>NC_029772.3:28249302-28269013 GCF_000817695.3 Arachis duranensis | reverse complement strand
CGCAGTCGCCCTTATTCCCTCCACTCTCCGTTTTGCCCCGCCACTCCCGTCCTCATCGCCTTCACAGTCTGGCAGGTGCGGTTTGCCATCGACAGGTCCAACCCCACCGTCAGTAGCAGCTCCAGAGACCCGATCTGCCCAGCTGCAATCATCCTCTCGGCAAACCAAATAGCTCCCCAGCGAGCCTAACTGTCTGATCCCACCGACCCCGACCATATTTTTGCGGCGACCCTCTCCTCCAACGAAGCATCCTCCATGTGTGCCACCGACAGGTCCAGTCCCGCCGTCAGCATCAGCCCCAGTGACTCGGCGAACCGAACAGCTCCCCAGCGAACTTGACCGTCCGATCCCGCCGGTCCCGACCATATCTTGGCGGCGACCCTCCCCTCCAACGAAGCATCCTTCATCAAGGTTGCTGCGGTGATGTGCATCCGGGCGAGCCGTTCACTTCCAGAACCCAAAGTAGAAAGGCCCAACCCGACAAAGCTCCCAACCTTCTGGCCCAACCTTTTGAGCAGCTTTGTGTTTTTTGTTTCTTATAATTTTCCTTTTTTTCAAGTAGTTGGTCCAATAAAAAATTTGATCATCTAATCATTAACTTAGATTAGATCAGCATTTGAATCGATTAATAATTAATCGGATTAAATTTAGTCAAACTTAATAAAAAATTCGATCAAATATGATTAAAACTGGTTAAAATTAATTTGATCAAATTTGACAAAATTCGATTAAATAAAAAAATACTTTTTTATTAAATAAAAATATATATTATTATATAATGTTTAATTATAATTGGATCAATTGATTCAATATGGAATCTATTGATGATAATAATATGATTAATTTGATTATTGGTTCAATTCTGCTAGCGATAAACAACCTTGAAGCCGGAAAAAGAAAAAAAGAAAAAAAAAACCTTGAAGCCGAAAAAAACAGAAAAAAATAAAAGAGAAAAACGCAAGAGTGAAATGAGCTCTAAACAATTTCGGGGGAAAAAAAAATTGTATTCACAGTTGCCACAGGCTGGATCGCGAACCCCTTCTTCTTCCTTTCTCAGTTCTCCGAATGCTAACATCCCCGTCCAGCTATTCTTCATCCACCGAGTATAACTACTGACGCCATTTCCAGGAACTCAGATCGGAATTTGATCTCCCAATAGTGGAAGGGAAACATCATCAACAGCAACAGCAGCCATGAGCGTCATCGACCTCCTCACCAGAGTCGACTCCATTTGCAAGAAGTACGACAAGTACGACGTCGACAGGCAGAAGGACGCCAACATCTCCGGTGACGATGCCTTCGCCAGGCTCTACGCCGTCGTCGACGCTGACATCGAGGCTGCGCTTCAGGTCACACACTCTGATCTCACTCTTCTCTATGCTTTTCTTCAGTTTTGGTTTATTCTGAGTTTGATTAGGTTGATTAGGTTTTTGGACTTTGAGTGATTTAGATAATTGTTGGGAGAAACATGGAAATTCACAGTTTGGGGAGTGCTGGATTTTGTGCCCTAATTGCTGGAAAGCTTTGTAATTTGTGGAGTTAATTTTGTGTAGAAAGCAGAACAAGCTTCGAAGGAGAAAGGTAAGGCATCTGCTGTAGCGATTAATGCGGAGATTCGTCGTACCAAGGCTAGATTACTGGAAGAGGTCCCTAAACTGCAGAGGCTGGCTATGAAAAAGGTTGGTCATTATCATTATTAGATTGGAATAATAAAGTGTAGTGAAGCACAAGGTGATGATTTAGATTTATTCGACTCACATTTAGACTTATCCCCCCAAAATTTGGGAGAGGGGCAGGTTTATTGTTGTTTCGCTTGTTGCTTTATGTGGTTTCAGTTATTGCACATTAAAAAAAATGTTTACATAGTCTAATTAGCGTGCTTCTAAGCTTTTTTGCTTGATCGTCTTCCCCCAACGAACAAAATTCTTAGTAACTTACTGACATGCTGATGTTTGTATGGTACAATCTATTCACAGGTAAAGGGGCTTTCATCGCAAGAATTTGCTGCCCGTAATGATCTAGTTCTTGCATTGCCAGAGAGGATACAAGCTATCCCAGACGGGACCCCTGCAGCACCCAAGCAAACTGGTGGTTGGACAGCTTCTGCATCACGTCCTGAAATCAAATTCGATTCTGGTAATTGGAGTTATCCACGTCTTGTTCTGACACATGTATGTTATTTTGTGTGTGTAAAACTTCCCAACTAATGGTCTTCAATCTCCATATATTTGTGTGACTCATTATTTACAGATGGGCGATTTGATGATGAGTACTTCCAACAAACTGAGGAATCTAGCCGATTTAGGCAGGAGTATGAAATGCGTAGAATGAAACAGGCATGTTACTTTTAGCTGTTAAGAATTTCTCCTGTTGTGTTCTGTGACATATATAATGGAGGTTGCTCTGGCAATGTTTTCATGTCAGTAATATGAAACTTTTTCAGGATCAAGGTTTGGATGTGATAGCAGAAGGATTGGATACCTTGAAAAACATGGCATCTGATATGAACGAGGTAAGATTCCTTATTGCCTTTGTACTTCCTTTATGTGCATGTGATTATTTTTAGTTCCAATTTCAATGTTTATATGCTTGATGCAGGAAATGGATAGACAAGTTCCTCTGATGGATGAGATTGATACTAAGGTGAGTGTCATTAATTTCTGCCTACACCCAGAAGCCTGGAAACTTAAAGGAAAAAAAAAAAAAAACTAAAAAAAGCTAAAACAAAAAGACAACTAGAATTAGAAAGATGAAGTTAATGTGACATAGTTATTTGTCATCTTTACAGGTGGACAAAGCATCTTCTGACCTTAAGAATACCAATGTTAGACTTAAAGACACAGTGATGCAGGTAATAATCTTTTAGTTGTAGATTTCCATCAGAACCAGTTACAGATTTCTTGGTGAATCTCATGATTTTTTTTTGTTTTCATCCAGCTTCGTTCCAGTCGAAACTTCTGTATTGATATTGTTTTGTTGATTATAATTTTGGGGATAGCTGCCTATCTCTATAAGTAAGGCTTTTATCTCTCTCTCTGCTAGAACTTGCAAGCACCATCACTCATCTTTCCTTGTGAATTCATGCCCTATTCATTTTTTACTTTCAAAATTAGAAAGTCGGGTGTATATATTAATACTGCTTGTGTGATAGAGTTTTAGTCTAATGTTTTAACTATTTTTCTTTCCTCCCGCTGAATATTAAAAAATTCAAATATCATTTGCTGACAAAGTTAAGTTTGTGGTCTGTGGTTTCTTAATGAAAGTATTCATCACATATTCATGTTATGGCTATGCAGCCTTTGCTGAAGACATCACTACATCAGTTTCATAATCTTCCCTCTAGTCATGGCTTCCATCCGGCCTTCGTTTTTTCTACAATAATTATAAATCTTTCTTATACTCTAAATCATGAGTATATATTTTCTATGTTTAGTGTTATTATTTGTAGTTTTTTAAAAACATCCACTTGGAGGGGCTGGAAGTGGATTGTTTATATTTTCATCGATAAAACATTTCACAAAATTAAAAATGATTTTGATGTCGATCTTGCTAATTCATATAGTTTACTGAATACTTGTATTAATCTATGGTGTGCAATAATAACTCATCTAGTAAAACTAGAAATTTCCTTTCAGTTAGTTAGTAGCTAATTTCTGTGCTAATGACATGAAATCATGAGAAACTCGTAATGATTACTGTTGTATAAAAAACTGAATCATTGACGGGTAGATAGTAATCATCTCATGAGAGGGTTAATAATTTTTATGATTTGTTATCTAATCTTATTTTTTTTTAAATAAAAAAAATCATATGAATTTTCTTACTAGTCTTGCTCTTGGATTGGATGTTTCGTTTTGCTTGTTGAGATACTTTACTGATTGCTGTGCTTTTGTTGCAGCGTGCTAAAGAAGTGATCCTGCAAACCATGGAAAATAGATTTATTAGCATGGCTTACCTGCTTTCATGTATTTTCTTGAGAATATCGTGTCTGATTTGTTATTATTTTTTGTGAATTCTTCGTGCCACTTGAGAGGTAGCTTTGTCCTTTTACAAACAAACTTCTGTATGCCGTTATGATATATCATATATGTGAAATAGTTGCGGATTGTTGTGTATAATTCTGGAATCTGACATTATACGTGGCTGGCTGATTGGCCCTTGGTATTTCCCCAACTTGTGACAATTCCAATATTTACTTAATTCTTTTAATGAATATCGGAAAACAAAAATCACTGTTACTCACGAATGTTGAAGTCAGATAATTATCCATTAAAAAAAAGTGTTTAACGGAAACTGGGGGTGCTGGAAAATCCCGTCAAAACGGCAATGCCGTTTTCTGGCAAAATGTCTTCGCCGATTTCTTCAAAACGTGGTGAGTAGAGAAGAAAGGTGGCCACCGGCCAAATTCAAAATGAGAAATGGAAGAAGTAAATTTATGAAATTATTCAATTTGGTTTTGAAGTTCTAATTTCACTCTAGTAATTTCCTAGATTAAATTATGAGTACCATAGTAAATTCTAGATGAAGTTATCATGTGCCATGGCAGTTAGGGATGGCAAACGGGCCTAAATCCGTCGGATCGTTCCGCATAACCTGCCAAAAAAGGCGGGATCAAGTTGAAAAATTAGGACCGCTAAATAGTAAAAGCTCACTTAATTCACACCGCTTAAACTGTGGGCTTTGGCGGGGCGGGATGGGCTTTCCCGCCGGACTTAGTTTTTTTTAGTGAGAGAGTATTTTTGTAATTTTTTAGCCAAAACCTAATTTCTTCCAACCTAACTTACAATAGTATAAAGATAAAAATTGAGTGTTTTGGATTATGTTTGTTACTTTGAAGTAGGGATGAGCATGGCCCGGCCCGGCCCGAAGATCCGGTCCGGTCCCGAACACTTTAGGGGCTAATTTGGTGTGATTTCTTCGGGTCTAGGGCTGGGTAAGGGTCTCAAAAAATAGACCTGGTCATTATTTCGGATCGGGTCCGTGCCATAACTTGGGTCACCCGAAATCGGTCCGGTGATCCAGTCACCATACACAATAAATATTTTGTATTATTAGTGATGGATGATGGCTATTATTATATGGAATTTAAGTATTGTAAACCTTAATATTTTGTGTTATTAGTCATTATATATAAGACTATAAGTTAATGTTTTATATTTAGAATGCATAAGACTTTAGACTAATGCATAATATTGTGTTATTTGTATTGATTTAAATATTTGGTGTTATTAGGTAATATTAGTATTGATTATGGTTATGCTTTAATTTTAGAGAAGAGTTGGTTCTTGTTATATTTTTCTAAGTGAATTTTACCATATCAAATAATGGTTGGAGTCTTGGAAATTTAGATATTTTTACATGCTAACTTACAAGAAGGTATTAAGGTAATATAATGTTAACGGCCCGGTTTTCACCCGGTATAGTTGTGGCCTGAAAGAGTATAGGTTTCATCGGGTCTATGGTCAGATTCGGGTCTCAAAAATGGGTCCGGTACATATTTCGGATCGGGTCTGGGTCACATCAAACCCGGTTTCACTCGACCCATGTACACCCCTACTTTGAAGACAATATTAATAATTATGTTTTGGATTATGTTTATTTTACTTTGGAGAGAATATTTATACTTATGTTTTGAATGAAAACTTGATTTATAATTATGTTTATTAGACATTTTATAATTACAAAGACTTTAATGTTTATGAATATAAAAATATAATTTTTATGCCTTTAGAAATTATAAATTTATTAATATGGTTGTGAAATTATATATATTATTTAATAGTTAATGGTAAAAAAAAAGCTTGGCGGGGCAGGACGAACTTCTCCACTTGCCACCCCTAATGGCAGCCATGCTAGACCCACTTTGATCCTTGACACCATACGTTCATACCTTACACCTCCGCCACCCTCTCCACCGCACTCTTCTCCCTCAGGCTCTTTCTTGTCTTTCCTCTTCTCTCATCCTCAACTCTCTCCTACACTCTCTCATCCCTCTCCTATCTTCTCCTACAATTCAATTAAACTGTGGACACCGCGAGTTAATTTGGACTTTGAAAATGATGAAGAGACTAAGAAGAAGCTAAGCATGAAATTAGGAAATGGCATAAGCAGCCCAGAGGCCGTGATTGAAGAAATTATCTAGAATGAAGGGTGTTTGCACAAAAGGGTACATGCTCTGATTGTAAATTCGTAACCCATCTAACGGTCCACACAACCTTGGTGGAACACATACGTGCAGTTCGCCAACTGTCAAATCTCATCCTCCTGCTTAAAGTCCGTCAGGAACACGACGCACCTCTCAGGATAAGTATATAATCGAACCAAGATTAGGAACCGCTTTTAGTTAGACCTCTACAAATTCGGTCTCTATAATTTTTTTTAATTTATAATTAGATATTTATATTTTTTTCTGTTAAATTTTTATATATTAATAAAATAATTAAATTTAATTTATAAAATGATGAAAAGAAATAGTTTAAAGGAGGCCAATCATGGCAAAAGACTACAAGTGATAAATATACAACTATTTATCATGGGACAAAGCATTGACACCACACCATAATTAAGTAGTCATAGGGTGTTCAAGACATGCCCAAATTTAAAACATATTTTGTCGGATTAAAAAAACGTTATATAATTTTATTTAGGCTTGAGTAAATAGTCTAATTAAACAATTTAATTAAATTAAAAAAAATAGTTTAAATAATAAATATTTATATTAAAAATAGTTTATAAATAAGTTATTTTGTATTTGAATTTTTAGTTCTAAAAATATTTATTTTAAACGAAATGTGATAAAAAATTTATTATTATGAGAGAAGTTTTTTTTTAACTTTTCTATAAGCTTTTAAATAGTTTTTAAAAAGTTGTAATTTAATTTTAAAAATTGCACTAAACATTAATATTACTATTTTTCAAAAGTTATTACTTTTTTAATTTGTTATACATAATTTTCTATAATTGTATGGATTAATTAATTGGTGAGTTCTATAGTGTTAAATAACGGATTTGGATTCTTTAAAGTTTGAATTTTACTTTAGAGAGTAAAGTGTAATCTTTTACCATTGATTTCATAAGTAGGACTAAAAATAAATATGAAAAAAAAATTATTTAAGAGTAAAAAATTATATTTTATTTTTTAAAGTAAAATTCAAACTTTAGAGAATCCAAATCCTTAAATAACTAAAGATGGCTAAAGTTTAACCGACTAATCTCATGATAATATGTGACAAAAGAACTCACTTCATTGAGTGGATCAATGCTTAGCAACTAAGTGTGAGAGTAGATTACTGCAAGAATGTTTGGAAGATTTTGCCAACCAAAAATTGTTTTCTATTACTTGGGTCTCACTGAGGACCAAAAATATGAAATGGAAAAAATGGATGAATCTCCCAGAAAATGAAAAAAAAAAAAACAAATGATGTTTATGTTGTCGAATAAATAAAAAAAATATAAAATAAAAATATAAATAAAACTCTAATTTTAATATTCACCAATATAATTATCTCACTATAATAATAGAAGTAACTTATATATTTATTACTATTATATGTATTAGGAATGTATAAAAGAAAGAGGAAAAAAAATTTTGTATAAGGGCTTGTTTGGGTGAGCTTCTAAGAAAAGATCTTTTTTCGAGTTATCTTTTTTTAAAAGATCTTATTGAAAAACAAAAGTAATTTTATGTTTGGATATCTCATGTAAAAAGGTCTTTTTATCTATCAATTATGTTTGGGTATAATAATATAAAAGTACTTTTTTGTTTATTTATTACATGAAAAACATCTTTTTTTTAAGGAAAAAAGATCTTTTAAAAAAAGATGTAAATTACAGCTTCTCAAAAAAGATCTTTTTTTGATTTTACTAGTGCTTTTACTTTTACTACTAGAAGTTTGCCAAACACGTTAAAAAATAAAAAAAGATATTTTTTCATTGAAAAAAGATCTTTTTTTAACAAAATAATGGCGCCCAAACATGCACTAAAGAGAGAGAGAGGTGTTTATTATTTATGTGTGTCTATTCCTTCAGAGTAAAATTCCTATTTATATACATATAAGGAGTCACCTTTTTAAATTTAATTAATTATACAATCTCTCTTGATATTCTTAATAACATAGAGAAATGGTCATCCACCTCAGATCCACTTCACACTTATCACAACACTTCCCCTTGGATAACCATTTAGGATTATACCTCATTAAAACCTTACTAAAGAAAAATCCAATGGAAAAAAACTTTAGTGAAGGAAAAAGAGTATAAAATCCTTTGTGATGGGAACTGCCTCATTAAAAACCTTGTCAAGAAAAATCCAATGGGAAAAAATCTGACCAAGGAAAAAAGAGTACAGTCTCCCCCTCTTGTTGACATCATTTAACATCTCGAAATCGACGCATCTTAATATGATGTTCCAATTTTTCAAAGGAGAATTTTGGGAGTGACTTTGTAAATAAATTTGCTAGATTATTACCTAATCGGAACTGTTGGATATCAATTGTTCCTTGATTTTGAAGATCATGAGTGAAGAAGAATTTGGGTGAAATATGCTTTGTTCTATCACCTTTGATGTATCTACCCTTAAGTTGAGCAATGCATGCTGTATTATCTTCAAACAGGAAAGTTGGAGCTATCTTATGATCAATCAGTCCACATGATGACAGAATATATTGGATCAAACTCCTCAACTAAAAACACTCGCAACTAGTTTCATTATCGCTAGTATTTCAGCATGGTTAGAGAATGTTGTTGCAGTCGTCTGTTTCGTGGACCACCATGATATAGCTGTACCACCATATGTGAACAGATATCCTATTCGAGATCTCGCTTTATGTGGATCAGACAATCTTGCATCTGCATAGCCAACTAGTTGTGACTTGGATCCATAGGGATAAAATAATCCCATATCAACCGTTCTATGAAGATATCGAAAGATTTGTTTGATTCCATTCCAATGTCTTCTAGTTGGAGAGGAACTATACCTTGCTAGTAAATTCACCGCAAATGATATGTCAGGTCGTGTATTATTAGTAAGATACATTAGCGCTCCAATGGCACTAAGATATGGTACTTCAAGACCAAGGATATCTTCATTTTCTTCTTTAGGACGTGATGAACGGATAATTTATACGCTTTTTGGCATTGTTTTTACATAGTTTTTAGTATGTTTTATTCAATTTTTATTATATTTTTATTAGTTTTTATGCAAAATTCACATTTCTGGACTTTACTATGAGTTTTTGTGTTTTTCTATAATTTCAGGTATTTTCTACCTGAAATTGAGGGACCTAAGCAAAAATCTGATCCAGAGGCTGAGAAAGAACTGCAGATACTATTGGATTCTGACCTCCCTGCACTCGAAATGGATTTTCTAGAGTTACAGAAGCCTAATTGGTGCAATCTCAATTGCGTTGAAAAGTAGACATCTTGGGCTTTCCAGCAATGTATAATAGTTCATACTTTGTCCGAGATTTGATGGCCCAAACTGGCGTCCAAACGCCCATCAGAGACATTTTTTTGGAGTAAAACGCCCAAACTGGCACCAAAGCTGGCGTTTAACTCCAAGAATGGCCTATGCACGTGAAAGCTTCAATGCTTACCCCAAGCACACACCAAGTGGATCCCGGAAGTGAATTTCTGCACTATTTGCACTTAGTTCTTATTTTCTGTAAACCCTAGTAACTAGTTTAGTATAAATAGCACTTTTTACTATTGTATAGGGGGTTCTTTTCCCTATTTTTCGAATTATTATGCCTTTTGGGGAGGCTAGCCATTCGGCCATGCCTGAACCTTGTTCTTATATATTTTCAATGGTGGAGTTTCTACACCTCACAGATTAAGGTGAGGAGCTCTGTTGTTCCTCATGAATTAATGCAAAGTATTATTGTTTTTCCTTCAATTCACGCCTACTTCTTCTCCAAGATATACTCTCGTACTTAACTCAGTTAAGTCAAGACTGAAGGGGTGACCCGTGACAAACACCCACTATCTTTAGTAATCGCTTAGCCAAGATCCGCGTGCCTGACAACCACAGCGGTCTACATGATGTTCAACGTAGTCATTCGACGCCAGCTGGAGTATATTTTCTTGGGTCTCTAATCAACGATTCACATAGTCTCTCCTGACAACAGAGCATCTGAATCTGAGATTAGAACCTTCGTGGTATAGGCTAGAACAATAGACAACATTCTTGAGATCCGAAAAGTCCAAACCTTGTCTATGGTATTCCGAGTAGGATGTGGGAAGGGATGACTGTGAAGAGCTTCAAACTTGCGAATGTTGGGTGCCGTGACAGTGTGCAAAAAGATAGAGAGATCCTATTCTGACACTAGCAAGAACCGACAGATAATTAGCCATGTGGTAGCTGCGCTTGGTATATTTCATGCGAGATGAGAAATCCGACAGTTGTTTAGCCGTACAGAAACCGTAGAGGACCATTTTCACTGAGAGGATCATACGGCTTGCCATGGAAGGGAGTACGCATGATTGGATGAAGGTAATAGGAAAGCAGAGGTTCAGAGGCAACAAAGCATCTCCAAATGCTTATTTGAAATTCCCACCAATGAGTTACATAAGTATCTCTATCTTATTTTATGTTTTGTTTATCTTTTATTTACTAAAACTTCATAACCATTTGAATCTGCCCGACTGAGATCAACAAGATGACCATAGCTTGCTTCAAGCCGACAATTTCCGTGGGATCGACCCTTACTCACGTAAGGTATTACTTGGACGACCCAGTGCACTTGCTGGTTAGTTGTATCGGAGTTGTGAATAACGATTTAGTGCGACCAAGTTTTTGGCGCCATCGCCAAGGAGCGAACAATTCCGTGCACCAAGTTGTTGGCGCCGTTGCTGGGGATTGTTCGAGTTTGGACAACTGACGGTGCATCTTGTTACTTAGATTGGGTAATTTTATTTTATGTTTAAGCTTTATTTTTCATTTTAATTCTCGAAAAAAAATTTAATAAATTCATAAAAACCAAAAATATTTTGTGTTTCTTGTTTGAGTCTAGAGTCAAATTTTAAGTTTGGTGTCAATTGCATTCTTTTAATTTTCTTAAAATTTTTGAAAACTCATGCATAGTGTTCTTCATGATCTTCAAGTTGTTCTTGGTAAATCTCCTTGTTTGATCTTTTAATTTTCTTGTTTTGTGCCTTTTCTTGTTTTTCATATGCATTTTTGAATTCTTAGTGTTTAAAGATTGAAAATTACTATGTTTGGTGTCTTGCATATTTTTCTTTCATTAAAAAATTTCAAAAATATGTTCTTGATATTCATCATGATATTCAAAGTGTTCTTGGTGTTCATCTTTGCATTCAAAGTGTTCTTGTATGCATTATTTGTTTTGATCTTCAATTTTCATGTTTTGAGTCTTTTTATTGTTTTTCTCTTTCCTCATAAAAATTCAAAAATAAAAAATATCTTTTCTTTTTTTCACTCATAATTTTCGAAATTTTGCATTGAATTAGTCAAAGAATTTCAAAATCATATATTTTCTTATTAGTCAAGTCAAGATTTCAATTTCAAAAATTTATCTTTTCAAATCTTTTTCAAAAATCAAATCTTTTTCAATTTTTCTTCTTAATATTTTCGAATTGCTAGGATAAAAATTTTCAAAATCATTTTCTTAATTTTATCTTATATTTTCGAAATTAATACTAACTTTTAATGTTTTAATTCAAAAATTTCAAGTTTGTGACTTTCCTATCAAGAAAAATTCAATCCTAAAATTCTAGAATCATATCTTTTTAGTTTCTTGTTTGCCAAGTCATCAACTTTAATTTCAAAAATCAAATCTTTTTTTATATCTTTTTAATCATATCTTTTTCAAGATAAGTTTCAATCATATCTTTTTAGATTGATAATTTCAAAAATCCTTTTTCTAACTTCCTGTCTTTTCAAAATTAATTTCAAAATCTTTTTCAACTAACCACTTAATTTGTTTGTTTTAATTTTAAAGTTTACTATTTCTTATCTTTTTCAAAACCACCTAACTACTTTTCTCTCTCATTAATTTTGAAAATTAGCTAACATTTTTCAAAAATCTTTTTTTAATTAATTAATTTATTTAATTTTCAATTTGCTTTTATTTCCTTTCTTAAATTTTGAATTCTAAATTAAAATAAAAACAAAAATATTTTTCTTCTCTTTTAACTAATTTTCGAATTCCCTCTCCCCCTCTTCTCCTTCTATTTATTTTATTTATTTACTAACACTCCTTCTCCACTCATCAAAAATTCGAACCCTCTCCTCTTCTCTGTGTTCGAAATTTTCTTTTTCTTTCCTCATTCTTATTCTTCTTCTCTTCTACTCACATAAAGGAATCTCTATATCTTAACAAAGAAGATCCCTATTATTTCCTATTCTCTTCTTTTTCTTATGAGCAGAAACAGGGATAAAAATATTCTTGTTGAAGCTGATCATGAACCTCAAAGGACTCTGAAGAAAAAGCTAAGAGAAGCTAGAGCACAACACTCCGGAAAGGACCTTACAGAAATTTTCGAAAAAGAAGGAGACATGGCAGCCGAACCTAACAATGCAAGGAATATGCTTGGTGACTATGCTGCAGCAACTTCCATCTTCTATGGAAGAAGCATCTCAATTCCTGCCATTGGAGCAAACAACTTTGACCTTAAGCCTCAGTTAGTTTCTCTAATGTAGCAGAACTGCAAGTTTCATGGACTTCCATTAGAAGATCCTTATCAGTTTTTAGCTGAATTCCTGCAGATCTGTGATATTGTAAAGACCAATGGGGTTGATCCCGAGGTCTATAAGCTTATGCTTTTCCCCTTTGCTGTAAGAGACAGAGCTAGAACATGGTTGGATTCAGAACCTAGAGAAAGCCTGAACTCTTGGGACAAGCTGGTCAATGCATTTTTGACCAAATTCTTTCCTCCTCAAAAGCTGAGCAAACTTAGAGCAGACGTTCAAACCTTCCAACAAAAAGAAGGTGAGTTCCTCTATGAAGCTTGGGAGAGATACAAGCAATTAACCAAAAGTGTCCTGCTGACATGCTTCCAGAATGGAGCATCATATATATCTTCTATGATGGTTTGTTTGAGTTATCTAAGATGTCATTGGACCATTCTGCTGGTGGATCCCTTCATCTGAAGATGCCTGCAGAAGCCCAGGAACTCATTGAGATGGTTGCAAATAACCAATTCATGTACACCTCTAAACGAAATCCTGTGAATAATGGGGTGACTCAGAAGAAATGAGTTCTTGAGATTAACACTCTGAATGCCATATTGACTCAGAACAAAATATTGACTCAGCAAGTAAATATGATTTCTCAGAATCTGACTGGATTGCAAGCTGCATCCGGCAGTTCTAAAGAAGCCTCCTCTGCAGGAGAAGCTTATAACCCTGAGAATCCTACAATAGAAGAGGTGAATTACATGGGAGAACCCTATGGAAACACCTATAATCCTTCATGGAGGAATCACCCAAATTTTTCATGGAAGGATCAACAGAAGTCTCAACAAGGCTTCAACAACAATAATGGTAGAAGAAATAAGTTTGGCAATAGCAAACCTTTTTCATAATCTTCTCAGCAACAGATAGAGAATTCTGAGCAGAGCCTCTCTGGCTTAGCAAACATAGTCTCTGATTTATCTAAGTCCACTCTAAGTTTCATGAATGAAACAAGGTCCTCCATAAAAAATTTGGAGGCACAAGTGGGTCAGCTGAGCAAAAGAGTCACTGAAACCCCTCCTAGTACTCTCCCAAGCAATACAGAGGAGAATCCAAAGAGAGAGTTCAAGGCCATTAACATGACCAAAATGGCCGAACCTGAGAAGGAGGAGGAGGACGTGATTTCCATTGAGGAAGACCTCAATGGACGTCCAATCACCAATAAGAGGTTCCATATTGAGGAACCAAGGGAATCTGAGGCTCATACAGAGATCATAGAGATTTCACTGAACTTCCTATTACCATTCATGAGCTCTGATGAGTATTCTTCCTCTGAAGAGGATGAAGTTATTGCTGAAGAGAAAGTTGCTCAGTATCCAAGAGCAATCATGAAGCTGAATGCCAAGTTATTTGGTAATGATACTTGGGAGGATGAACCTCTACTGCTCATTAATGAATTGAATACCTGGGTTCNGGCTCTGTGTGACCTGAGGTCAGGTATCAACCTCATGCCACTCTCTATAATGGAGAAACTAGGGATCTTTGAGGTACAAGCTACAAGAATTTTACTAGAGATGGCAGACAAATCCATGAAACAGGCTTATGGACTTGTAGAGGACGTATTAGTGAAGGTTGAAGGCCTTTACATCCCTGCTGACTTCATAATCCTAGACAATAGAAAGGATGAGGATGAATCCATCATCCTTGGAAGACCCTTCCTAGCCACAACAAAGGCTGTGATTGATGTAGACAGAGGTAAGTTAGTCCTTCAATTGAATGAGGACTACCTTGTGTTTAAGGCTCAAGGATCTCCTACTGTAAACATGGAGAAGAAGCATGAAAAGCTTCATCCAGATCTCTCCATACAGAGTCAAGCAAAGCCCCCCACATTCAAACTCTAAGTTTGGTATTGGGAGGCCACAATCATGCTCTGAACATCTGTGAAGCTCTGTAAGAGCTTCCTGTCAAGCTATTGACATTAAAGAAGCGCTTGTTGGGAGGCAACCCAATTATATTTATTTATATTAATTATTTTTATTTTCCATTGTTAGTTTATGTTTTCTTCATGTTGATGATCATGTGGAGTCACAAAAACAATTGAAAAATTAAAGAAAAATAAAAAATAGCACACCCTGGAAGACAGGCTTACTGGCGTTTAAACGCCAGTAAGGATAGCAGAATGGGCGTTTAACGCCTAGTCTGGCAGCATTCTGGGTGTTAAACGCCAGAATTGGTAGCCAGACTGGCGTTTAACGCCAGAATGGGCTGTCTGGTGTCTGGCTGGCGTTAAATGCCAGAAAAGGGCTGACGAACGGATTTTCTATCGGTAAAGAAATTCACAAATGTAATCGCGTTGTAAGTATAGCTTCTAGACCAACAGAAAATCCTTTCGTACAAATGTTTGGTTATCACAAGTAACAAACCTAATAAAATTTATAAACCGAAGTATTCAAACCTCGGGTCGTCTTCTCAAGGAATTGCAAGGAAGTGTGATTTATTATTGGTTATGGAAAACAGTATTTTGGGTTTTGAAAAGGGTTTTGAACAGGAGAAATAGATTGCAGGAAATTAATAAATTAATAATTTAATAAAACTTTTGGCAAGGTATGAAAACTAGAAGTCCTATCCTAGTTATCCTTATCAATGGTGATGATAATTATATTTTTGCTACCACTAAGTCAACCTCTAACTATGAAGGTAAGTTAAGTGGACAAATCAATTTAACACCTAAAGTCCTAGTCAACTCCTGAGGAAAGACTAGAGTTATAGGAATCTAAATCAATCAGCAAAAGATATCAATTATCAATCACGATGAGTTTGACAACTCAAGAGTCACCAATTAATCAACCAAAGCCAAAAGGGAAAAATCTAAATTATTTATATAATAAATAGAAGAAAGCAATCATGAGTTTGAAATACCTCAAATTATATTAATTAAAAAATCCTAACATGAAAAGTTCATAAACAAATAAAAAGAGAAAATAAATAAAAGGAACATTGAACCTGTGATGCAGAAGATAAAAATATTCCTAAATCCTTTAAGAGGAATCCTAATCCTAAGAGAGAAGAGAGAGGAGAGAACCTCTCTCTCTCTCTAAAACTACATCTAAATTGTGAAAAGTGAATTATGAGTCGTCTCTGTTGTCCTCTCATGAATGGATGCATTCCCCCACTTTATAGTCTCTAATCTGTATTTTCTGGGCTGAGAACTGGGTCAAAAACAGCCTAGAAATCGCTGCTGGTTCGTACAGGTCACGGCAAAGTGACGCGGAGGCATCGTCTACGCGTTTGCGTGGATTGAAATTTGCAGATGCGACGCGTGCGCGTCATCTACGCGTCCGCGTCACCTAACTTCGGGGCAGCTATGGCAAATTATATATCGTTGCAAAGCCCCGAATGTTAGCTTTCTAACGCAACTAAAACCGCCTCATTTGGACCTCTATAGCACAAGTTATGACAGTTTGAGTTCGAAGAGGTCAGGCCGACAGCTTTGGCAATTTCTTCAACTTCTTGTATTCCTTTCACTTTTGCATGCTTCCTTTCCATCCTCTGAGCCATTCCTTCCCTGAAATCTCTGAAATCACTTAACACACATATCAAGGCATCAAATGATAATAAGAGAGGATTTAAATAAAAGAAAATAAAAGCCAAAGAAGCATGTTTTCAATCATAGCACAAAATCAGGAAGGAGAATGTAAAACCATGCAAATCATATGAATAAGTGGAAAGGCTTGATAAAAACCACTCAATTGAGTACAAGATAAACCATAAAATAGTGGTTTATCAAGGGCACCAGCCTGGCGTTTAACGCCAAGAAAGGTAGCAGAACTGGCGTTTAACGCCAGATTTGGCATATAGTGGGCGTTTAAACGCCAGGAAGGTGCAGGGATGAGAATTCCTTGACACCTAAGGATCTGTGAACCCCACAGGATCCCCACCTACCACACCTCACTCTCCCTCTTCTTCACACCTTTCCATAACACTATTCCCCAACACCCACCTATACCACCATTCAAATTCAAACCATTTCCCTCCCAAACCCACCCATTCTCCACACGGTTACCCTCTCTCCCTTACTGATGAGCGGATATTTTATACGCTTTTTGGGGGTAATTTCATATAGATTTTAGCATTTTTTATTAGTTTTTAATAGAATTTTATTAGTTTTTAAGCAAAAATCATATTTCTGGACTTTACTATGAGTTTGTGTATTTTTTTGTAATTTAAGGTATTTTCTGGCTGAAATTGAGGGAGCTGAGCAAAAATGTGATTTAGGCTGAAAAAAGACTGCTGATGCTGTTGGATTCTGACCTCCCTACACTCGGAATGGATTTTTTGGAGCTACAGGAGTCCAATTGGTGCGCTCTCAATTGGGTTGGAAAGTAGACATCCAGGGATTTTCCAGCAATATATAATAGTTCATACTTTGCACGAAGATAGACGACGTAAACTGGCGTTCAACGCCAGTTCCATGTTGCAGTCTGGAGTCCAGCGCCAGAAACAGGTTACAAGTTGGAGTTCAACGCCAAAAATATGTTACAACCTGGCGTTCAACTCCAGAAACAGCCTAGGCACGTGAGAAGCTTAAGTCTCAGCCCTAGCACACGCCAAGTGGGCCCAGAAGTGGATTTCTGCACCAATTAAATTTTTGAATTAGTGTTCTTTGTTTTTCCTTGATCTTCAAATTGTTCTTGTCAATTTTTCTTGTTTGATCTTTGGTTTGTCTTGTTTTGTGTCTTTTCTTGTTTTTCTTGTGTTTTTTCAAAACATTAGTTTTCAAAAAAAAAATTATTTATTTTTATCTATAAAAATAATACATCTTTAAAACACGTTGCATTTATAACTCAGTTGGCTAGAGCGTTGGCTTATGTTCTTGGCAATTAGGTATCTTCTTTTTAAAACTTTTTCAAAAATAATTTTTCTTTGATTAATTCTTGTGCCAAAATTTAAGTTTGGTGTTTTCTTGTTAATCTTTTTTATAATTTTCGAAAATTTTATTGAAGTTTTCTAAAAATTTTAAGTTTGGTGTTCTTTCTTTTTTCTTCTTGTTCTTGTGAATCTTCAAAGTGTTTTTGAGTCTTCTTTATGTTTTGATCTTAAAATTTTTAAGTTTGGTGTTTCTTGGTGTTTTCCCTCCAAAATTTTCGAAAACAAGGAGCATTAGATCTAAAAATTTTAAGTCTTGTGTCTTTTGTGTGTTTTTCTCTTTCATCATAAAATTCAAAATTTAAAAAAATATCTTTTCTAACTATTTTTAAGCTACTTTTTCGAAATTTTTTTATAAAAATTCAGATTTCAATTTCAAAATTTTTCAAATCTTATCCTTTTAAGATTTAAAAAAAAATATTATTATATCTTTTTCGAAAATATCCTAACCATTTTTTCTCTCCTCATTTTTTTGAAAATCTTCATAAAATATTTTCAAATTCTTATTAATTTTTTAATTTTAATTTTCTTATTTTATCTTATTTTTATTCATTATCATGGTGCAGTAAAGTTACAGTATTCTGGTCTTCCACAAGAAGAACCTACAGAGTTTCTGGCACAATTTTTACAAATTGCTGACACAGTACATGATAAGGAGGTAGATCAGGATGTCTACAGGCTATTACTGTTCCCATTTGCTGTAAAAGACCAAGCTAAGAAGTGGTTAAATAACTAACCTAAGGACATCATAAAGGCATGGAAACAGCTGTCAGAAAAATTCCTGAATCACTATTTTCCTCCGAAACGGATGACACAGCTAAGGCTGAGCATCCAAGGCTTCAAACAAGGAGATAATGAATCTCTTTATAATGCCTGGGAGAGATACAGAGAGATGCTAAGAAAATGCCCCTCTGAAATGTTTTCAGAGTGGGTGTAGTTAGACATCTTCTACTATGGGCTTACAGAAAGAGCTCAGATTTCTCTAGACCACTCAGCTGGTGGATCTATACACATGAGAAAAACAATAGAAGAAGCTCAAGAGCTCATTGATACAGTTGCCAGAAATTAGCATCTGTACCTAAGCAGTGGACCTTCCATGAAAGAAGAGGCTAAAACAGTAACTGCTGAAATGAGTCCTACAGAACAAGTTACAGAATTTAATCAGCAATTGGATTTTCTAACAAAATAGTTAGCCGATTTCAAAGAGATGTTACAAGAAACAAGAATGGCTAATATGAATATGGAAGTGCAATTGAAGCAAACAGAACAATAGTTATCAAAACAAATAACAGAAGAGTGCCTGACAGTTCAATTAAGAAGTGGAAAAACATTAAATACCTCACTTCAAGACAGCAAGAAGCCAAAAAATGAGCAAACTACCCAAAATTCCTCTGAGGACAGTAAGAGCCCAGAGAGGAATAATTCTGGCGCTCAAACACCAAAGAATGGGTGGAAAGCTAGCGTTGAACGCCCAAACCATGCTCAGTCCTGGCGTTCAATGCCAGAAATAAGAAATGATTTGGCGTTGAACGCCCAAAGGGAGTACAGTTCTGGCGTTCAGACGCCAGAAACAAGTAAGGAGTTGGTGTCTAACGCCACTCCAGCTTCCACCCCTGGCATTCAAATGCCAGTGGGGGATCAGACACATACAAGTGCTGATAATAACCCATCTAAAAAGGCTTCTCAACCCACATATGTAGGCAATAAATCTGCAGCAACTAAGGTTGAGGAATACAAAGCCAGAATGCCTTATCCTCAGAAACTCCGCCAAGCGGAACAGGATAAGCAATTTGCCCGCTTTGCAGACTATCTCAGGACTCTTGAAATAAAGATTCCGTTTGCAGAGGCACTTGAGCAAATACCCTCTTATGCTAAGTTCATGAAAGAGATCTTAAGTCATAAGAAGGATTGGAGGGAAACTGAAAAAGTTTACCTCACTGAAGAATGCAGTTTGGTCATTCTGAAAAGCTTACCTGAGAAGCTTAAAGATCCCGAAAGCTTTATGATACCATGCACATTAGAGGGTACTTGTACCGAGCAAGCTCTATGTGATCTTGGGGCAAGTATCAACCTAATACCTGCATCTATTATCACAAAGCTTGGTTTGACTGAAGAAGTCAAACCAACCCGGATATGCCTCCAACTTGCTGATGG
>NC_029772.3:28243075-28247126 GCF_000817695.3 Arachis duranensis | reverse complement strand
ACTATTGCAACACCCACTAATGACACTAAGATAGTGTTAAAATTCCTCCAGAAACACATCTTCAGCAGATTTGGCACCCCTAGAGTACTAATCAGTGATGGGGGCACTCATTTCTGCAATAAACAACTTTACTCTGCTTTGGTTCGTTATGGAGTGAGCCACAGGGTAGCCACTCCATATCATCCACAGACAAATTGGCAAGCTGAAGTCTCTAACAGAGAACTTAAAAGAATACTGGAACGTACTGTAATTAATCGTAGAAGGGATTGAGCAAGAAGCTTGGATGATGCTCTGTGGGCATACAGAACAGCATTCAAAACCCCTATAGGGACCTCCCCATACCAGCTTGTGTATGGAAAGGCATGTCACTTGCCAGTGGAACTGGAGCATAAGGCCTACTGGGCGACCAGATTCCTAAACCTTGATGCCAAGTTAGTTGGAGAAAAGTGTTTGCTCTAGTTAAATGAGCTAGAGGAATTTAGATTCAATGCTTTCGAAAATGCAAAAATTTACAAAGAGAAAGCAAAAAGATGGCATGATAAGAAACTGTCATCCAGAGTCTTTGAGCCTAGACAGAAAGTTCTGCTATTTAATTCTAGGCTAAGATTATTCCCCGGGAAATTGAAATCCCGGTGGAGAGGACCATATATGATTACAAGTGTGTCACCATATGGATACGTAGAGCTTCAGGATAATGATTCTAACAAAAAGTTCATTGTTAATGGACAGAGAGTTAAACATTATCTTGAAAGCAATTTTGAGCTAGAATGCTCAAAACTGAGGCTTGATTAAAGCTCAGTAATAGTCCAGCTAAAGACAATAAAGAAGCGCTTACTGGGAGGCAACCCAATCAGTTACAAAGTTTATTAATTAATTAATTAATTTTTACAGGTATATCTTAGTTATCTTCAAGATAGAATAGCAATTGCTTGAGTTCACAGAGTTACAGGGGAATTTGGAAGCTCACTGGCGTGAAAAAGCCAGTAAGAAATATTTTTGGCGTTGAATGCCCAAAAGAAGCATCCACTGGGCGTTCAACGCCAGTAAGGATAGCCATCTGGGCGTTAAACGCCAGAAAGAAGCATCTTCTGGGCGTTGAACGCCAGAAAGAAGCTCCTTCTGGGCGTTTAACGCCAAAATTACAGCGTCCTGGGTGTTCAGAAAAACGCCCAGTGACAAAGGACTTCCTGGTGTTCAACGCCAGAAAGAAGCAACAGCTGGGCGTTAAACGCCCAGGAGAAGCTGCACATGGGCGTTAAACGCCCAAAACATGCAGCGTTTGGGCGTTTAACGCCAGGATGGTGGGGAGGAGGTAAATTCGTTTTTACTTCACAATTTTTTTAATTTTTTTAATTTTTTTTCGTTTCAATTCATGATTTCTTGCATAAACATGTTACAAACTCTCATCCTTCAATTCCAAAAATTTTTTATCCTAATTTCTAAAATCCCTTTTTCAAAAATATCAAATGTATCTTAATCTATAAACACAAATCTTTTTCCAATCCAACTCTTTTTCAAATCTTTTTTAACTCATCATATCTTTTGAATTTCAAAATTGCCTATCCCTCTATTCCTCTCCTATCCTTTCTTTTGCTTGAGGAAATCAAACCTCTAAGTTTGGTGTGATTTGCCATGATCACTGAGCTAAAACTCATTAAGATCATGGCACCTTAGGGAATAGGAAGAGCAAGGATGTGACTTGAAGGAACTGAAGCGTCAGAAATTATCTCTTGAAGGATCAAGCATCCCACAGACTAGAGGAACACCCACTTCCCAAAATAAAGGTTGTTGAGTCCTAATCTTTGCCTTAACTCTGTGATAACTGTTCTTATTATGAATTTACCTTAGAAGTTATATATTAGTAGTAGTAATTAGTATCTCTATTTTGATTTTATCTCCAATTAAGCTATAATTTATTTTTCTCATCATCATCAAACATGAATAAAATAGTATATTTTTAGAATAAAGAGGCAATATTTTTTCGAGTTCTTAATAAGGAAAATTCTAATTATTTATATGTGGGGGCAATACTTTTTGTCTTCTGAATGAATGCCTGCACTCAAAATGGATTTGCTGGAGCTACAAAACTCCAAATGACACGCTCTCAACGGTTTTGGAAAAGTAGACATCCAGAGATTTCCAGCAATATATAATAGTCCCTACTTTATTCGAGATTTGACAATGTAAACTGGCGCTCAACGCCAGTTCCATGCTGCATTCTGGAGTCAAACGCCAGAAACACGTCACGAACCAGAGTTTAGATTAAGGGTGTGGAGCTCTGCTGTACCTCAAGTTTTAATGCAATTACTACTATTTTCTATCCAATTCGATTTATTCCTGTTCTAAGATATTCGTTGCACTTCAACTTGATGAATGTGATGATTTGTGACACTCATCATCATTCTCACATATGAACGCGCGTGACTGACAACCACTTCCTTTCTACCTTAGACCGGGCGCATATCTCTTGGATTCCTTGATCAGAATCTTTGTGGTATAAGCTAGAATTGATGGCGGCATTCATGGGAATCCGGAAAGTCTAACCTTGTCTGTGGTACTCCGAGTAGGATTCCGGAATTGAATGACTGTGACGAGCTTCAAACTCCTGAAGGCTGGGCATTAGTGACAGACGCAAAAGGATCACTGGATTCTATTCCAACCTGATTGAGAACCGACAGATGATTAGCCGTGCTGTGACAGAGCATTTGGACCATTTTCATTGAGAGTATGGGATGTAGCCATTGACAACAGTGATGCCCTATATACAACTTGCCATAGAAAGGAGTGATGAAAAAGTAGAAGGAAGAAGTAGGAAAGCAGAGATTCAGAAGGAACACAGCACCTCCATACACCTATCTAAAATTCCTACCATTGGATTACATGAGTAACTTTATCTTTATTTTCTATTTATTTTATTATCATTATTTAAACCAATAATCTCTTAATCCATTTAAATCCGCCTGACTGGGATTTACAAGATGACCATAGCTTGCTTCATACCAACAATCTCTGTGGGATCGACCCTTACTCACGTAAGGTATTACTTGGACGACCCAGTGCACTTGCTGGTTAGTTGTGCGAAGTTGTGACAAAGTGTGATTCACGTTTGAGAGCGCTACCAAGTTTTTGGCGCCATTGTTGATGATCACAATTTCGTACACCATGTTTTTGGCGCCGTTGCCGGGGATTGTTCGAGTATGGACAACTGACGGTTCATCTTGTTGCTCAGATTAGGTAATTTTCTTTTTATTTTCCTTTCAAAAAAAGTTTTCAAAAATCTTTCAAAAATTTTTTCTTCATTTTCGTTTTTCAAAAGTATAATTTTCGAAAAAAATAATAAAAATACAAAAAAATCATAAAATCATTAAAACCAAAAATATTTTGTGTTTCTTGTTTGAGTCTTGAGTCAATTTTTAAGTTTGGTGTCAATTGCATGCTTTAAAAATTTTTCTTGCATTTTTCAAAAATTCAAGCATTCATGGTGTTCTTTATGATCTTCAAGTTGTTCTTGACAAGTCTTCTTGTTTGATCTTGATGTTTTCTTGTTTTGTGTTGTATGTTGTTTTTCATATGCATTTTTGCATTCATAGTGTCCATGCATTAAAGAATTCTAATTTTGGTGTCTTGCATGTTTTCTTTGCAAAAAAAAATTTCAAAAATATGTTCTTGATGTTCATCATGATCTTCAAAGTGTTCTTGGTGTTCATCTTAACATTCATAGTGTTCTTGCATGCATAATTGGTTTTGATCCAAAATTTTCATGTTTTGGATCATAATTGTGTTTTTCTCTCTCATCATTAAAAATTTAAAAATAAAAAAATTATCTTTTCCTTATTTCTCTCCAAATTTTTGAAAATTTGAGTTGACTTGGTCAAAAATTTTTAAAATTAATTGTTTCTTACAAGTCAACTCAAATTTTCAATTTTAAAAATTAATTGTTTCTTATCTTTTTAAAACTTTTTCAAAAATTAAATCTTTTTCATTTTTCTTATTAATTTTCAAAAATTCTTTAAAATGTTTTTCAAAAAAAATCTTTTTCTTAATTTTATCT
>NC_029772.3:28242748-28242988 GCF_000817695.3 Arachis duranensis | reverse complement strand
TTTTAATATCTTTTTCAACTAACTATTTGACTTTTTGTTTGTTTCTTATCTTTTTTAAAACCACCTAACTACTTTTCCCTCTTTAATTTTCGAAAATATCTCATCTCTTTTTGAAAAATTTTTTTTAATTGTTTTAAATTTTTTATATCTTATCTTTACTTTTCGAAAATCATTAACTACTTTTTCAAAATTATTTTCGAATTCTCCCTCTCTTCTCTTCTTCTATTTATTTATTTATTT
>NC_029772.3:28241619-28242623 GCF_000817695.3 Arachis duranensis | reverse complement strand
TTTCTTCTTCTACTAATAATAAGGATCCTCTTTGTCCAGATATAGAGAATTCCTCTTCCTTTTTCTTTTTCTTTTCTCTTTCATATGAGCAGGAATAAGGAAAAAGGCATCTTTGTTGAAGCTGATCTAGAACCTGAAAGGACTCTGAAAAGGAAACTAAGAGAAGCTAAATTACAACAATCCAGAGGCAACCTTTCTGAAATTTTTGAACAAGAGAAGAAGATGGCAGCCGAACCCAACAATAATAATGTAAGGAGGATGCTTGGTGATTTCACTAAACCAACGTCTAAGTTTGATGCAAGAAGCATCTCAATTCCTGCCATTGGAGCAAACAATTTTGAGCTGAAACCTCAATTAGTTGCTCTAATGCAACAGAACTGCAAGTTTCATGGACTTCCATCTAAAGATCCTTACCAGTTTTTAACTGAGTTCTTGCAGATTTGTGAGACTGTTAAGACAAATGGAGTAGATCCTGAAGTCTACAGGCTCATGCTTTTTCCTTTTGCTGTAAGAGACAGAGCTAGAACATGGTTGGACTCACAACCTAAAGATAGCCTGGACTCCTGGGATAAGCTGGCCACGGCCTTCTTGGATAAATTCTTTCCTCCTCAAAAGTTGAGCAAGCTTAGAGTGGATGTTCAGACCTTCAAGCAAAAAGATGGTGAATCCCTCTATGAATCTTGGGAAATATACAAGCAGATGACCAAAAAGTGTCCTTATGACATGTTTTCAAAATGGACCATATTAGATATATTCTATTATGGTCTATCTGAGTTTTCCAAAATGTCATTGGACCATTCTGCAGGTGGATCCATCCACTTAAAGGAAACGCCTGCAGAAGCTCAAGAACTTATTGACATGGTTGCATATAACCAATTCATGTACACTTCTGAGAGGAATTCCGTGAATAATGGGATGCCTCAGAGGAAGGGAGTTCTTGAAATTGATGCTCTAAATGCCATATTGGCTCAGAACAAAGTGTTGACTCAGCAAGTCAACATGAT
>NC_029772.3:28241253-28241484 GCF_000817695.3 Arachis duranensis | reverse complement strand
AGAGGTAAATTACATGGGTGAACCTTATGGAAACACCTATAATTCATCATGGAGAAATCATCCAAATTTCTCATGGAAGGATCAACAAAAGCCTCAATAAGGATTTAATAATAATGGAAGAAACAGGCTAAGCAATAACAAGCCTTTTCCATCATCTTCTCAGCAACAGACAGAGAATTCTGAGCAGAGCCCCTCTAACTTAGCAAACTTAGTCTCTGATCTGTCTAAGGC
>NC_029772.3:28237825-28241027 GCF_000817695.3 Arachis duranensis | reverse complement strand
AGCAAACTCTACCTCAAAAGAAACAAGATCCTGGGAAATTCTTAATACCCTGTACCATAGGCACCATGACCTTTGAAAAAGCTTTGTGTGACCTAGGGTCAGGCATAAATCTTATGCCACTCTCTGTAATGGAGAAGCTGGGGATCATTGAGGTACAACCTACTTTATTCTCATTACAATCGGCAAACAAGTCAGTAAGACAAGCTTATGGATTAGTAGAGGATGTGTTGGTAAAGGTTAAAGGCCTTTACATTCATGCTGATTTCATAATCTTAGACACTAGGAAGGAGGAGGATGAATGCATCATCCTTGGAAGACCTTTCCTAGCCACAACAAAAGCTGTGATAGATGTTAACAGAGGAGAATTAGTCCTTCAATTGAATGGGGACTACCTTGTGTTTAAGGCACAAGGCTCTTCCTCTGCAACCATAAAGAGGAAGCATGAAAAGCTTCTCTCAATACAGAGTCAGACAAAGCCCCCATAGTCAAACTCTAAGTTTGGTGTTGGGAGGCCACAACCAAACTCTAAGTTTGGTGTTGAGAAGACCCCATATTCAAACTCTAAGTTTGGTGTTGGGAGGACTTCATCGTGGTCTGAACTTCTCTAAGGCTCCATGAGAGCCCACTGTCAAGCTAGTGACATTAAAAGAGCGCTTATTGGGAGGCAACCCAATTTTTATTTATCTAATTTTATTTTTATTTTTTTGTTATTTTGTGTTTTAGTAGGTTCATGATCATGTGGAGTCACGAAAAAAATATTAAAATTAAAAATAGAATCAAAAACAGAAGAAGAAAAATTACACCCTGGAGGAAGGACTTACTGGCGTTTAAACGCCAATAAGGAGCATCTGGCTGGCGTTCAACGCCAGAACAGAGCATGGAGCTGGCGCTGAACGCCAGTAACAAGCATGGAACTGGCGTTCAACGCCAGAAACATGCTACACGTGGGCGTTGAACGCCCAGAATTAGCATCACTTCGGCGTCTAAACGCTAGAATTGCATGCAAAGGCATTTTACATGCCTAATTGGTACAGGGATGTAAATCCTTGACACCTCAGGATCTGTGGACCCCACAGGATCATCTCAGAATCTGTGGACTCCACAAGATCTCCACCTACCATATTCTCACGTTACCTCCTAATAATCCTATAACACACTTTCCCAAAAACCCTTCACCAATCACCTCAATCTCTCTTCCCAATTACCCCCTTACCAATCACCTCAATCTCTCTTCCCAATTACTCCCTTCACCACTCATATCCTTCCACTATTTCCCATAAACCCACCTACCTTCAAATTCAAATTTCTTTCCCACCCAAACCCACCCTAAATGGCCAAACCTACCCCCTCTACTCTCCCTATATAAACCCCTCCATTCTCCTTAATTTTCGCACCACACAAACCTCTCTTCTCTTTCTTGGCCGAATACACCTATCCCCCTCTCCTCTATATTTTCTTCTTCTTCTTCTTCTTTTCTTTCTTCTCTTGCTCGAGGGCGAGCAATATTTTAAGTTTGGTGTGGTAAAAGCATAAGCTTTTTGTTTTTTCATTACCATTGATGGCACCTAAGGCCGGAGAATCCTCTAGAAAAGGGAAAGGGAAGACAAAAACTGCCACCTCCGAGTCATGGGAGATGGAAAAATTCATCTCCAAAGCCCATCAAAACCACTTCTATGATGTTGTGGCCAAGAAGAAGGTGACCCCCGAGGTCCCTTTCAAGCTCAAGAAAAATGAGTACCCGGAGATCCGACATGAGATCCAAAGAAGAGGTTGGGAAGTTCTAACCAACCCCATCTAATAAGTCGAAATCTTAATGGTTCAAGAGTTCTATACCAATGCATGGATCACTAGGAACCATGATCAAAGTAAGAACCCAAACCCAAAGAATTATCTTACAATGGTTCGGGGGAAATACTTAGATTTTAGTCCGTTCGGGAGAAATACTTAGATTTTCGTCCAGAAAATGTGAGGTTGGCGTTCAACTTGCTCATGATGCAAGGAGATGCATGCCCCTACACTAGAAGGGTCCACTTTAATCAAAGGTTGGACCAAGTCCTTATGGACATATGTGTGGAAGGAGCTCAATGGAAAAGAGGAGACTCCAAAGGCAAGCCGGTTCAACTAAGAAGACTGGACCTCAAGCCTGTGGCTAGAGGATGGTTGGAGTTCATTCAACGCTCCATCATCCACACTAGCAACCGATCTGAAGTTACTGTGGATCGGGCCATCATGATTCATAGCATCATGATTGGAGAGGACGTAGAAGTTCATGAAGTCATCGCCCATAAATTCTACAAAATAGCTGATAAGTCCTCTACTTTGGCAAGGCTAGCTTTTCCTCATCTTATTTGCCATCTATGTTACTCAGCTGGAGTTATCATAGAAGGAGACATCCTCATTGAGGAGGACAAGGCCATCACTAAGAAAAGGATGGAGCAAACAAGAGAGCCCACTCATGGAACCCAAGAGACGCATGAGGAAGCTCATCACCAAGAAATCCCGGAGATGCCTCAAGGGATGCACTTTCCTTCCAACAACTATTGGGAACAACTCAACACTTCCTTAGAAGATTTGAGTTACAATGTGGATCAATTAAGGGTGGAACATCAAGAGCACTCCATCATTCTCCATGAAATTAGAGAAGATCAAAGAGCAATGAGGGAGGAGCAACAAAGGCAAGGAAGAGACATAGAAGAACTCAAGGACATCATTGGTTCTTCAAGAAGGAAACGCCACCATCACTAAGGTGGATTCATTCCTTGTTCTTAATTTTTTTTCTGTTTTTCGGTTTTTATGTTATATGTTTATCTATGTTTTGTGTCTCTACTTCATGATCATTAGTATGTAGTAACTATGTCTTAANNNTTGGCTCTTGAAAGAATGATGAACAAAGAGAAATGTTATTGATGATTTGAAAAATCATAAAATTGATTCTTTAAGCAAGAAAAAGCAGTGAAAAAGCAAAAGCTTGTGAAAAAAAATTTGGCGAAAAATAGAAAGAAAAAGAAAAAAAGCAAGCAGAAAAAGCCAATAGCCCTTAAAACCAAAAGGCAAGGGTAAAAAGGATCCAAGGCTTTGAGCATCAATGGATAGGAGGGCCCAAGGAAATAAAATTCAGGCTTAAGCGGCTAAATCAAGCTGTCCCTGACCATGTGCTTGTGGCATGCAGGTCCAAGTGAAAAGCTTGAGACTGAGTGGTTAA
>NC_029772.3:28222270-28237778 GCF_000817695.3 Arachis duranensis | reverse complement strand
TGGACACCTCTAACTGGGGACTCTAGCAAAGCTGAGTGACAATCTGAAAAGGTTCACCCAGTCATGTGTCTGTGGCATTTGTGTATCCGGTGGTAATACTGGAAAACAAAGTGCTTAGAGCCACGGCCAAGACTCATAAAGGTAGCTGTGTTCAAGAATCAACATACTTAACTAGGAGAATCAATAACACTATCCGAAATTCTAAGTTCCCATAGATGCCAATCATTCTAAACTTCAAAGGATGAAGTGAGATGCCAAAACTGTTCAGAAGCAAAAAGCTACAAGTCCCGCTCATCTAGTTAGAACTAATATTCATTGATATTCTAGGATTTATAGTATATTCTCTTCTTTTTATCCTAATTGATTTTCAGTTGCTTGGGGACAAGCAACAATTTAAGTTTGGTGTTGTGATGAGCGGATAATTTATACGCTTTTTGACATTATTTTTAGGTATTTTTTAGTGTGATCTAGTTACTTTTAGGGATGTTTTCATTGGTTTTTATGCTAAATTCATATTTCTGGACTTTACTATGAGTTTGTTTGTTTTTCTGTGATTTCAGGTATTTTCTGGCTGAAATTGAGGGGCCTGAGCAAAACTTTGATACGAGGCTGACAAAGGACTGCTGATGCTGTTGGAATCTGACCTCCCTGCACTCAAAATAGATTTTCTGGAGCTACAGAACTCTAAATGGCGCGTTCTTAATGGCTTTGGAAAGTAGACATCCAGAGCTTTCTAGAAATATATAATAGTCCATACTTTATTCGAGATTTGATGATGTAAACTGGCGCTCAACGCCAGTTCCATGCTGCATTCTGGAGTCAAACGCCAGAAACACGTCACGAACCAGAGTTGAACGCCCAAAACACGTTACAACTTGGCGTTCAACTCCAAGAGAAGGCTCAGCTCGTGGATAGATCACGCTCAGCTCAAGCACACACCAAGTGGGCCCCGGAAGTAAATTTATGCATCAATTACTTACCTCTGTAAACCCTAGTAGCTAGTTACATAAATAGAAATTTTTACTAGTTTATTAGATATCCTAGATTGTATTTTTGATCCTGTGATCATGTTTTGGGGACTGGCGTCTCGGCCATGCCTGGACCTTTCACTTATGTATTTTCAACGGTGGAGTTTCTACACACCATAGATTAAGGGTGTGGAGCTCTGCTGTACCTCAAGTTTTAATGCAATTACTACTATTTTCTATCCAATTCGATTTATTCCTATTCTAGGATATTCGTTGCACTTCAACTTGATGAATGTAATGATCTGTGACACTCATCATTATTCTCACCTATGAATGCGCGTGACTGACAACCACTTCCGTTCTACCTTAGACCGGGCGCATATCTCTTGGATTCCTTGATCAGAATCTTCGTGGTATAAGCTAGAATTGATGGCGGCATTCATGGGAATCCGGAAAGTATAACCTTGTTTGTGGTACTCCGAGTAGGATTCTGGGATTGAATGACTGTGATGAGCTTCAAACTCCTGAAGGTTGGGCATTAGTGACAGACGCAAAAGGATCACTGGATTCTATTCCAACCTGATTGAGAACTGACAGATGATTAGCCGTGCTGTGACAGAGCATTTGGACCATTTTCACTGAGAGGATGGGATGTAGCCATTGACAACAGTGATGCCCTACATACAGCTTGCCATATAAAGGAGTGATGAAAAACCAGAAGGAAGAAGTAGGAAAGCAGAGATTCAGAAGGAACACAGCACCTCCATACACCTATATGAAATTCCCACTATTGGATTACATGAGTAACTTTATCTTTATTTTCTATTTATTTTATCATCATTATTTAAACCAATAATCTCTTAATCCTTTTAAATCCGCCTGACTGGGATTTACAAGATGACCATAGCTTGCTTCATACCAACAATTTCTTTGGGATCGACCCTTACTCACGTAAGGTATTACTTGGACGACCTAGTACACTTGCTAGTTAGTTGTGCGGAGTTGTGACAAAGTATGATTCACGTTTGAGAGCGTTACCAAGTTTTTGTTGCCATTGTTGATGATCACAATTTCGTGCACCAAGTTTTTGAACTTGAAGGAACTGAAGCGTTAGAAATTATCTCTTGAAGGATCAAGCATCCCACAGACTAGAGGAACACCCACTTCCCAAAATAAAGGTTGTTAAGTCCTAATCTTTGCCTTAACTCTGTGATACCTGTTCTTATTATGAATTTACCTTAGAAGTTATATATTAGTAGTAGTAATTAGTATCTCTATTTTGATTTTATCTCCAATTAAGCTATAATTTATTTTTCTCATCATCATCAAACATGAATAAAATAGTAGATTTTTAGAATAAAGAGGCAATATTTTTTCGAGTTCTTAATAAGGAAAATTCTAATTATTTATATGTGGTGGCAATACTTTTTGTCTTCTGAATGAATGCCTGAACAGTGCATATTTTTGATATTGAATTTTATGAATGTTAAAATTGTTGGCTCCTAAAAGAATGATGAACAAGAGAAATGTTATTGATGATATAAAAAATCATGATATTGATTCTTGAGGCAAGAAAAAGCAGTGAAACAGTAATTTACGAAAAACAAAGAAGCAAAAGAGGTAGAAAAAGCCAATAGCCCTTTAAACCAAAAGGCAAGGGTGAAAAGGATCCAAGGCTTTGAGCATCAATGGATATGAGGGCCCAAGGAAATAAATCCAGGCCTAAGCAGCTAAATCAAGCTGTCCCTAACCATGTGCTTGTGGCATGCAGGTCCAAGTGAAAAGCTTGAGACTGAGTGGTTAAAGTCGTGATCCAAAGCAAAAGAGTGTGCTTAAGAACTCTGCACACCTCTAATTAGGGACTTGAGCAAAGCTAAGTCACAATCTGAAAAGGTTCACCCAGTTATGTGTCTGTGGCATTTATGTATCCGGTGGTAATACTAGAAAACAAAGTGCTTAGTGCCACAGCCAAGATTCATAAAGTAACTGTGTTCAAGAATCAACATACTAAACTAGGAGAATCAATAATACTATCTGAATTCTGAGTTCCTATGGATGCCAATCATTCTGAATTTCAAAGGATAAAGTGAGATGCTAAAATTGTTTGTAAGCAAAAAGCTACTAGCCCCACTCATCTAATTAGAATCTGAGCTTCACTTAAAACTCTGAGATATTATTGTTTCTTGATCTCTTTTTATCCTCTTTTATTTATCTAGTTGCTTGAGGACAAGCAACAGTTTAAGTTTGGTGTTGTGATGAGCGGATATTTTATATGCTTTTTGGGGGTAATTTCATATAGATTTTAGCATGTTTTTATTAGTTTTTAATAGAATTTTATTAGTTTTTAAGGAAAAATCATATTTCTGGACTTTACTATGAGTTTGTGTGTCTTTATGTGATTTTAGGTATTTTCTGACTGAAATTGAGGGAGCTGAGCAAAAATCTGATTTAGGCTGAAAAAGGAGTGCTGATGCTGTTGGATTCTGACCTCCCTGCACTCGGAATGGATTTTTTGGAGCTACAGAAGTCCAATTGGCGTACTCTCAATTGGGTTGGAAGGTAGACATCCAGGGATTTCCAGCAATATATAATAGTCCATACTTTGCGCGAGGATAGACGACGTAAACTGGTGTTCAACGCCAGTTCCATGTTGCACTCTGGCGTCCCGCGCCAGAAACAGGTTACAAGTTGGAGTTCAACGCCAAAAACACGTTACAACCTGGCGTTCAACTCCAGAAACAGCCCAGGCACGTGAGAAGCTTAAATCTCAGCCCCAGCACACACCAAGTGGGCCCCAAAAGTGGATTTCTGCACCAATTATCTTAGTTTACTCATTTTCTGTAAACNNTCAGATTGAATGAGTATCTCTTAGATTCCTTAATCAGAATCTTCGTTGTATAAGCTGGAATTGATGGCGGCATTCATGAGAATCTGGAAAGTCTAAACCTTGTCTGTGGTATTCTGAGTAGGATTCTGGGATTGGATGACTATGACGAGCTTCAAACTCGCGAGTGTTGGGCGTGATGACAAACGCAAAAGTATCAATGGATTCTATTCCGACATGATCGAGAACCAACAGTTGATTAGCCATGCTGTGACAGAGCATTTGGACCATTTTCACTGAGAGGATGGGAAGTAGCCATTGACAACGGTGACACCCTACATATAGCTTGCCATGGAAGGAGCCTTGCGTGTGGGAAGAGGATTACAAGAGAAAAGCTGAAATAAAGCAGACAAAGCATCTCCAAAACTCCAACATATTCTCCATTATTAAGTAACAATTATTTATTTCATGCTCTTTTATTTTTCATAATTCAAACTGATAATTATAATTGATATCCTGACTAAGAATAATAAAATAACCATAGCTTGCTTCAAGCCAACAATCTCCGTGGGATCGACCCTTACTCACGTAAGGTATTACTTGGACGACCCAGTGCACTTGCTGGTTAGTGGTACGAATTGTGAAAGGTGTGATTTACAATTTCGTGCACCACTTACCCTATAATAACCCTCCTTACCACCTTCCATTTCACACATCTCCAACACTTCACTCCCTTGGCCGAATTCCTAGACACCTCCATCTCCTCCTTTCTTTCTTCTTTTGCTCGAGGACGAGCAAACCTTTTAAGTTTAGTGTGGGAAAAAGCGTTGCTTTTTATTTTCCATAACCATTAATGGCACCTAAAGCCGGAGAAACCTCTAGAAAGAGAAAAGGGAAGGTAGTGGCTTCCACTTCCAAGTCATGAGAGATGGAGAGATTCATCTCAAAAGGCCCATCACTAGAAAGAGGATGGAGCAAACAAGAGAATCCACTCATGGATCTCAACAAGAGCATGACGAATTCCCTCATTAAGAAATCCCTAAGATGCCTCAAGGGATGCATTTTCCTCCACACAACTATTCGGAGCAATTAAGGATAGGAGCACCAAAAGTACTAAGGATGGAGCACCAAAAGCACTCCATTATCCTCCATGAAATTAGAGAGGACCAAAGAGCCATGAGGGAGGAGCAACAAAGGCAAGGAAGAGACATTGAGGAGCTCAAGCACTCCATGAGAACTTCAAGAGGAAGAACTAGCCTCCATCACTAAGGTGGACCCGTTCTTTAATTTCCTTGTTCTTATTTTTCAGTTTTTTTCAATTTTTTTATGCTTTATGTTTATCTATGTTTGTGTCTTCATTACATGATCATTAGTATTTAGAGTCTATGTCTTAAAGTTATGAATGTCCTATGAATCCTTCACCTTTCTTAAATGAAAAATGTTCCTAATCACAAAAGAACAAGAAGTACATGAATTTCAAATTTTATCTTGAAATTAGTTTAATTATTTTGATGTGGTGGCAATACTTTTTGTTTTCTGAATGAATGCTTGAACAATGCATATTTTTTGATAGTGAAGTTTATGAATGTTAAAATTGTTGGTTCTTGAAAGAATAATGAAAAAAAAGTGAAATGTTATTAATAATCTGAAAAATCATAAAATTGATTCTTGAAGTAAGAAAAAGCAGTGAAAAAGAAAAAGCTTGCGAAAAAAAAAGTAGCGAAAAATAAAGAAAAAAAGAAAGAAAAAGAAAAGCAAGCAGAAAAAGCCAATAACCCTTTAAACCAAAAGGCAAGGGTAAAAAGGATCCAAGGCTTTGAGCATTAATGGATAGGAGGGCTCAAAGGAATAAAATTTTGGCCTAAGCGGCTAAATCAAGTTGTCCCTAACCATGTGCTTGTGTCATGAAGGTCCAAGTGAAAGGCTTGAGACTGAGTGGTTAAAGTCGTGATCCAAAGCAAAAAGAGTGTGCTTAAGAACTCTGGGCACCTCTAACTGGGGACTCTAGCAAAGCTGAGTCACAATCTGAAAAGATTCACCCAGTTATGTGTCTGTGGCATTTATGTATCCGGTGGTAATACTGGAAAACAAAGTGCTTAGGGTCACCAAGACTCATAAAGTAGCTGCGTTCAAGAATCAACATACTAAAGTAGGAGAATCAATAACACTATCTTAATTCTGAGTTCCTATAGATGCCAATCATTCTAAACTTCAAAGGATAAAGTGAGATGCCAAAACTGTTTAGAAGCATAAAGCTACTAGTCCCGCTCATCTAATTAGAACTAAGCTTCATTGATATTTTGGAGTTTATAGTATATTCTCTTCTTTTTATCCTATTTTTTTTCAGTTGCTTGGGGAAAAGCAATAATTTAAGTTTGGTGTTGTGATGAGCGGATAATTTATACGCTTTTTGGCATTATTTTTACATAGTTTTTAGTATGTCTTATTCAATTTTTATTATATTTTTATTAGTTTTTATGCAAAATTTACATTTCTGGACTTTACTATGAGTTTGTGTGTTTTTCTATAATTTCAGGTATTTTCTGGCTGAAATTGAGGGACCTGAGCAAAAATCTGATCCAGAGGCTGAGAAAGGACTGCAGATGCTGTTGGATTCTGACCTCCCTGCACTCGAAATGGATTTTCTGGAGTTACAGAAGCCTAATTAGCACGCTCTCAATTGCGTTGGAAAGTAGACATCTTGAGCTTTCCAGCAATGTGATAGTTCATACTTTTCCCGAGATTTGATGGCCCAAACTGGCATCCAAACGCCCCTCAGAGACCCTTTTCTGGAGTAAAACGCCCAAACTGGCACTAAAGCTGGCGTTTAACTCCAAGAATGGCCTATGCACGTGAAAGCTTCAATGCTCAGCCCAAGCGCATACTAATTGGGCCCCAGAAGTGGATTTCTGCACTATTTACACTTAGTACTTATTTTCTGTAAACCCTAGTAACTAGTTTAGTATAAATAGCATTTTTTACTATTGTATAGGGGGTTCTTTTCCCTATTTTTCGAATTATTATGCCTTTTGGGGAGGCTGGCCATTCGGCCATGCCTGAACCTTGTTCTTATGTATTTTCAATGGTGGAGTTTTCTACACCTCACAGATTAAGGTGAGGAGCTCTGCTGTTCCTCATGAATTAATGCAAAGTATTATTATTTTTCCTTCAATTCACGCCTACTTCTTCTCCAAGATATACTCTCGTACTTAATTCAGTTAAGTCAAGACTGAAGGGGTGACCCGTGACAATCACCCACTATCTTCAGTAATCGCTTAGCCAAGATCAGCGTACCTGACAACCACAGTGGTCTACATGATGTTCAACGTAGTCATTGGACGCCAGCTGGAGTATATTCTCTTGGGTCTCTAATCAACAATTCACATCGTTTCTCCTGACAATAGAGAATCTGAATATGAGATTAGAACCTTTGTGGTATAGGCTAGAACAATAGACAACATTCCTGAGATCCGGAAAGTCTAAACCTTGTCTATGGTATTCTGAGTAGGATCTGGGAAGGGATGACTATGAAGAGCTTCAAACTTGCGAATGTTGGGCGCAGTGACAGTGTTCAAAAGGATAGAGAGATCCTATTCTGACACTTGCAAGAACCGACAGATGACTAGCCATGCGGTAGCTGTGCCTGGTATTTTTCATCCGAGACGAGAAATTCGACAGTTGATTAGCCGTACAGAAACCGTAGAGGACCATTTTCATAGAGAGGATCATACAGCTTGCCATGGAAGGGAGTACGCATGATTGGATGAAGGCAATAGAAAAGCAGAGGTTCAGAGGCAACAAAGCATCTCTAAACGCTTATCTGAAATTTTCATGAATGAGTTACATAAGTATCTCTATCTTATTTTATGTTTTGTTTATCTTTTATTTACTAAAATTTCATAACCATTTGAATCTGCCCGACTGAGATCAACAAGATGACCATAGCTTGCTTCAAGCCGACAATCTCCGTGGGATCGATCCTTACTCATGTAAGGTATTACTTGGACGACCCAGTGCACTTGCTGGTTAGTTGTATCGGAGTTGTGAATCACGATTTAGTGCGACCAAGTTTTTGGCGCCATTGCCAAGGAGCGAACAATTCCGTGCATCAGGACGGAATTGATCCTTTTCCACATCCAAAGAACTTACAATCATTTGAGTACTTAATGGATGTGACTTATCCATATAGAATCTTTTCAAGATTTTTCTGTGTATATTGTTTGATGAATAAAGATTCCATTTTTCGTATGCTCGATCTACATACCGAGATAAAATTTAGTCTTTCCAAGATCTTTCATCTCAAACTCTTCTTTTAGAGCTTTTATAGTTGTTGGAATCTCTTCAGGAGTTCTAATGATATTTAAATCATCAACGTACACAACAATAATAATGAATCCATATGCAAATTCCTTTATGAAAACACATGGGCAGATATCATCATTCTTAAATCCATTTTTGGCCAGATACTCAATAGGATGATTATACCACATTCGTTCAGATTGCTTTAGACCATATAAGGATCTTTGAAATTTGATTGAGTATAATCCCTGTGAATATTCATTGGATGGTTTAGATATCTTTAGTCTTTCAGGGACTTTCATATAGATATCATGATCTAATGAGCCCTATAAGTAGCTGTTACCACATCCATTAAATTCATATGTAGTTTATGATATGCGGCTAAATTGACCAAATAACGCAATGTTATTGCATCCACTACAGGGGAATATGTTTCTTCATAATTTATACCGGGCCTTTGGGAAAAACTTTGTGCCATAAGTCAAGCTTTGTAGCGTACAACTTCATTTTTCTCATTTCGTTTTCTCACAAATACCCATCGGTATCCAACAGGTTTTACATCTCCCGGTGTACAAACTATAGGTTCAAAGACTTCACGTTTTGCAAGTGAGTCTAACTCAGCCTTCATGACTTCTTCCCATTTGGCCAATCATTCCTTTGTCGACATTCTTCGACTGATCTTGGCTCAAGATCCTTACTTTCATGCATGATATTTGATACCACATTATATGCAAATATTTCATTAACAATTGTCTTATTTCGGTTCCATTTCTCTCCTGTATAGACATAATTTATCGAGATCTCATCATTTTCACAATTTCAGGTACCTGAACGTCTTCTGGTGTTAAAACTATATCAGAATTTTGGACAACTGTAGGTGTCTTTACTATGTCTTTTTCAACAGGAATAATATTTACCTCTTTTCTTTTTCGAAGATTTTTGTCTTTGGAACCGACATGCCTGCCACGCTTATGGCGTGAACTTGCTTCGGTGGCAATTTGTCCGACTGGGACATCAATTCGAATTGGAGCATTTTTCATTGGTATATAAGATTTGATTATCCTCTTTGTATCGGAAAATGCATCAACCAATTCATTTGCTATTCTTTGCGAATGTATAATTTTTTGAACTTCTAGTTCACATTGCCCTGATCGAGGATTTAAATGCATTAAGGATGATGCATTCCAGTTAAGTTCCTTTTCAGGAAGCTTATTCTCTCCCCCTAATGTTGGAAATTTCGATTCATCAAAATAATAATCCGCAAACCGGGCTTTAAATACATCTCCAGTTTGTATCTCAAGATACCTCACTATAGAGGAAGAATCATATCCAACATATATCCCTAATTTTCTTTGGGGTCCTATTTTTTTGCGAGAAACTGGTTCAATGGGAACATATATCGCACATTCGAATATTCTCACATGGGAAATATTTGGCTGCTGGCCAAAAGCTAATTGCATAGGAGAGAACTGATGATAACTCATTGGCCTCAAACAAGTAAGTGCTGTGGCATGTAAAATAGCATGCCCCCAAGCTAAGGTTGGGAGATTTGTTCTCATAAGTAAGGGTCTAGCAATCGATTAGAGGCGTTTAATAAGTGATTCTGCTAACCCATTTTGTGTGTGAACATGAGCTACTGGATGTTCAACACTTATTCTATTAGCCATATAGTAAGCATCAAAGGCTTGGGAAGTAAATTCACCAGAATTATCAAGGCGAATTGCTTTGATTGGATTTTCTGGAAACTGTGCTTTTAATAGAATAATTTGAGCAAGTAATCTCGCAAACGCCAGGTTGCAAGAAGACAATAAGCACACATGTGACCATCTCAAAGACGCGTCTATTAGGATCATAAAATATCTAAAAGATCTACATGGTGGATGAATAAGTCCACATATATCGCCTTGAATTCTTTCTAGGAATTCTGGGGACTCAAATACAATCTTTACTGGTGATGGCCTTAAAATTAACTTCTCCTGAGAACATGCAGCACAACAAAATTCACTAGATTTAAGAATCTTCTGGTTCTTTAGTGAATGTCCATGGGCATTTTCAATAATTCTCCGCATCATGGTTGTTCTCAGATGACCCAATCAGTCGTGCCAAATAATGAATTCATTTGTGCTAGTAAACTTCTTGTTTACAATTTCATGTGATTCAATTGCACTAATCTTGGTATAATATAACCCAGATGAGAGTGAGGGTAACTTTTCTAATATAATATTTTTATTTAAATCATGAGTTGTGATATATAAGTACTTATGATTTCTCTCATTCATTGTTTCAATATGATATCCATTTTGGCGAATATCTTAAAACTTAACAAGTTCCTCAGAGACTTGGTAGATAATAGTGTATTATTTATTGTGAATTTTGTTCCTCCAAGAAACAAAATTATAGCTCTTCTGGAGCCTTCTATCACATTGCCCAAGCCAATAATAGTATTAACATATTCTTCTTTTGGCACAAGATGGGTAATATATATATATATATATATATATATATATTACTTTTGAGAATGGTGTGCGAACTCGCACTATCCACAAGGTAAATATCTTCACTATATGTCCTTGCCATTCTTTTCAAAGACAAATAATAATAAAATGAGTAGAAATATCTACGCAGTAAAATCATTTCCTTGATTGAAAATATTTTTATAAGAAGTATAGTATAAAATTTTTATTATTATTATCTTGGCACATTCAGTAATTTTGAAATTCATAAATATTTTGTCAAACATTATTCATATATATCACACTTGAAATTCAAATGCATAAAACTTAACAAAAAGTTTCTTACATTATTTATTCACATGAATACTTAACAAACACATATATTAAACTATTCCATCATTGATCAAATGACCAATATTTTCTTCAGGATCCTCAAATAAATCAGATATATCATAATGAGTGGTGGAATTTTCAGCATCATTTGAAACAAAATTTGTTTCCTTTTCTTTGTCATTTTTTTTTCAAAGATGCTTGATAAAGATCGACTAGGTGCCTTGGGGTACGATAGGTACGTGACCAATGGCCCTTTCCACCACAACGGAAATATTTATCCTCTGCTGATTTATTTTGCCCATTGTTTCTTTCTTTATCACACTTCTGGTGAGAACCTTTCTTGTGAATATAATTATTCTTCCTTCTATAATTTTTTTTGTTACTAAAACTTTGCCATTTACCTCTTCCGGGATTATGATTTGCCGCATTTGCTTCAGGAAATGGGGCGGTGCCAGCTGGGCGCGCTTCATGATTCCTTAAAAGTAATTCATTGTTGCGTTTAGTAACAAGAAAGCAAGAAATTAACTCAGAATACTTTTTAAATCCTTTTTCTCGATATTGCTGCTGCAGGAGCACATTCGAGGCATGGAAGGTCGAAAAAATTTTCTCTAACATATCATTATCCAATATCTTTTTCCCACATAATTTCATTCGTGAGGTGATTCGAAACATTGCTGAATTATATTCATTTATGGATTTAAAATCCTGTAGATGCAAGTTCGTCCATTCATATCGGGCTTGAGAAAGTATCACTAAAGTTGCGAGAACCAGACAAGTCATCGAACCGGTCAAGTGACTGGTTTAATGGTTCAATAGTTCAACCGAGGTTGAACCGGTTTAAGTAAATATAGAATAAAATTAAAAAAAAATTCAATACATAATTTTAAAAAGTTAAATTCAATAAATTTTAAACTAATAAGATTCAAAATTTAACAATTTTACAAAATGAACAATACATAATTTATCATTAAAAGGTCATAAACAACTTCAAATATCAAAGTTTATAACTAAAGAAATCAAAATGCACATAAATGACAAACACAATGTTTTGCAACCAAAAGAAACAATATTCAACAAACAATACTTCACTAAACAAAGACACTACTCATCAGAAGTCATAATCATAATTAAGTATTCCGATGTCTCCATCATAAACAGATAATCTAAAGCCAGCATCTTCAGAAATAGCACCAAAAGAAGTATTTGAGAATTCAATTACAACATCAGGCATATCCACTTCAACTTCCATGTTTCCTCCATCTAATAAAATAGAAAGAAAACTCAATAAGAAATCAATATTAATGACATGTATCTTTATGGAAGGAAACAAAGTTTGCTATGTCACTCACCATTAGGATACGAAGGCATATCATTATCAGTGAATATTAAACTTTTAATATCTTCAACATCTCCATTAGTATATTCAGGATCATCTTCATCTGCTATTACCCAAAAATCTACCGTGTCAATGCTTTGAATGTCAATTGGATCATAATTCCTCTTCTTTCGATGCAACCTAGATTGAAGGCATAGGTTATAGGTGACTGATAAACTACTATTTTATGATTTATTTTGCATTGAATTGAGTGAATTTTATCCATTATTCTCACACTTATGCATATAGTTCGCATGTTTTACATTTTCCTTCTTAATTTTGTGCTATGATTGAAAACATGCTTCTTTGGCCTTAAATTTGCTAATTTTAATCCTCTATTATTTCCATTCGATTTCGTGATATGTGTGTTAAGTGATTTTAGATTTTTCAAGGCAGGAATGGCTTAGAGGATAGAAAAGAAGCATGCAAAAGTGGAAGGAATACAAGAAATTGAAGTTTGGAGAATTTGGCAGCGACGTGCATGCGTGGACAACGCGTAAGCATGATTGGGGCAGGTGACAAGCGATACGTATGCGTGATTAGGGATTTGTTCAAGGGACGTGTACGTGTGGGCGACGTGTACGCGTGACAAAGCGTCACGTGATGCAATTGCAGAAAATGTTGGGAGCAATTTTTGGGCTACATTTGACCTAGTTTTAGACCCGAAAATACTGATTAGAGGCTACAGAGTGAGGCTGGAAGGAATCGTTCAATCACTAAACTAACATTCATACACAATTTAGGTTTTAGATGTAGGTTTCTAGAGAGAGAGGCTCTCTCCTCTCTCTAGGTTTAGGGTTTCTTCTTTCAATTTCTCCTTAGGTTCAAGTTCAATCTTCCTTTAATTTAGTTTTCTCTTACTTATATTTGTTTAAGCACTTTAGTTCATCTTCTTCTCTAGTTAATTTCCTTTTTCCACTATTTTTATGTTTATGAGCTCTTGTTACGTTTGATTTCTTTTAATGTAATTTATGTTTTCTATGTTTATTTTTACTCTCTTTAATTGTTAGTCATTGATGCTTGCAGTTGGCTGTTTAGATTTGATATTCCTTGTTAGTTTTCTATGTTTTTATTTTGTGCCTTCCAAGTGTTTGATATAATGTTTGGATGGATTTTAAAAGAGATTTTTATATTCTTAGCTTAGATTGAGTAATTTGGAGACTCTTGAATTGTCAAAGTCTCTTGTTGGTTGGTGATTGAAAGATGCTAGTTGGCTTGAGTTTCACTAACTCTAGTCTTTGATTAGGACTTATGAACTCATGTTGATTTGCTCACTTGACTTTCCTTCAATTGTTAGAGGTTAACTAAGTGGGAGTAATTTGCAATTACCATCACAATTGACAGTGATAATGAGGATAGGAATTCCGATTCTCAACCCTTACTAGGACTTTTCTTAGTTGTTTGTTTATTTTCTTGTTATCTACATCCCTTGCTTATTAAACTCAAAACCCAAAAAGATAATCTCATAACCAATAATAAATACACTTTCCTGCAATTCCTTGAGAGACGACTCGAGATTAAATACTTCGGTTAATTTTATTGGGTTTGTATTTGTGACAAACAATTTAAACATTGACTGAGGTTTAATTGTCGGTTTAGAACTATACTTGCAGCGCAATAATTTTGTGAAAATCTTTATCGACATTTTTCCTCCGTCAGTTTTTAACGCCGTTGCTGGGGAATTGCAAATGTGTGCCTTATTATTGGTTATTGTGAATATTGTGAATATGTTTGCCTTTTCGTTTCTTTGTTAGTTGTTTCTAGTTTTAGGAATTTATTTTCATTATTTCTTATTAGTTTTTGATTTTATTTTCTCTTGTTACTATGAATTATCACCCATTTGGCTATGGACTTGGTTCAAATTATGTTGTAGGGAATGAAAGCTACAATGAGAACATGAATCAAGGATGGGACAATCAAAGGTGGGAGGAGCCTCAAGCTTATGGACAACCATCTTGGCAACAACCTCTTCCAATATACTACAAGCAAGAGCCATTCCAAAATGTATATCAATCCAATAGCTATGGTGGACCCCCTTGTAGTTACCAATAAGCCCCATCACCACTATATGCCTATGAACCCCCTCTTCAATATAATTTTGAACCACCATACTCACAAGCCTCTTTCAACCAAACACCTCCATATGATCCTAACCCTTATCCACCATACCGACCACCATATGAACCATACGAACCATACATAGAACCACCCCAATTCCAACACAATTACTCCTAAGAACCATCACCTCAATATACACCATCTCCATACCCTTCTCAAGAAGAACCACCTTCGTATTATGAGTCTTTTCTCCCAACAAATGAAACCTCCTATCCACCCCAAGCTGCCATAGATGATACCTTTAGTGTTATTCGCCAAGGACAAAGAGAGCTTCCAACCACACTTACCTCTACTCTCACTGGTCTCACCTCTACTCTCCAAGCTCTTATATCCCATGTGGATCCACATAATGATCTCTCCATCCCACCATCACCCTCCATGAAAGAACACCCATATCCATCAATCCAAGAGCAACACGATCCCTATTATGCTAGTGACATAGAACAAGAGAGAAGGGATCGTCTTAGGGACTTAATGGATCAGATTCACATATCCATACTTCAAGAGAAGCAAGAGGAGGCCCAAAAGGTGGAGGAGGTAGAGACCCTTGAAGATGAAGGAATAGTTAAAGAATTAGGGGAAGTTGAATAAGAGGAAAGTTCCATCATTGAAGATAACTCTACACCAAGTGACAATAAGAATCTTGTTGAAGCTTATTCCATCGGATGTGAAACCAATGCTGAGGATGAATGTATACTGGTGGACGAAATTGTGATTGCCCTCTTTGTATTTGCATGAGATTTATTTAATGTGTAATACCCGGTCTAACCGAAATTAATTAAATAATGAGTAAGTAGGAGCGAATATGGTTGGAAGATTTGGCAATTGGAATTTGATGATTTCAATATGATATTTGGATTCAGTGAATTTTTCCGAGTCGGAAGACATAGTTTTCTGCGTAAAAGTGCGTAGTGGAATTTTGACCGGCAGTACCAGCTGAGACCTGTCTGGTACTGCAGCTGAGAAAGTTGATTATGAGTAAATAAGATTAAGAAATGAGGAATTATAATTAGGGGAGGTAGAAATATTTGAAGTGCGATTTAGAGCGCTAATCTTAAAGGTTTTGGTCCAAAATTGGGCCAACGGACAAAAATAAGTGAACCGGGCCTAAGTGGGCCCAAGACCCAACATATATAAA
>NC_029772.3:28219873-28221031 GCF_000817695.3 Arachis duranensis | reverse complement strand
AGGACTTGTTTGAAAATGGCACTTTGTGGTTTTGTATGAAAAACATGGTTTTTGGGCATACTTTGACGGGACATAACCTGGACTACGGATCTCTATTTTGTGTCAAATCTGTTTAGAAATGAAATTGGATCCGGGATGTCCATGTCATTCAAAGAACGGGTGAAAAACGCTTTAAAATGAGAGAGTTATGTCCGTCGGAAGATTGGGGGTTGAATCTGTAAATTCTGCAGCTTTTAACTTAGAAAATTTTTAGCAGAATGACCCTCCACGCGTAGGCGACTTGGCACGTACGCGTCGTTCTTCGAGAAGGCACCATCCACGCGTGCGCGTGGTGTGTGCGTGCGCGTCGATGCGCTACACCCATTGCCCAGCCATTTTCCTGAGAGTTGTGCCAGTCTTGTGCCTGGGGCGCAAGTGTACCCACGCGTACGCGTGGCTGACGCGTACGCATCGTTATCTATTTTTCAATCCGCGCGTCCGCGTGAATGGCGCGTATGCGCCGATGAGTTTTGTGGCCATCCACGCGTGCGCGTGGAGTACGCGTACGCGTGGCCCTGTTTTCATCCCAAAGCTGATTTTTGAGTATTAAAAGCCAAATCTCATACTTCTAAGCCTCCGATCTCACCCCTTATGCATTAAATCATTATGATATGCCTAGCAATGAGAAAGGAACTAGGGGATGTGGTAACTTGCGAGTGAAGCAAGGGGAAAAGTTATGATCAATGATGATCAACGATGATTATATGAGATATGGAGGATGACGGTGGGAGTACCGTGTATGCCATGAGCCGAAGGGCTATATTTATTGATAAATGGCTGGTTCTTGATTGGACCATGAGCCGGATGGCTGAGTTATTACCGGGTCACGGCAAAGCCATTATTGATTATGGCTGAGAATAATTGCATATATGATTAATGAATGAATGTGTTAAATGGATAATAATGGAAGATGTTGAAATGTGATGTGTAACCCCGGGTAGTAGGCAGTGGCGTTGTCCACTTGCTCCGGGTATGAGACGGAAAAGGATGTTTATGATAAATGAGTTAATTATAGAGTTTTGAATGAATGTAATTCTGATACCTGGGTAGTAGTAAGGGTTGGGGTCCGTCCCACTTGCTCCAGGTTAATGTTTGAGATTTGATAACAATGAGGATTGA
>NC_029772.3:28215693-28218949 GCF_000817695.3 Arachis duranensis | reverse complement strand
CGGGGTTCTCATTCCGTATATATCTCTTGTTTTTCAGATACAGGTTCAGGTGCTCAGAAGTGAGCTGTGGTTCGTCTGAGAGCCGGTGAAGATATTTATTTTCTCTACTTTGTGTTTTGCTTAGAATCTCTCCACCTTTGTTTTGAAGATATTATATTATGTGTTGAACTCTTTTGGAACTTGCCTATAGAGGCTCTTATGATTCCTTTGGGAGAGATTAGGATGTACTGTTGTCAACTACTTTTATACTGTACCCTAGCCGGCCTAAACTTCGCGGGTCGCGACTAGTGGCTATTAACTTATGTTATATATCTATATAATGTCCTTCTCTTATTCTCCTTAATGCCTTTAACTGTATATCACTTTCAACTTCATGCTTTATCTTTAGTTGTCGATGCGTGAGTGTCACAAATTTGCGATTTTATATTTACTCCTTTCATTTATACTTATAAATTATGTATTAAAAATCCCCCTTGAGAGTCATACCACCTTATTATCATTAACTTACCTATGTTTATATATTTAAAAATCCACCTGAGAGTCGTACCACCGTAATATCATTGACTTATGACTCGAGCATAAGGATTTGAATATTAGGGTGTTACATTATGGTATCAGAGCAGTTCGTCCTCGTGAGCCTGAGGGATGGAACTGCTTATGCTTTAATGCATACTTTGAGTTTGTGCCTGTGCTAGTTAGGGTATCTAACTGATACATCTAGCATGAAGTCCATGAGTGTACCTTTGGTACTTTGAAGCACCATACTTCCGATATTGAGACTGATCAACTTGATATCGATTGTTTGGTGTGTATAGTAACCAGATGGCGCCTCGTGGACCCGGTCGGGGACGTGAGAGAGATCGTACTAGTACACAGGAACCGGAAATCAACTCGAATAACCCGATAAACCTTATGGCGGCGTTGGAGAATATGGCTACTGCTTTGCAAGCCACTGCAGAGGCTCTTGGGCAACAGATAAACAATAATGGCAATGGCGGAAGGGAAGCTCAGGACCCGATGACACTAGCAACTTTTTTAAAGGTTAATCCACCTAAGTTCAAGGGAACCACCAATCTGACTGAAGCTGATACTTGGTTTTAGGCCATGGAGCGAGCACTGCAAGCGCAGTTGGTGCCTGAAGAGCAGCGTGTTGAATTTGCTACCTATCTGCTCACAGGGGAGGCATCGCATTGGTGGCAAGGGGCTTGACGTCTCCTACAACAGGGGAATGATCCTATCACTTGGGATGCCTTCCAGGTGGAATTCTATAAGAAGTACTTTCCAAATTCCGCCAGGACAGCCAAGGAATTGGAGTTACTACAGTTGAAGCAAGGTGCTATGTCCGTATCTGAGTATACAGACAAATTTGAGGAGCTATTTAGGTTTTCCCGCATGTGTCAGGGAGCTCCGGGAGACTTCGAGGAATGGAAATGCATTAAGTATGAAGGAGGGCTCCGGAGCGACATCTTGAGTTCAGTGGGACCAATGGAGATCCGAACTTTTTCAGAGTTGGTGAATAAGAGCAGAATTGCTGAAGAGGGTGTGAAAAGGAGGGTTACAGAGGAAGGAAGTCATAGAGAGCACAACCAAGGATTCGCACCAAATGACCGTCGGGAGTCCCACCGCAGGGAGCACAATCAAGAATACCCAACAAGGGGTCAAGAGTTTAAGAGAAGAGGATACCCACAACGTTTTCCTCAAAGGCGAAATAACTTTGCGACGAGTGAGGAGTCCCAAAGAAACAGTAAGGGAAAACGGGCAGCGGCTGCTTCTGATGTTTCGAGCTGTCAGAGGTGTGGAAGTCATCACCTAAATAGGCCGTGCCGATTGGGGTCAGGCGTATGTTACAAGTGCGGGTTACCAGGGCATGTATCAAGAAATTGCCAGCAAGGAGAGAGTCAGGATGCGGGCCGATTGCGGTAGTAAGATTGAGGTAATTTCAATAATCGAGCTTAAATGGTAGTGTGTGATTTTGTAATACCGCCTGTACAGTAAAAACTCAGAATACCGAGCTTAATATTAGACTGAGAAGCAAACCAGATGGTCCGAGTAAGGAATTGCCTTAATACAAATGGATAAATGCTTGTGATGTAAATGATTTTCTGTTGAGAATGATGTGTTGTATTTGTTATATAGTTGGTTAATTTTTTGATTTTTGGTGAAACGGATTGAACCCGTGACTTTTAGTTCCTTTGATTTAAATAGACAAGCAATGGTCCTAAATGATGGATTTGGAAACGTTGATTTGAAATGCCAGTCATGCTAAGTTGTGGTTGGATACTTGAGGAAATAAGTGGTGGAGCTAATACTTGACGAGAAATCAAAGTGGCATAGTAGAAGCTTGCTAAAGCGTTAGCATACTTGGGTAATAATAAGGAAAAGTGGGATATGATTAAAAATGCTTTATGCTTTGAGTACTTAAAAGTTTAGTGAGCTTATACAGATACTGATTCTCGATAATTGGAATTAATTGCGGCGGTGAGCCTTAATGGTTCTGAAATGGATGAGGAAATTATCATTGATGCATAGTCGGATTTAGATGATGATTGAGTGCAAGTTGTTGTGTTTGAGAGATGAGTGCTATGATGATTGGTCATGGTGACCTTGGATTTAGATCAAGATTTGTAATGATCGGTCTCAGAGGAATCGTTTGGAAACCTTTAAATTGCAATACTGATGCGGTACTGAGATTGGTTTGAGGGAACCCGTGACGGGTGGTAAACTCCAATTTTTAGGGAGGTGCTGGGTGGTAGACTCCAATTTTTAGGGAGGTGCTGTTGAAAATTCTCCCAAGAATTGAAGGAGTGTTGGTTATATTTTTGAAAATGATTTTTGATCTGAGTAACTTCAACAAAAGAGATGTGTCTCGAAAGCTTTTATAGATTATTAAAGGGAAGCGGATTCATAAGAGTTTGTCAGCTTGTTAGTACAAACTCATTGAATTTAAAAAACTAAGAAAGAATTGATTGATTATAGTGATGTGGGATGATGGCTATGATTAACGAAGATGGATGACATGATTTGAGATTTAATAGGGTGTGGGTTGATGAGACGATAAAAGTAAGGAACGAGGCTGTTGGTCGGTGTTGAACGAATGACCGAGACCCTTGGAGATAGAGAAATCAGAGCGCGGTAGCGGAAGCGCGCAGAGTAAAAGGACATTGGAACTGTTATGTGTTGGATATAAAGGCAGACTACGCTCGCGTACTCGTAGTGATGGATGGAATTTTCGAGGGCGAAAATTTCTGTTAGGGGG
>NC_029772.3:28209615-28210719 GCF_000817695.3 Arachis duranensis | reverse complement strand
CAGATGCCTATTTATGGATTAGTGAGAATCTAGGCTGGATACTTGGTGAAAAGGAGTTTAGGATGCTTAGTGAGTTTTTATTGCAGTGCATTGTATTTATTTGGCACTTTTACCGTACTGGGAACCCATGGGCCTGGGGTTCTCATTCCGTATATATCTCTTGTTTTTCAGATACAGGTTCAGGTACTCAGAAGTGAGCTGTGGTTCGTCTGAGAGCCGTCGAAGATCTTTATTTTCTCCACTTTGTGTTTTGCTTAGAATCTCTCCACCTTTGTTTTGAAGATATTATATTATGTGTTGAACTCTTTTGGAACTTGCCTATAGAGGCTCTTATGTTTCCTTTGGGAGAGATTAGGATGTACTGTTGTCAACTACTTTTATACTGTACCCTAGCCGGCCTAAACTTCGCGGGTCGCAACTAGTGGCTATTTACTTATGTTATATATATCTATCTGTTATCTATCTCTTAATCTCCTTTATGCCTTGTCCATATATCGCTTTCGGCTTCACGTTTTATCTTTTCGTTGTCGAAACGTGAGTGATACGTCTTCGCGATTTTATTTCTACTCTTTTCAGGCTTCTCGATTAATACTCCTTTCGAAATTACCTATGTTTATATATTTAAAAATCCACCTGAGAGTCGTACCACCGTAATATCATTGACTTATGACTCAAGCATAAGGATTTGAATATTAGGGTGTTACATAATGGCTCTTTGGCATATGTGATCACAACTACGTTCAACTTAACCAGCAAGTGTACTGCGTCATCCAAGTAATACCTTACGTGAGTAAGGGTCGATCCCACAGAGATTGTTGGTATGAAGCAAGCTATGGTCACCTTGTAAATCTCAGTTAGGCAGATTAAATTGGTTTATGATGAGTTCGAAAATTAATAATAAATCGAAAATAAAAAGGGATAGAAATACTTATGTAAAGCAATAGTGGGAATTTCAGATAAGTGTGTGAAGATGCTGTACTCCTCTTGTATCTCTATTTTCTTATTACATTCATCCAATCCTTCCTACTCCTTTCCATGGCAAGCTGTATGTAGGGCATCACCGTTGTCAATGGCTACATCCCATCCTCTCAGTGAAAACGTTCC
>NC_029772.3:28179871-28209478 GCF_000817695.3 Arachis duranensis | reverse complement strand
TTGAAGCTCGTCACAGTCATTCAATCCCGGAATCCTACTCGGAATACCACAGACAAGGTTAGACTTTCCGGATTCTCATGAATGCCGCCATCTATCTAGCTTATACCACGAAGATTCTGTTGGGGAATCTAAGAGATATGCGCCCGGCTTAGTATAGAACGGAAGTGGTTGTCAATCACGCGCGTTCATAGGTGAGAATGATGATGAGTGTCACGGATCATCACATTCATCAAAGTTAAGTATAACGTATATCTTGGAATAACGATAGAAGAGAATTGAATAGAAAGTAATAATAATTGTATTGAAACAATTTTAACATTCGTAAACAACAAGATCAAAAATATGCACTGTTCAAGCATTCGCAGAGCTCCACACCCTTAATCTATGGTGTGCAGAAACTCCACCGTTGAAAATATATAAGTGAAAGGTTCAGGCATGGCCGAATGGCCAACCCCCATGGTCTAAGGACTAGGCGTCCAGAGATGTCTAATACACTAGTAAAAAGTCCTATTTATAATAAACTATCTACTAGGGTTTACATGAGTAAGTATTTGATGCATAAATCCACTTCCGGGGCCCACTTGGTGTATGCTTGGGCTGAGCTTGATCTATCCATGAGCTGAGGCTTTTCTTGGAGTTGAACTCCAAGTTATAACGTGTTTTGGGCGTTCAACTCCGGATCATGACGTGTTTCTGGCGTTTAACTCCAGACAGCAGCATGTACTTGGCGTTCAACGCCAAGTTACGTCGTCAATTTCCGAATAAAATATGGACTATTATATATTGCTGGAAAGCTCTGGATGTCTACTTTCCAACGCCGTTGAGAGCGCGTCAATTGGAGTTCGGTAGCTCCAGAAAATCTATTTCGAGTGCAGGGAGGTCAGATTCCAACAGCATCAGCAGTCCTTTTGTCAGCCTTTTTCAGAGTTTTGCTCAAATCCCTCAATTTCAGCCAGAAATTACCTGAAATCACAGAAAAATACACAAACTCATAGTAAAGTCCAGAAATGTGAATTTAACATAAAAACTAATGAAAACATCCCTAAAAGTAGCTTGAACTTACTAAAAACTACCTAAAAACAATGCCAAAAAGCGTATAAATTATCCGCTCATCAATACGCATCCCCCAAGTGTACGCACAAGGCTTGAAATTTTGATGGATCATATGTACGCATCCCCCATGCGTATGCACAAATGTAGAATTTGCCCAAATCATGCGTACAAATGACCCCATTTCAAGAAAAGGTGTGTAACATGCCAATATACAAGGGCATGCAGATTCGGCACGCCTTCGAGCTCATCCCCATGCACACAGTTGGCTTGCAACACGCCATACATAAGGCGTGCCACATGCCCAAACCACACCTCCCAAGATTAAAGAAACATAGGCATGCTACATGCCAGGTGCAAGGTGTGGGACATTTGATGCACCACTGGGCATGCCACATGCCTTACCTTGGGCATGTCACATGCCTAACCTTGGACATGCCACACGTCTCCAAAGGCCCAAGTTCACATGTTGAAAGAAAGCTCTCCTCAAGCACATAATTAACCATGTAAGAACTATAATTAATTAACTATTTGGTTAAAATAATTTAATTATCTTGAATAGGTTCAAAAATTTATAATGTTAATTAGAAAATTTAAATACGATATTTGGACTCAATAGATTTTTCTGAGTTGGAAAATGTAATTTTCTGTGAAAAACTGCGTAAAAATGCGTACCAGTAAATTAGCCGGCAATACCGGCTTAAATCTATCCGGTACTGTGTGAAAATAGTAAAAACTGTAGAAAAAGTTAGAAAATTATTTAAAGTTGAAAACCGAGCACTAATTTTAAAGGTTTGTTCCAAAAGGGCCAAACGGGCCAAAAATCCTAATGGGTTGGACTGGCCCAAGTAGGGCCTAAGTCCAATATATATAAACACACAAATGAACCCATCTAAGCCTCATAACTCACTAAACACTATACCTAGCAGTTGCATGAGTTGAGAGAAGAAAAAGGGGAAGTTACTATTCACTTCATCACTCTTTCGATCATAACTCGAGCTACAATGCTCCGATTCACGTGCCGATTGCGGCTACGCGAAGCTTTTGCCAAGTCTGTTAGTTATAACAAACTTTTTCTAGTATGGTTTTGAATTTTTCTCCCCATTCTACAGCTCCATGAATTTTGAAATTTTGGAATTTGGTTTGAGTGGATTTTTGTGATTTTGGGTGTTTAGGTACACTCTAGCACTTGGTTTCTATTGGGTTTTGTCCTAATCAACTGTGGGTAAGGTAAGCTTGCTCTTATCCCTTGTGAAATTGTGTAATTAGGAACCCTAGGTATTGATTTGTGGTAAATTAATGTGTATAGCTTAAAAATTTTGATTGTTGATTCTTGTTGGAGTTGATTGGTGGATTGGTTTATGCTTGGAGGCTTGATTTAGATTCAAATTTAGTGTGTAGTACATATTGGAAATCGGCCAAGGTAAGATTTCGATTTCCTCTATGTAATATGTAATATTTATGGATATTCAGGCTAATGGACTTTAGGGTAGGATTGAATTGATAATGTATGATGGTATTGATGATTATGATAAATTATGATGTTGAATTTTGATGTTGTTAATTCTTGAGATCTAAGTTGAATAATGATAATTTTGAGGTGTGATAATGGATTATGATGATCATTGATATTGATGAATGTTGAGGATGATGAATTGATGTTGAGTTGTTAATTATTGAAAAGTGGAGATGTGTATGTAGGAATTATTGCATGAAAATGATGAAAACGTGTATTGGTAGGTTGTGGAATGAATTGGAAGATATGTGAACATAATGTAGGTACATTGGAACTGTTTTGGTTGTAGGATAATTGACCTTGATTGTGAATTGCTGAAAAATTATTTTTCTTCATTTTCAAAGGTTCTCTAGCTTTCCAAACATTCTTTAAGTGCCGTTTAAGAATACTATCTAGTGCTTAGGTTCTAATACTACTAAAGATGAGTTAGAGACTTAAATAGATATATTTTTGTACGAATTTTAGAAGACGGAGACTTAGTTTTCTGGGGTACTGAGGATGGATTAGTTGAAAGAGATGGCGGAGTACTGCAATGACAATATATATAATGAATTATGGAATTACGGATTGATAATGTTTGAGACGAGTCTAGGACTCAGAGTGAAATTATGACTTTACTGAGTACTGAAAATGATTTCTGAAAACCACAGATATATTGTTTTATACTGAGATTGTTGAGAGGCTATGCGCCTGGTAAGGACAGTGGTTAATCCCACTTGTCAAGGTCACGACGGCAGTGTAAGGACGGTGGTTTATCCCGCTTATGTTGAGATGTGAGGCCTGTGGAAGAGTATACCGCTCGTATCCTTTCGGAACACAAGAGGGTGCCTGGCACTATATCTGTGGGTAGTGTACCGGCACTATATCCATGGGGGGATCCCACTTATATTCGTGACAGAAAGACGACATTTCTATAGGAATGTGTCGGGTTAGCAGTTGAACCGACAATGTGATATCACAGCCAAGTAGGACAAGCATTCATCATATGCATATTCTATATTTTTGCTTGCTTTGTCGGCTTGCATTGTTTGCCTAATTGTATAACATGCTTAATTGGTTCTTGAATTACTTGATATACATGATTATACTTGTGTTTTCTACTGGGATTGATGAGGTTCAAAAGGCGGCGGCATTGGGATAGCATGGAGGTTAGGCTCGTAAAGGCTGTGGGACAGCGGTGAACTGATACTTTATAAATCCCCTAAGTTAGATGACCTATTTAAGGATTTATTTATCTGTTTTATAAGCTTAAATATTATAATTGATATGAAGTTCTAGGATTGCCTCTGGCGTCCCGTAGTCTTATATCTTACATTATTGGGTACTGTTACTATATTGAGAACCTCCGGTTCTCATATCATATTCTGTTGTTACTTTTTAGATGGAGGTTGTAACCCACCTCGGTAAGTTACGTGATGGTGACAGAGCGGAGGATCTTTATTATATTTTGGAGTTCTTTTGGGTATTTTGTTTAGTACTCTCACTTTTGTATCTTTATTTTCCTTAGAGGCTTACAATTGAAAGATATGTTGTATAAGATGTTTAAAATTTCAAACTCTATTATGTCTGTATATAACTAGTCAGCCTAAACTCTGCGGGCTGAGGCCAGTACTTTATGTATCTTATCTTTTATGCTTTTTGTTATCGTGTGAACGCTTCGTGCTTTTCAATCTCTTTCTATATATATTATTGTATAAGCCTTAGAATTATCGTGATCTTTAATTATCCTTTGCTTTACAGCATGAGGTAAGACTTAGGGTAATTAGAGTGTTACATTTATTGGTATCAGAGCGAGGTTTATCTGCTTGATATATGTATAACATGCTTGTTTGTGAGTGCCTTGTTAGGATAATTAAAGTACTAGAATTTTGATATTGACTGTTTGGTGTAGACAAGAACCCTAATGGCTACTCGCGGACGAGGTCATACGCATACACGGGAAGGAATTGAGAATCACCAATTGGCCAAAAACCATGTCGAGTTCATGGCAGAAATGACTAATTTGGCCAATACGATGCAAGCTAACGCTGCTACGACTATGCAAGCCGTGGAAAGGATGGGTCAACCGACGAAAAACGGAAACATAAATGGGAATAGAGACGGAAATAGAGAAGAAGATGGTAACAACATGGGAGGTGCTCCGATGACCTTGGTTTCATTTCTGAAAGTTCATCCACCTACTTTTAGAGGTTTAACTAATCCTATTGAAGCGAAAAACTAGTTTCGAGCTATAGAGCGTGCCCTATAGACTCAACATGTTCTTGCCAATCAATTTCTAGAATTTGCGGCTTATCAGCTGATGGAAAAAGCTCAACACTGGTGGCCAGGAGAGCGTCAGTTGCTACAACTTCCGAATGCGGAGATTTCTTAGGGAGTATTTCAGGCGGATTTCTATAGGAAGTATTTTCTAGAACCCGTGAGAGAGGCTAGGGAGTTGGAGCTTATACAGCTGAAGCAACGCTCATTTTCCATGGCCGATTACACTAGTCAGTTTGAAGAGCTCTATAGGTTCTCTTGAGTATGTCCAGGTGCCCTGGAATCTTATGAGATATGGAAGTGTATAAAGTACCAAGGAGGATTGAGGGATAACATTATGACGGCTATGGCTCCTTTGGAGATTCGAGTCTTTTCCAAGGCTATAACATTTTGATTTGCATGTGCATACCCCGTATCAGACGGTTGTGACTAGATCAAGCTGTAGGCAAGTATCTTTTAAGATTGAGGATAGAGACTTTCTTCATGATTTGATCTGTTTGTCAATGGTTGGGTTGGAGATTATTTTGGGGTTTGATTGGTTGTCAAAGAACCGGTATTGTTGGATTGCTTTGAGCAATCGATTCGCTTTATACTGGAAGGAGAAGGAGAAGGAGGTGCAATAGTAGCTGAGGGTTGTTACCTGAACTCTGTGTTGGTGAATTATAGTGGGGAAGAGTGTCGGGGTTATATACTCTTGGCTACGAATGTGTTAGGTGATGAACAGATTTGGGTAGTTAGAGACTTTCCTGAAGTATTTCCTGAAGATATTTCTGAATTTTTGCCTCAAATTGAATTTGCAATTGACTTGGTACTGGGAGCCAGACCAGTGTCGATTGCACCATACAGAATGGCTCCGATAAAGCTGGCTGAACTTAAGACTCAATTGGAAGTGCTTCTGAACAAGAGGTTTATTCACCCGAGTGTATCTGGGGAGTGCTAGTTTTATTGTTGAAGAAGAAAGATGGAGGAATCCAACGCTCTGTAGATTACCAACAGTTGAACAAAGTGACTGTAAAGAACAAGTATCTGTTTCTGAAGATAGATGACTTAATGGATCAGTTGCAAGGAGGTGGAGTGTTTTCAACAATTGATTTAAGATCCAGTTACCATCAGATAAGGGTGACGGAGGATGATATTCTGAAAATTGCGCTTAGGACGCGCTATGGACACTACGAGTTTGCGGGGTGCCCTTTGGGTTGACGAATGCACCTGCTGTGTTCATGGATTATATGAACAGAGTAATTCGTCCCTTTTGGACAAATTCGTGGTAGTATTCATGAAAAAACATTTTAGTTTACTCAAAGACAGCAGAAGAACATGAAGAGCACTTGATAATTGTGTTACAAATCCTGAAACGTAAATTGTGTGAAAAATTATCTAAGTGTGAGTTCTGGAAGGAAGAGGTGAAGTTCTTAGGTCACGAGTGAGTAAGGGTGGAATAGCAGTGGATCTTTCAAAAGTGGAGGCAGTGATGGAATGGCAAAGGTCGACGATGGTAACAAAGGTTAGGAGTTTCTTGGATTTGGCCGGATATTTCCGAAGATTCATAAAGGGATTTTCTCAAATTGCATTACCAATGACTAAGTTAACCCTGAAGAAGATGTCGTTTCTGTGGACAACAGAATGTGAGGAAAGCTTTCAAGCCTTGAAGGAGAAATTAACTTCAGCATCCGTTTTGATTTTGCAGGAACGGAATGAACCGTTTAAAGTGTACTGTGATGCTTTGTTGAAAGGTTTGGGTTGCGTGTTGGTTCAACACCGGAATGTAGTGGCTTACGCATAGTGTCAGCTGAGACCACATGAAGTGAATTACCAAACTCATGACTTGCAATTGGCTATGATTGTGTTTGCATTGAACATTTGTAGGCACTACTTATACAGAGTAAGGTTTACAGTCTTTTCTGATCACAAGATTCTTAATTACATATTTGATTAGAAAGAGCTCAACATGAGTCAAAGGAGGTGGATAGAGCTACTAAAAGATTATAATTTTGAATTAAGTTATCGCCTGGGAAAGGCGAACGTTGTAGCGGATGCCTTGAGCCAAAAGTCTTTAACTGTCACTTGGATGAGGATCAAAGATGAGGAGTTAGTGGATAAGTTTGCAAACCTCAAGTTGGATATTGGTGAAGCTGCCGAAATAGCTTGTTTAAATCAGTTGCAAATTTCAAGTACGTTTAAGTCAAAAATCCAGAGGGGTCAGCAAAATGAACAAGAACTCCAGAGATTGTTCCAACCAATTGGTAAGGAGAGGCATGGAGAGTTTACTAAGGATAATGAAGGGTTATGGAGGTATAAGGGGAGGATTTGTGTGCCAGATGTCAGAAATTTGAGACAAGAGTTGTTATCGAAGGCTCATAACAGCGGATTCTCTATTCATCCAGGTAGTATGAAGATGTATCATGATTTAAAGAAGATTTTCTGGTGATCTGGGATGAAGAATGATGTAGCTACACTTGTGTCTAAGTGTCTGACGTGTCAGAAGATAAAGATAGAGCACAAGAGATCGTCAGGAATGTTACAGCCACTTGAGATTTCTCAGTGGAAGTGGGAAGGAATTACAATGGATTTTGTGATTGGTTTACAGAGGACTAGGTCAGGATTTGATGCGATTTGGGTGATTGTAGATCGTTTAACCAAGTCCGCTCATTTTCTGCCTATCCGAGTGAACTATTCATTGGATGAATTGGTGAGGTTGTATATCAAGGAGATCGTAAGGTTGCACGAGGTGCCATCGAGATCCCCGATTCACATAGAAGTTTTGGGGAGCTTTCGAAAGAGCTTTTGGTACGAGACTATATTTCAGCACGACATATCATCTGCAAACGAATGGACATTCGGAAAGAACTATTCAGATGTTAGAAGATATGCTGAAGGCTTGTATCTTCGATCAACCGGGAAGTTGGGACCGTTACATGCTATTGGTGGAGTTTGCATACAATAACAGTTTTTATGCGAGCATTGGAATGGCTCCGTATGAGGCTTTATATGGATGGAAGTACCAATCTCCACTGTATTGGTATGAAGCCGGTAAAGCAAGTGTGTTAAGGTTGGATTTGATAGCAGAAACAACTGAAAAGGTCAAACAGATTATGGCCAGAATCTCAACTACACAGAACCGACAGAAAAGTTATGCAGATCAGAGAAGGAAACCGTTAGAATTTAAATTGGGTGAGCACGTATTTCTGAGGGTTACTCCGACACCTGGGATTGGAAGGGCGATTAAGACAAAGAAGTTGAATCCGAGATTCATTGGACCTTTTAAAATCTTGAGACAAGTCGGGCTGATACCCTATCAAGTAGCTTTGTTGTAGAATTTCTCTTATAGAAAAGAAAAGAACTTCGTTGTAAGCATAGCTCCAAACCAACTAATAACTCTCACATCAAATTTTAATATTGTTTTGGTTGTCATAAGTACAAACCCCAATAAAAATTAACCGAAGTATTCAAACTTCGGGTCGTCTCACAAGGAATTGCAATGAAGTGATCAATTATTGGCTATGAAGGAAACAAGGGGGTTTGATTTGTAATTGGCAATAAAATATAAAAGCAAGAAAGTAAATGACAAGAACTAATAAAAGAATGGAAAAGAACTCTTGGCTAAGCATGGGAATTGAGATCACCATCCTTGTCTACAAATCATGTATTGACAATTATGAGGGACCAACCCATTAAGTCTATCTCTATGCTTGAAGTAAGTATAATGTCTACTTCAACGCTTGAAGTATGTCAAATAGGCCTGATCAACATCAATCCATAACTCCTAACCTAGCTACTAATTGACATAGTAGTAGGCTAGTGCAATGGTTATCAAATTGACCACTAAGGGTTCTCAAATCACCAAATCAATGAGATCCAATGACTCAATGTCACTCAATTCTCTTAGCTAGGCTAAGAGTAAAGAAAACTACTCAAAAGCTAGATAAAGCATTTCATCAAATACCTAGAGTGAAATAAAAGTAAACATCACAAAATACAAGAATTAATGAAAGCTACAACTAACATGAGCAAGAAATCAACAATGACAATTAAGATAAATATAAAAGAAATCTAAGGAAATTTAACCTAAACTATCTTAAATTCTAGAGAGAAGGGAGAGCTTCTCTCTCTAGAATTCTACCTAAAACATGATGAAAACTACACTATGACCCCCCCCATTCCCTTGTAATCTTTGGGCCTCCTTGAGCTCAGAAATCGCCCCCAGTGTACTGCCTTTAGTGAAGTCACATGCTGCTTGTCAAGCGTATGCGTCATTGGCAATTTTCTTGGTCACGCGTGCTCGTGGGGTGACACGTGCGCGTCGCTTGCGAATCTCCATCTCACGCGTTGGTGCACGAAATTGTGATACACAATGGCGCCAACAACTTGGTCGCACAATTGTAATCTCAACTCTTCTTCACAACCTCACACAACTAACCAGCAAGTGAATTGGGTCGTCCAAGTAATAAACCTTACGTGAGTAAGGGTTGATCCCACGGAGATTGTCCGCTTGAAGCAAGCTATGGTCACCTTGTAAATCTCAGTCAGGAGGATTCAAATGGTTATGGAGTTTTAATGATTAAAAGATAAATAAACATAAATTAAAGATAGAGATACTTATGTAAATCATTGGTGGGAATTTCAGATAAGCGTATGGAAATGCTTCATCCCTCTTGAATCTCTACTTTCCTACTGCATTCATCCAATCCTTCATACTCCTTTCCATGGCAAGCTGTATGTTGGGCATCACCGTTGTCAATGGCTACTTCCCGTTCTCTGAGTGAAAATGGTCCAAATACGCTGTCACCGCACGGCTAATCATCTGTCGGTTCTCGATCATGTTGGAATAGAATCCAGTGATCCTTTTGCGTCTGTCACTATGCCCAACACTCGCGAGTTTGAAGCTCGTCACAGTCATCCCTTCCCAGATCCTACTCGGAATACCACAGACAAAGTTTAGACTTTCCGGATCTCAGGAATGGCCGCCAATAATTCTAGCTTATACCACGAAGACTCCGATCTTTCGGAATGGATGCTAAGAGATACACGCTCGATCTAAGGTAGAACGGAAATGGTTGTCAGGCACAGGTTCCTGAGTGAGAATGGTGATGAGTGTCACAGATCATCATATTCATCATGTTGAAATGCAAGTGAATATCTTAGAATAGAAATAACCATGAATTGAATAGAAGAACAATAGTACTTTGTATTAATACTCGAGGAACAGTAGAGCTCCACACCTTAATCTATGGTATGTAGAAACTCCACCGTTGAAAATGCATAAGAACAAGGTCCAGACATGGCCGAATGGCCAGCCTCCCCAAATGACATATGAATTCGAAAATAGGGAAAAAGACCCCTAGTACAATAGTCAAAAGTTCTATTTATAATGAAATTAGCTACTAGGGTTTACAGAAATAGGTAATTGAAGCACAAATCTACTTCCGGGCCCACTTGGTGTATGCTTGGGCTGAGCGTTGAGCTTTACACGTGTAGAGACTTCTCTTGGAGTTTAAACGCCAGCTTTTATGCCAGTTTGGGCGTTTAACTCCAACTTTTATGCCAGTTCTGGCATTTTGACGCCAGAAAAGGGCAGAGAGCTGGCATTTTGACGCCATTTTACATCGTCAAAACTCGTGCAAAGTATAAACTATTATATATTTCTTGAAAGCCCTAGATGTCTAATTTCCAACACAATTGAGAGCATGCCATTTGGAGTTTTATAGCTCCAGAAAATCCACTTTGAGTGCAGGGAGGTCAGAATCCAACAGCATCTACAGTCCTTTGTCAGCCTCTGAATCAGATTTTTGCTCAGGTCCCTCAATTTCGGCTAGAAAATACCTGAAATCAAAGAAAAACACATAAACTCATAGGAAAGTCCAGAAATGTGAATTTTGCTTAAAAACTAATAAAAATATACTAAAAACTAACTAAATCATACTAAAAACTATATAAAAACAATGCCAAAAAGCGTATAAATTATTCGCTCATCACAACACCAAACTGAAAATAAAATAGGATAAAAAGAAGAGAATATACAATAAATCCCACAGTATCAATGAAACTTAGTCCTAATTAGATGAGCGGGGCTTGTAGCTTTTTGCTTCTGAATAGTTTTGGCATCTCACTTTATCCTTTGAAATTCAGAATGATTGGCATCTATAGGAACTTAGAATTTTAGATAGTGTTATTGATTCTCCTAATTCAGTATGTTGATTCTTGAACACAGCTACTTTATGAGTCTTGGCCGTGACCCTAAGCACTTTGTTTTCCAGTATTACCACTGGATACATAAATGCCACAGACACATAACTGGGTGAACCTTTTCAGATTGTGACTCATCTTTGCTAAAGTCCCCAGTTAGAGGTGTCCAGAGTTCTTAAGCACACTCTTTTGCTTTGGATCACGACTTTAACCACTCAGTCTCAAGCTTTTCACTTGGACCTGCATGCCACAAGCACATGCTTAGGGACAGCATGATTTAGCCGCTTAGGCCTGGATTTTATTTCCTTGGGCCCTCCTATCCATTAATGCTCAAAGCCTTGGATCCTTTTTACCCTTGCCTTTTGGTTTTAAGGACAATTGGCTTTTTCTGCTTGCTTTTTCTTTTTCTTTCTTTCTCTTTTTTGTCGCTACTTACTTTTTTTTCTTTTTCACTGCTTTTTCTTGCTTCAAGAATCAATTTTATGATTTTTCAAATTATCAATAACATTTCTCTTTGTTCATCATTCTTTCAAGAGCCAACAATTTTAACATTCATAAACTTCACTATCAAAAATATGCACTGTTCAAGCATTCATTCAGAGAACAAAAATTATTGCCACCACATCAAAATAATTAAACTAGTTTCAAGATAAAATTTGAAATCCAAGTACTTTTTGTTCTTTTGTAATTAAGCACATTTTTCATTTTAAGAGAGGTGAATGATTCATGGAGTTATTCATAGCTTTAAGACATAGACAATAGACAATAATGATCATGTAGTGAAGACACAAACATAGATAGAACATACAGCATAAAGCCAAAAAATAGAAAATAAATAGATAAGGAAATTAAGGAATGAGTCCACCTTAGTGAGGGTGGCGTCTTCTTCTTGAAGGTCCAATGGTGCTCTTGAGCTCCTCTATGTCTCTTCCTTGCCTTTGTTGCTCCTCCCTCATAGCTCTTTGATCTTCTCTAATCTCATGGAGAATGATGGAGTGCTCTTGGTAATCTACCCTTAATTGGTTCATGTTGTAACTCAAACTTTCCAAAGACGTGTTGAGTTTCTCCCAATAATTGTGTGGAGGAAATTACATCCCTTGAGGTATCTCAGAGATTTCTTGATGAGGGAATTCCTCATGCTCTTGTTGAGGTCCATGAGTGGGCTCTCTTAATATGCAGTCAAATGCTCTACTACTGAGCTATGGACCCTTGAGATGAATCTCTTCATCTCCCATGACTCAGAGATAGAGGCAGTTGCCTTCCCTTTCCTCTTGTAGAAGCTTCTCTGGCCTTAGGTGCCATAAATGGTTATGGAAAAATAAAAAGCAATACTTTTACCACACCAAACTTAAAATATTTGCTCGTCCCCGAGCAAAGGAAGAAAGCAAGATGTAGAAGAAGAAGAAAATGGAGGAGATGGAGGGTGTATAGGGTTCGGCCAAGAGGGGAAGAAGGTGTTTTTGATGTGTGAAAATGAAGGGGTGAAGGGGGGTATTTATAGGGAGAGTGGCCGAATGGTTTGGGTGGGTTTGGAAAGGAAATGGTTTTGAATTTTGAAGATGGATGGGGTTTTTAGGAAAGAGTTAAGGAGGTGATTGGTGAAGGGTATTTGGGGAAGAGTGTTGTAGAAAGGTGTGAAGAGGAGAGAGAGTGAGTTGAGGTTGGTGGAGACCCTGTGGGGTCCACAAATCCTGAAGGGTCAAGTAATTCTTCATCCCTGCTCCAATTGGGCGTTCACAACGCCTTAGAGTGTAATTCTGGCGTTTAAACGCCAGTCTGCTGCCCTGTTTTGGCATTTAACCGCCAGTTTTCCTTCCTGTTTTGGCGTCTAAACGCCAGTTTGTTGCCCTGTTCTGGCATTTAAACGCCAGTCTGGTGTCCTATTCTGGCATTTAAACGCCCAGAAAGGTGCCAGATTGGGCGTTTAAACGCCCATTTTGCTACCCTTACTGGCGTTTAAATGCCAGTAAGTCCTTCCTCCAGGGTGTGCTATTTTCAATGCTATTTTTTATTTTTTCTTTATTTTTGTAATTGTCTTTGTGACTTCACATGATCATCAACCTAAAAGAAAACAAAATAATATAGATAAAATTAAAATAAAATTGGGTCGCCTCCCAATAAGCACTTCTTTAATGTCAATAGCTTGACAATGAGCTCTCATGGAGCCTCACAGATAATCAGAGTATGGTTGAGATCTCTCAATACCAAACTTAGAGTTTGGCTGTGGCCTCCCAACACCAAACTTAGAGTTTGAATATGGGGGCTCTGTTTGACTCTGTATTGGGAGAAGCTCTTCATGCTTACTCTCCATGGTTACAGATGGAGAGCCTTGAGTCTTTACTACAAGGCATTCTTCATTCACATGAAAGATCAACTCTCTTCTGTCAACATCAATCACAGCTCTTGCTATGGCTAGAAAGGGTCTTCCAAGGATGATGGATTCATCCTCATCCCTCCTAGTGTCTAGGATTATGAAATCAGCAGGGAAGTAAAGGCCTTCAACCTTCACTAGCACGTCTTCTACTAGTCCATAAGCCTTTTTCATAGATTTATCTGCCATCTCCAATGAGAATTTGGCAGTTTGTACCTCATAGATTCCCAGTTTTTCCATTACAGAGAGTGGCATCATGTTTATCCCTGACCCCAGGTCACACAGAGCTTTTTCAAAGGTCATGGTGCCTATGGTACAGGGTATTAAGAATTTACCAGGATCCTGTTTCTTTTGAGGCAAATTTTGCTGAACCAATGTATTCAGTTCATTGGTGAGCAAGGGAGGCTCTTCCTCCCAAGTCTCATTACCAAATAGCTTGGCATTCAGCTTCATGATTGCTTCTAAATATTGGGCAACTTGCCCTTCAATAATGTCTTCATCCTCTTTAGAAGATGAATAGTCATCAGAGCTCATGAATGGTAAAAGGAGGTCTAAGGGAATCTCTATGGTCTCTGTATGAGCCTCAGATTCCTTTGGTTCCTCATTAGGGGATTCCGTACTGACCTTTGGACGTCCCCTAAGGTCTTCCTCATTGGGATTCACGTCCTCCTCCTCCTCTAAGGTTTCGGCCATGTTGATTATATCAATGGTCTTGCACTCTCCTTTGGGATTTTCTTCTATATTACTTGGGAGTGTGCTAAGAGGAGTTTCAGTAACCCCTTTTACTCAGCTAGCCCACTTGTGCCTCCAAATTTCTAATGGAGGATCTTGTTTCAGTCATGAAACTAAGAGTGGCCTTAGATAGATCAGAGACTATATTTGCTAAGCTAGAAGGATTCTGCTCAGAATGCTTTGTCTATTGCTGAGATGATGATGGGAAAGGTTTGCTATTGCTAAACCTGTTTCTTCCACCATTGTTATTATTGAAGCCTTGCTTCTGTTGATCCTTCCATAAAAAATTTAGATAATTTTTCCATGAAGGATTATAGGTGTTGCCAAAGGCTTCACCTATGTAATTCACCTCTGCCATTGCAGGGTTTTCAAGATCATAAGCTTCTTCTTCAGAAGATGCTTCCTTAGCACTGTTGGATGCATTTTTCAATCCATTCAGACTCTGAGAGATCATATTGACTAGTTGGGTCAATATTTTGTTCTGAGCCAGTATGGCATTCAGAGCATCAATTTCAAGAACTCCTCTCTTTTGAGGCGTCCCATTACTCACAGGATTCCTCTCAGAGGCATACATGAATTGGTTATTTGCAACCATTTCAATAAGTTCCTGAGCTTCTGTAGGCGTTTTCTTTAGGTGAATGGATCCACCTGCAGAGTGGTCCAGTGACATCTTGGAAAATTCAAACAGACCATCATAGAATATATCTAACGCGGTCCATTCTGAAAGCATGTCAGAAGGACACTTTTTGGTCAGCTGCTTGTATCTTTCCCAAGCTTCATAGAGGGACTCACCATCTTTTTGTCTGAAGGTCTGAACATCCACTCTAAGCTTGCTCAGCTTTTGAGGAGGAAAGAACTTGGCTAAGAAAGCCGTGACCAGCTTATCCCTAGAGTCCAGGCTATCTCTAGGTTGTGAGTCCAACCACGTTCTAGCTCTGTCCCTTACAGCAAAAGGGAAAAGCATAAGCTTGTAAACCTCTGGATCAACTCCATTGGTCTTAACAGTATCACAAATCTGCAAAAACTCAGTTAAAAACTGATAAGGATCTTCTGATGGAAGTCCATGAAACTTGCAGTTATGTTGCAGTAGAGAAACTATTTGAGGCTTTAGCTCAAAATTGTTTGCTCCTATGGCAGGGATTGAGATGCTTCTTCCATAGAAGTTGGAAGTTGGTTGATAAACCCATATTTCATGGTTTATCTTGTGCTCAATTGAGTGGTTTTTATCAACTCTTTAACCACTTATTCATACTATTTACATGGTTTTACATTTGCCTTCCTAATTATGTGCTTTAATTGAAAACATGCTTCTTTGGCCTTAAGTTCCCTATGTTTAATCCTCTATTATTACCATTAGATGCCTTGATATATGTGTTAAGTGATTTCAGAGATTACAAGGCAGGAATGACTCAGAGGATGGAAAGGAAGCATGCAAAAGTGGAAGGAATACAATAAGTTGGAGAAATTGCTAAGCTATCCAGCCTGACCTCTTCGCACTCAAATGGCTATAACTTTAGCTACAGAGATCCAAACGACGCGGTTCCAATTGCGTTGGAAAGCTAACATCCGGAGCTTCGATTTGATATATAATTTGCCATAGCTGCCCGACGCCAGGTGACGCGAACGCGTGAGTCACGCGGACGTGTGACCTGGCAGGAAAGCAACCCACGCGGCCGCGTGAGCCATGTGGCCGTGTCACTTTTCCGCGACCTGTACGGACCAGAAAGCACTAGAAGTGACTTCTGGGATGTTTCTGACCCAGTTTTCGGCTCAGATAACACAGATTAGAGGCTATAAAGTGGGGGAATGCATCCATTCATAAGAGGGCTTTCATAATTCACTTTTCATATTTTAGATGTAGTTTTTAGTGAGAGAGGTTCTCTCCTCTCTCTCTCTCTCTCTCTCTTTAGGATTAGGATTTAGGATTTAGGATTTAGGACTTCTCTTAGTTTTAGGAGTGACTCTCAATCCCAGTTTCTTGATTAATGTTATTTGAGATATTTCAGATTGATGACTGCTGTCTTTTATTTATATAAATAATTTGGATTTTCCTGTTGCCCAATTGGCTTATGAATGTCTTCCATGTTAGATTTTACTACTTTGAATGAATTGAAGGTATTCCAGATATTTATGATTTTAATTTAGCTTTTTACATTCTTGGCTGTGGTTGATTAATTGGTGACCCTAAGGTTATCAGCTCCATTGTTGATTGAAAATTGGATTTCTTCATTTCATTAATTCATATTCCAATAACTCTAGCCTTTCCCAAGGAAAGACTAGGACTTGAGGATTCGAATTAATTCATCCACTTAACTTACCTTCATAGTTAGAGGTTAACAAAGTGGGAGAAAAATCCAATTCTCATCACAATTGATAAAGATAACTAGGATAGGACTTCCAGTTCTTATACCTTGCCAAGAGATTTTATTAGTATTATTTTATTTTACTTGTCATATAACATATTCCCACCTTACTTCCAAAACCCCAATTTTACCTTTTCCATAGCCAATAATAAGAACATACCTCCCTGCAATTCCTTGAGAAGACGACCCGAGGTTTAAATACTTCGGTTATCAATTTAAAGGGGTTTGTTACTTGTGACAACCAAAACGTTTGTACGAAGGGATTTCTGTCGGTTTAGAGACTATATCTACAACGCGACTGTTTTTATGAAATTCTTTACTGGCAAAAATCCTAACGTCATTGGTATAGTAAAATCACCAAGCATCTTCTTTGCATTGTTGTTTGGTTCAGCCATAATTGTTTCTTTTGCTGCTTCCTTTTCGAAAATTTCAGTGCGGTCCTCTTCAGAGTTTTGTGCTTTAGCTGCTCTTAGCTTCCTCTTCAGAGTCCTTTCAGGTTCAGGATCAGCTTCAACAAGTATGCCTTTATCTTTGTTCTTGCTCATATGAAAGAAAAGAAAACAAAGAAAATATGGAATCCTCTATGTCACAGTATAGAGATTCCTTGAGGTGTCAGAGGAAAACAAAAATGGAAGGATGAGGGAGGTAATGAAGAATTCAAACACACAAAGAGAGATGGAGTTCGAATTGACAATGGAGGGGGAATGTTAGTGTTTAAATAGAAAAAGATAAGAGAGGATGAAGAATTTTAGAAAATAAAAATAATAAAATTTAAAATGAATTTTTTTTTGAAAAATTAGTTGTGGTTTTGAATAAAGATAAGAAATAGTAAAACAAACAAAAAAATCAATTAGTTAGTTGAAAAAGATTTGAAAATCAATTTTTGAAAAGATAGGAAGTTTAGAAAAAATTTTTGAAATCAAATTTTTGAGAAAAAAAAAGATATGGTTTGAAAAAGATATGATTAAAAAGATATGATTGAAATTTATTTTGAAAAAGATTTAACAAAGAAATTTTAAAAAGATTTGATTTTGAAAATTGAAGTTGATTACTTGACTAACAAGAAACTAAAAGATATGATTCTAGAATTTAAAGGCTGAACCTTTCTTAACAAGAAAGTAACAAACTTGAAATTTTTGAATCAAGATTTTTGAAAATATGAGGAAAAGATATGATTTTGAAAAAGATATGATTGAAAATATTTGATTTGAAAAAGATTTGATTTTTTTTAAAAAAATATGAAGATTTGAAAAAGATTTGATTTGTGAACAAAATTCCTCTCCTTGTGTCATCATGGCGTTAAACGCCCAGGAGCTGCATGTTTTGGGCGTTTAACGCCCAATTGCTGCATGGTTTTGGCATTTAAACGCCCAGCCAGGTACCCTGGCTGGCGTTTAAACGCAAGTTATCCTTCTTCACTGGGCATTTTGAACGCCCAGATTTTCTCTGTAATTCCTCTGCTTTATATTCTTGGATCTTCATTTTGCTAAATCCTTTATTCAAGAAGATATGTTTTCAATTTTGAAAAACAACAAAATGAGTCAAAACATATAATTCTTGGATCAAAACACAAGATATATGCAAGAACATTATGAACGTCAAGATGAACACACTTTTTCATGTTTGGGCCATATGAATGCAAGAATGCATATGTAGAACATCATACAGTGCAAATCAATAAATCATGAAGATCAAACAAGGCAATTCATCAAGAACGACTAGAAGATCATCAAGAACACAATGTATGTGTTTCGAAAATTGCAAGACAATTAAAATCATGCAATTGACACCAAACTTAAAATTTGGCCCTAGATTCAAACAAGAACCCTGAAATATTTTTGAGTTTTTATGATTTTATGAATTTTTTTGGGTTTTTTGAAAATTATTTTTGGAAAAACAAAAAACAAAGAAAAATTTTTGAAAGATTTTTGAAAACTTTTTGAAAAGAAAATAAAAATTACCTAATCTGAGCAACAAGATGAACCGTCAGTTGTCCAAACTCAAACAATCCCCGGCAACGGCGCCAAAAACTTGGTGCACGAAATTGTGATACACAATGGCACCAACAACTTGGTCACACAATTGTAATCTCAACTCTTCTTCACAACCTCGCACAACTAACCAGCAAGTGCACCGGGTCGTCCAAGTAATAAACCTTACGTGAGTAAGGGTCGATCCCACGGAGATTGTCGGCTTGAAGCAAGCTATGGTCACCTTGTAAATCTCAGTTAGGCAGATTCAAATGGTTATGGAGTTTTAATGATTGAAAGATAAATAAACATAAATTAAAGATAGAGTTACTTATGTAAATCATTGGTGGGAATTTCAGATAAGCGTATGGAGATGTTTCGTCCCTCTTGAATCTCTGCTTTCCTACTACATTCATCCAATCCTTCATACTCATTTCCATGGCAAGCTATATGTTGGGCATCACCGTTGTCAATGGCTACTTCCCGTCCTCTCAGTGAAAATAGTTCAAATGTGCTGTCACCGCACGGCTAATCATCTGTCGGTTCTCGATCATGTTGGAATAGAATCCAGTGATCCTTTTGCGTCTGTCACTATGCCCAACACTCGCGAGTTTGAAGCTCGTCATAGTCATCCCTTCCCAGATCCTACTCGGAATACCACAGACAAGTTTTAGACTTTTTGGATCTCAGGAATGGCCGCAAATAATTCTAGCTTATACCACGAAGACTCCGATCTTTCAGAATGGAGGCTAAGAGATACACGCTCGATCTAAGGTAGAACGGAAGTGGTTGTCAGGCACGCGTTCATGAGTGAGAATAGTGATGAGTGTCACGGATTATCATATTCATCATGTTGAAAGCGAATATCTTAGATAGGAATAAGCATGAATTGAATAGAAGAACAATAGTACTTTGCATTAATACTCGAGGAACAGCAGAGCTCCACACCTTAATCTATGGTGTGTAGAAACTCCACCGTTTAAAATATATAAGAACAAGGTCCAGGCATGGACGAATGGCCAGCCTCCCCAAATGACATATGAATTCGAAAATAGGGAAAAAGACCCCTAGTACAATAGTCAAAAGTTCTATTTATAATGAAACTAGCTACTAGGGTTTACAAAAATAGGTAATTGATGCAGAAATCCACTTCCTAGCCCACTTGGTATGTGCTTGGGCTGAGCGTTGAGCTTTACACGTATAGAGACTTCTCTTAGAGTTTAAACTCCAGCTTTTATGCTAGTTTGGGCGTTTAACTCCAACTTTTATGCCAGTTCTGGTGTTTTGACGCCAGAAAAGGGCAGAGAGCTGGCGTTTTGACGCCATTTTACGTCGTCAAAACCCGTGCAAAGTATAGACTATTATATATTTCTAGAAAGCCCTAGATGTCTACTTTCCAACGCAATTGAGAGCGCGCCATTTAAATATCTGTAGCTCCAGCAAATCCACTTTGAGTGCAGGGATGTCAGAGTCCAACAGCATCTGCAGTCCTTTGTCAGCCTCTGAATCAAATTTTTGCTCAAGTCCCTCAATTTCAGCCAGAAAATACCTGAAATCATAGAAAAACACACAAACTCATAGTAAAGTCCAGAAATGTGAATTTTTCTTAAAAACTAATAAAAATATACTAAAAACTAACTAAATCATACTAAAAACTATATAAAAACAATACCAAAAAGCGTATAAATTATCCGCTCATCACTCGTACGCGTGGATGACGCGTGCGCGTGGCTTGAGTTCAGCAAATCTTCATTTCTTCATGAATTCTCCATTTTTTACATGCTTTTTCTTCATTCCTTCAACCCAATCTTTGCCTTCTAATCCTGAAGTCACTTAACAAACATATCAAGGCATCGAATGGAATTAAAGTGAATTAAAATTAGAGATTTAATGGCCTAAAAAAGTATGTTTTTACTCTTAAGTACAAATTAGGAGAAATTCACAAAATCATGCTATTTCATTGAATACATGTGAGAAAAGTTGATAAAATCTCCTAAATTCAACACAAGATAAACCACAAAATTGGGGTTTATCAGAGAGCTTGACTTTTAAGGTAACACTGCTATGGATTGACGACACTAGTGTGAAAAAGTTACGTGGAAAGGAAGTTCTATTGGTTAAGGTAGCTTGGAAGAGAGCGGGAGTGAAAGAGCATACTTGGGAGTTGGAGTCCGAGTTGTGGAAGGATTATCCCAACCTATTCATAGGTAATCACTAAATTTTAGAGACAAAATTTCTTATTTGGTGGGGATAATGTAAGAACTGTAATTAGTTAACTGCTTAATTAAAATAAATTAATTGTCCAGAATAGGTTCGAAAATTTATAATGTTAATTAGAAAATTTAAATATGATATTTAGACTCATTAGATTATTCTAAGTTGGAAAATGTAATTTTCTGCAGAAAAAATTGTATAAAAACGCGTACTTGTAAATTAGCCGGCCGTACCGGCTTAAATCTGTCCGGTACTGTGTGAGAATAGTAAAAACTGTAGAAACATTTAGAAAAACATTTAAAGTGGAAAACCAGGCACTAATTTTAAAGGTTTGGACCAAAGTTAAGCCAAACCGGCCAAAAACACTAACGGGTTAGACTGGGCCCAAGTTGGGCCCAAGCCCAACACATATAAACACACAAATGAACCCATTTTAGCCTCATAACTCACTAAACACTAAACCTAGTAGCTGCATGAGTTGAGAGAAGAAAAGGGGGGAAGTTACTATTCACTTCATCACTCTTTCGATCATAACTCGAGCTATAGTGCTCTGATTCGCGTGTCATTTGCGACTACGCGAAACTCTTGCCGAGCTCGTTAGTTCTAACAAATATTTTCTGGTAAGGTTTTGAATTTTCCTCCCCATTCTACAGCTCCATGAATTTCAAAATTTTGGATTTTGGTTTGAGTGGATTTTTGTGATTTTGGGTGTTTATGTACACTCTAGCACTTGGTTTCTATTGGATTTTGTCCTAATCAACTGTGGGTAAGGTAAGCTTGCTCTTATCCCTTGTGAAATTGTGTAATTAGGAACCCTAGGTATTGATTTGTGGTAAATTAATGTGTATAGCTTGGAAAATTTAATTGTTAATGCTTGTTGGAGTTGATTGGTAGATTGGTTGATACTTGGAGGTTTGACTTGGACTCAAATTTAGTGAGTGGTGCATATTGGAAATCGGTCAAGTATTATTTCAGTTTTCTCTATGTAATATGTAATATTTATAGACACTTGGGCTAGTGGACTTTAGGATAGGATTGAACTGATTGTTGGAAATTGTTGAATTGATAATGTATGATGGTATTGATGTTTATGATAAATTATGATGTTGAATTTTGATGTTGTTGTTGATTCTTGAGATCTAAGTTGAATAATGATAATTTTGAGGTGTGATAATGGATTATGATGATTGTTGATATTAATGAATGTTGAGGATGATGAATTGATGTTGAGTTGTTAATTATTGAAAAGTGGAGATGTGTAAGTAGGATTTATTGCATGAAAAGGATTAAAACGTGTATTGGTAGGTTGTGGAATGAATTGGAAGATATGAGAACATAATGTAGGTACATTGGAACTGTTTTGGTTGTAGGATAATTGATCTTGATTGTGAATTTTGGAAGTTTGAGAAGCTAGTTAACTTTTGGTAAAAATCAGTTTTTGTGAACTTTGGTGGATTATAACTTTTGGAAATTGCTTTAAATTAAAGGTGATCCAAAGAGCTTTAAAATGATATAAAATTAGACGAAAATAGATTTTTATAGAGGAAGTTATGAGTGTTTAAAGTTTGGTGTTTAAAACTGAAATTCTGCAACTTTGAAAATTTTTTAAGTCTAGTGAGGGTCGCGTACGCGACACAGTGCACGCGACGCGAGCATTCTATTCGGGTTGGACATCTCGTATACGCAGGCACTACATGCGTACGCGAACTATCAGAATTTTGACCCTTGCGTATGCGAACTTTAAAACGCGACGCGAGCATCCCATTCGGGTTGGGGCACTCTCGTACGCGAGCAGGGGGTTGCGTACGCGACCACCCAATTTTAGCTACATGCGTATGGGAGTAAGGGTGGCAAGGGGGGAAGCCCACCCCGTCCCTCCAGAAGCCCACCCTTTGGCGCGCTGGCCTGCCCCGTCCCGTCTAGTGAGGCATTCTTAGAATTCCACCCTGACCCACCTAATTGTGGGCTGGCGGACTAAACCCGCCAAAGCTCTTCTTTTTTTATTAACTACTAAATAATATATAATTTCACAACCATATTAATAAATTTATAATTTATAAAGGCATAAAAAACTTATATTTTTATATTCACAACCATTAAAGTCTTTATAATTATAAATATCTAATAAACATAATTATAAACCATGTTTTCATCTAAAACATAATTATAAATATTATCTCCAAAGCAAAATAAACATAATCCAAAACATAATTATAAATATTGTCTCGATAGCAATATAAACATAATCCAAAACACTCAATTTTCATCTTCATACTCTTGTAAGTTGGGTTAGGAGAAGTTGGATTTTGGCAAAAAATTGCAAAAATACCCCCTTGCAAAAAAAAACTAAGCACGGCGAGGAATCCCGCCCCACCCCGCCAATGCCAGCAGTTTAAGCGATGCAGATTAGGCAGGCTTTTACTCTTTAGCGGTCCCAATTTTCTAGTCCGGCCTTTCTTTTTTGGCGGGTTATGCAGACCGGCCCGTCAGGTTTAGCCCTGTTTGCCACCACTATATGCGAGACAAGGCTTGCGTACGCGAGACCCCTGTTTTGCTGAAAAATCGTTTTTCCTCGTTTTCAAAAGTTCTCTAGCTTTCCAAACATTCTTTAAGTGCCGTTTAAGAATACCATCTAGTGCTTAGGTCCTAATACTACTAAAGATGAGTTAGAGACTAAAATAGATGAATTTCTGTATGAATTTTAGAAGACGGAGACTTAGGATTCTGGAGTACTAATGAGCGGATAATTTATACACTTTTTGGCATTGTTTTTAGGTAGTTTTTAGTAGGATCAAGCTACTTTTAGGGATGTTTTTATTAGTTTTTTATGCAAAATTCACATTTCTAGACTTTACTATGAGTTTGTGTATTTTTTTGTGATTTCAGGTATTTTCTGGCTGAAATTGAGGGACCTGAGCAAAAATCTGATTCAGGCTGAAAAAGAATTACTAATGCTGTTGGATTCTGACCTCCCTGCACTCGAAATAAATTTTCTGGAGCTACAGAAATCCAAATGGCGCGCTCTCAATGGCGTTGGAAAGTAGACATCTAGAGCTTTCCAGCAATATGTAATGGTCCATAGTTTGTTCGAGCTTAGACGAGGAAAACTGGCTTTCAACGCCAGTTCCATGCTGCATTCTGGAGTAAAACGCCAAAAACACGTCACAAACCAGAGTTAAATGCCAAACAGACGTTACAACTTGGCATTTAACTCCAAGTGAAGCCTCTGCACGTGTAAAGCTCAAGCTCAGCCCAAGCACACACCAAAGTGGGCCCCGAAAGTGAATTTCTGCACTTAGACTTATTTCTGTAAACCCTAGTAGCTAGTCTAGTATAAATAGGACTTTTTACTATTGTATTTTCATCTTTGGACGCCTAGTCCTTAGACCAGGTCCTTCTCCCTATTTTCGAATTCATATCACATTTTGGGGGCTGGCCATTCGGCCATGCCTGGACCATCACTTATGTATTTTCAACGGTGGAGTTTCTACACACCATAGATTAAGGGTGTGGAGCTCTGCTGTACCTCGAGTTTTAATGCAAAGTACCACTATTTTCTAGTCAATTCATGCTTATTCTTATTCTAAGATATCATTCATACTTCAACCTGATGGATGTGATGATCCGTGACACTCATCATCATTCATCCTTATGAACGCGTGCCTGACAACCACCTCCGTTCTACTTTTGATTGAATGAATATCTCTTGGATTCCTTAATCAGAATCTTCGTGGTATAAGCTAGAATTATAGGCGGCCATTCTTGAGAATCCGGAAAGTCTAAACCTTGTCTGTGGTATTCCAAGTAGGATTCAAGGATTGAATGACTGTGACAAGCTTCAAACTCGCGATTGTTGGGCGTAGTGACAGACGCAAAAGAATCAATGGATTCTATTCCGACATGATCGAGAACCGACAGATGATTAGCCGTGCTGTGATAAGAGCATTTGGACCTTTTTCACTGAGAGGATAGGAAGTAGCCATTGACAACGGTGATGCCCTACATACAGCTTGCCATGGAAAGGAGTATGAAGAATTGGATGAAAGTAGTAGGAAAGCAGAGATTCAACAGGAACTAGCATCTCTATGCACTTATCTGAAATTCCCACCAATGAATTACATAAGTATTTTTATCTTTATTCCAAAATTTCGAAAACTCCATAACCATTTATTATCCGCCTAACTGAGATTTACAAGATGACCATAGCTTGCTTCATACCAACAATCTCCGTGGGATCGACCCTTACTCACGTAAGGTATTACTTGGACGACCCAGTGCACTTGCTGGTTAGTTGTGCGAAGTTGTGACAAAGTGTGATTCACGTTTGAGAGCGCTACCAAGTCTTTGGCGCCATTGTTGATGATCACAATTTTGTGCACCAAGTACTAAGGATGGATTAGTTGAGAGAGATAGTGAAGTATTGTAATGACGAATGATATGATGAATTGTGGAATTACGGATTGATAATGTTTGAGACGAGTCTAGGACTCCGAGTGGAATGATGGCTTTACTGAGAACTGAAAATGATTTCCGAAAACCACTGATATATTATTTTATACTGAAATTGTTGAGATGCTATGCAACTGGCAAGGACGGTGGTTAATCTTGCTTCTCGAGGTCGTGGCGGGGGCGTAAGGACGGTGGTTAATCCCGCTTACGTTGAGATGTGAGGTTTGTGGCAGAGTATCTTGCTCGCAACTTTTCAGATCACAAGAGTGTGTCTGGCACTATATCCGTGGGTAGTGTGCCCAGCACTATATCTGTGGGGGATCCCACTTATATTTGTGACCGAAAGGTGACATTCCCATGGGAATGTGTCGGTTAAGTAGTTGAACCGACAATGTGATATCACAGTCAAATAGGACATGCATTCATCATGTGCATATTCTATATGTTTGCTTGCTTTGCCAACTTCCATTGTTTGCCTAATTGTACAACATGCTTAATTGCTTCTTGAATTACTTGATATACATGATGTGCTTTACTTGTATTGCTATTACTTGTGTTTTCTACTGGGATTGAGGAGGTTCGGAAGGCGGCGGCAATGGGATCGCATGGAGGTTAGGCTGGTGAAAGCTGTAGGACAGCGGTGGACTGATAGTTTAAAAATCTCCTAAGTTAGATGACCTGTTTAAGGATTTATTTACCTGTTTCATAAGCTTGAATATTATGATTGATATAAAGTTCTAGGATTGCCTCTAGCATCCTCGAGCCTCATATCTTACATTACTTGGCACTGTTACCATACTGAGAACCTCCGGTTCTCATACCATATTTTGTTGTTATTTTTCAGATGCAGGTCATAACCCACCTCGGTGAGTTTCGTGATGGTTATAGAGCGGAGGATCTTTATCATATTTTGGAGTTCTTTTAGATATTTTGTTTAGTGCTTTCACTTTTGTATCTTTATTTGCTTTAGAGGCTTACAATTGAGAGATATGTTGTATAAGCTGTTTTAACTTTCAAACTCTGTTATGTCTGTATATAACTAGTTAGCCTAAATTTCGCGGGCTGAGGCTAGTACTTTATGACTACTATACTTATATATCTACATATATCGTTATCTTGTACCTGTATTTTATCTTTTATGCTATTAGTTATCGTGTGAACACTTCGTGCTTTTGTATCTCTATTTTTGAGCTTATTTCTTCATCGGGCTTCTAGAATTACTATCTCTTTCTATATATATTATTGTAAAAGCCTTAGAAGTGTCATGAATTTTAATTATCCTTTGCTTTACGGCATGAGGTAAGGCTTAGGGTAATTAGGGTGTTACAAACCACCTGGTCAAAGATTGAATCATCAAGTCATGGCCTTGAATGACTAGAAGAATTGAATATTAATTGTGAAAGATTTGATTAGTTTTTGTTTTAATTAAATTTGCATTTAATGCTTAGGTTTTGTTTTAGGCTTTAATATATAAGGACAGAAGTCACATATGTGCCTTATTCTTCGGCAGTTTTTACAATTGACAATTTTTAGATTTTCTCTTGAAGCATGAGCCACTAACCTCCTTAGTTAAGTTTAGGAGCTCTGTTGATTTCTTTTAATATCTTAGAAAAGTTAATTAATTGATTAAGCTTGAAAACTTCTTCTCACAATTCTTAAGTGTGAAAACTAGAGTTGATAAGTGACATCGAATCAACTAGGAATAATTCTTGTGAACTGTGTGGTTCTTAAATCAGTAAAAGCAATTCACCTCTTTTCTTAAATAATTGACTAAGGGATTAACGATTAATTAGGGTAAAGAAAAATTGAATTACTAAGGAATTGGGGTTTGATTACTAATGATTTGCCATAGATACATCTTTGCATGATCAAGGTGGAAACTGAAAAGTATTTTTTCGGAAGTCTCAACATCTCTAAAACTTTAACTCTCTTAATCATTTTACTTTCAACCAATTCTAGTTTGCTCTTGTTTAATTCTCTATTTTCATACTATTTAATATTGAAACCCTAAATTTGTGCTTGTTTGACTAGAACAATCAATTGACTATTTCTTGCTTAATCCGTTGATTCTCATACGATAACCCACTTCCATAGATTACTTGGTACAACTCAGTGCACTTGTCGATTGACGATCGGATTTTCTATCGGTAAAGATATTCACAAATATAATCGCGTTGTAAGTATAGTTTCTAAACCAATAGAGAATCCTTTCGTGCAAAAGTTTTGGTTGTCACAAGTAACAAATACCTAATAAAATTGATAACCGAAATATTTAAACCTCGGGGCGTCTTCTCAAGGAGTTGCAGGGAGGTGTTCTTATTATTGGTTATGGAAAAAGTATCTTTTTGGGGTTTTTAAATAGGTTGAACAAGAAAAGTAAATTGCAAGAAATTAAATTGATAACTAATAAAGCTCTTGGCAAGGTATGAGAAATTGAAGTCCTATCCTAGTTATCCTTATCAGGTGTGATGAGAATTGGATTCTGCTCCCACTTTAGTTAACCCTTACTAAATAAAGGAAAGTCAAGCGGACTAATTAATTTGATCCTCAAGTCCTAGTCAACTCCTATGGAAAGACTAGAGTTATTGGAGTACAAATTAATCAGCAAAAAATTCCAATTTCAATCAACAGCTGAGTTTGATAACTCAAGTGTTACTAATTACTCAACCAAAGCTAAGAGTGTAAAAAGCTAAATTAAAATCATAAATATGAATTACCTCAAATTGCAATAAATAGAAAATAAAATTAAACATGAAAATTCATAAATCAAAGTAATAGAATAAATAAAAATAGAATAGAAACCAAAGTAAAGGAACATTGAACCTGTAATTTGAAAAGAAGTAACCTAAACATAATAGAAATCCTAAATCCTAATCCTAAGAGAGAGGAGAGAACCTCTCTCTCTAAAAACTACATCTAAAAATCTAAAATTATGAATTTGTACAAATTATTCAGTATATGTTGAATGGATGCATTCCTCCGCTTTATAGTCTCTAATCTGTGTTTTCTGGTCGAGAACTGGGCCAGAAACAGCCCAGAACTCGCTGATTACGAATTCTGTCACGCTGATTTTCGTCACTGCGACGCGTCCGCGTCGAGCACGCGTTTGTGTCACCTAGCTATATGGCCACTGATAAACCACTCTTTTATGGTTTATCTTGTGCTCAATTGAGTGGTTTTTATCAACTCTTTACCCACTTATTCATACTATTTGCATGTTTTATATTTTCCTTCCTGATTTTGTGCTTTGATTGAAAACATGCTTCTTTGGACTTATATTTGCTTATTATTAATCCTCTCTTATTACCATTAGATGCCTTGATATGTGTGTTAAGTTTTTTCAGAGATTACAAGGAAGGAATGGCTCAGAGGATGGAAAGGAAGCATGCAAAAGTGGAAGGAATACAATAAGTTGGAGAAATTGCTAAGCTGTCCAGCTTGACCTCTTCGCACTCAAATGGCTATAACATTAGCTACAGAGGTCCAAACGACGCGGTTTCAGTTGCGTTGGAAAGCTAACGTCCGGGGCTTCGATTTGATATATAATTTACCGTAGCTGCTCCGACGCCAGGCGACGCGAACGCGTGAGTCACGCGGACGCGTGACCTGGCAGAAACGCAACCCGCGCGGCCGCGTGAGCCATGCGGCCGCGTCACTTTTCCGCGACCTGTACGGACCAGAAAGCACTGGAAGTGACTTCTGGGCTGTTTCTGACCCAGTTTTCGGCCCTGAGAACACAGATTAGAGGCTATAAAGTGGGGGAATGCATCCATTCATAATTATGCTCTCATAATTCACTTTTCATATTTTTAGATGTAGTTTTTAGTGAGAGAGGTTCTCTCATCTCTCTCTTAGGATTAGGATTAGAATTAGGATTAGGATTTAGGACTTCTCTTAGTTTTAGGAGTGACTCTCAATCCCAGGTTCTTGTATTTATTTATTTTTCAATGTTCTATGTTTACATTGATCTCCTTAATTAATGTTATTTGAGATATTTCAGATTGATGATTGCTGTCTTTTATTTATATAAATAATTTGGATTTTCCTGTTTCCTTTTTGGCTTTGGTTGAATAATTGGTGACTCTAGAGTTATCAAACTCATTGTTGATTGAAAATTGGATTTCTTCATTTCATTAATTCATATTCCAATAACTCTGGCCTTTTCCAAGGAAAGACTAGGACTTGAGGAATCAGAATTAATTTATCCACTTAACTTACCTTCATAGTTAGAGGTTAACAAAGTGGGAGAAAAATCCAATTCTCATCACAATTGATAAGGATAACTAGGATAAGACCTCCAGTTCTTACACCTTGCCAAGAGTTTATTTTACAGTCATTCATTTTTTTATTGCTTTGAAAATATACCTGTGTCCATTGCCCAACTAACCTTTTACCTTAATCCAAAACCCGAAACACACTTTTTCATAACCAATAATAAGAACATACCTCCCTGCAATTCTTTGAGAAGACGACCCGAGGTTTAAATACTTCGGTTATCAATTT
>NC_029772.3:28175816-28179703 GCF_000817695.3 Arachis duranensis | reverse complement strand
AAACGTGTGCCTTATTATTGGTTATTGTAAATATTTTTCAAAAAAATAATATTTTTCTTTTGCTTGTTTATTTGTTTTCTCTTTTTCCCCCTTATTTCTGATAACTATTATGAATTCTCACCTCTCTCGCTTTGAGTTTGGTTCTAACTTTGTTGAGGGAAATAGAAACCGTAGCAGGAATATGCATCAAGGCAGACCAATCAAGGATGGATGGAGCCAAGAGGATCTAATCAACCCTTTAGGCAACAACACCCTCCAAGATATCATGGACAACGACCATTCTACAATGCAAACCCAGCTGAAAGATATGGTGGACAACCTTGTAACTACGAACAAGTCCCACCCGGTGCCTATAGACCATCCTCTCAACATAACTTTGAACCGCCACACTCACGAGCCCCTTTCCGCCATTCACCTCCATATGACCCTAACCCTCAACCACCATACCAACCACCTTATGAGCCATATGAACCATATATAGAACCACCCCAATACCAATCCAATTACTCCCACAAACCACCACTTCTCCATACACATTACCCATATCCATCAAAGTCAGAATCACAGGTTAGCTTGAAGAATCAATGAAACAATGTACTGCAATCCTTCATCAACTGGAGCAAGCAATAGTGGAGAAGTTAAAGCAATCAGCTTCCCGACGTTTGGATACTCAAGGAACCCCCATGGCTTCATGTGGGCAATCTAATGAAGAACGTAGTATGAAGGAGATACTAGAAACTCCAGAGGACAACAAGGAACATGGCTTTGTATTGGAACAAGTGGAGGAAGCCGGAATTATTGAAGAAGAAGAGGAGGCAGTGGTTGAAGACTTAGAAGATGCTGAACCTCCATGGGAAACTCAAGTTATAGAGCATCCTTCAAAGACGATTGAAGCTGATGTTGAGGAGGGTGTACAACCTCCAAAGCATATCATGGTTGAAGACTTTGAAGGAGACGATCAAGAGATGGATTCAATCATTAATGAATTCTTATCTACATTTGCATCCTCTCCCATTGGACTTGACATGGAGATTACAGAAGAAGAATCACAACCTCCCTTGCCCTTGGTGAACACTGAAGAAGAGATTGAATTGGAAGAAATCCACCAAGAGGAAGAGGTTGATATTGAAGAAGATTGCCTAGAGGTGGAAGATGTCGAAGAAGAGCACAAGGGAGTGGAGCTTGCACGTTCATTAGAAACACCTCCCCCTAAGTTACCATCATCCTTCACAACATTCAAGTGGGTGAAATTCATATCCCTTAGCTTTCTAATTCCACTTGAATATGGGCTACTGGAGACGGATGGTCAACTTAGAGCTCTTTGTAACATTAAGAGTAAGCGGAAGATAGCCTGTGGTAAGAATTGTCCTGAAAGGTTCATTATGGTTGGAAGCTTTAAGTTTAAACGCAAAGGTTGGTATAGAGCTCAACTGAATGGGTCTAGGAAGCTGTTCGGTCGCTGTAGTGAGAATTCAGATCACCTTTCACCCGGCTGGAAAAATGCAGATCAAGACAAAAACGGGTGTAAAGGTAAGGTTTGGGATCCTGGAATCTGTTCTGACATTTGTCACCCCGGGAGCCTAAGGATCTGTTTGAAGCTTAGTAAGGGCTTTACGTGCTTAGTCTGGGACCCCGGAGGTTACTGGAGATACAAACATTGGTGGAGATTCCTGGATCAGTACAAGCATAAGCCACCATGACAGGAAGCTCATCAAATGTCCAACTTAAGGACTTTAACTAAAAGTGCTAGGTGGGAGACAACCCACCATGGTATGATCATTCCTTTTTCATTTTTATTTAGTTTTAATTGTTTTCAAGTTTTATTTTATTTTTCATTGAACCTGGAATTACTCATAACATTCATATCATTTTGCATTCTGCATACTGCATAATCACATATCTGCATAAAAAAAAGCACGCACGCAACGCGGCAGCGTCGCTGACGCGTCCGCGTCATTGGTGCATTAGGGAAGAAAATAAATCGAACAGAGAGTCACGCGAGAGCGTGGCTGGAGGCGTGCCTTTGGCACAAATCACCCCACGCGACCGCGTCGCTGATGCGACCACGTCATATGGGAATAATGGCCTCCCACGCGACCACGTGACCCACGCGGCCTCGTGACCAAGATTTCGACGTAAAAGGGTGCATAACCAATTATTGTGCTAGAGTGGTGCCGGATTGGTATTGAACGCACAATTCTATCCACGCGGCCGCATGACCCACGCGGCCGCGTGACCCACGCGACCGCGTCACATTCTTCTAGAGCCCACTCACGCGATCTCATGCACCATGCGATCGCGTCACTTAAAATTTGGCACTAATAATAATTTGAACAGAGAGTTGTGCGAGCGCGAGGCTACCCTCGCGCCAATCGCATGAATTGTGTCACGCGACCGCGTGACCGACGCGATCGCGTCAATCAGTATCAGCGCAAGTCGCACGACCGCGTGTTCCACGCGTCCGCGTCGCTTGCGCCGCACAGCTTATCCTAATTTGCCAAATATATTATCTTTTCTTCCCCAATCCTAATTTCTTCTATCTTTTCTTCTTTCTTCTTTCTTTCTTACTTTACTTCTTTCCCTTCTCATTCTTCTTATCTTTTATTTTATTTTACTTAATTTATTTGCATATCTCATTCATCGCATCTTAATTTTGTGCATATTGTTTTTATTTTCTTTTTTGAATTTTTTATTTTTCGATTGGTGTTAAAAAAATTTTTTTTTATCCTACTGTTGCATCTTTTCTTGAATTTATTTTGGTAACTTGTTTTACACTGTGGGATGATATTAATTATCTGCCAATGCCAATCTTTTATAATACTTGCACTCCATTTGCATTGGCATGAACTTGTATTGATACTTCCATTACCCACTCTCCTCCCCTATGTTACAAATTTTATACCACTGGTATGCCATGGTTTCTATTGTTTTCTCACTTACATGTTGTAGGTACCATGTAATTGAAACCCTTATTATTTGGCATTAACCTACCCATACTGTATTTATTTTCCTATCTTTATTTTTGGGTTACTCTTCTTCCCTTTTTCTTTCAGGATGGCCACCCGAAAGGGAACCGAAAGACGTTCACATGGGGAGACAGGCAAGTCCATCTGCACAATCCTTGAAGAAAGGCATCAGTTGGAACAACCCGTCCACCTGCACATCTCAGCATGCACCGAGGACGGTGCAATCTTTAAGTGTGGGGAGGTCGATACCGATCTCCATGGGTTAGTACTTTCTTGTCTCAAACACCAATGTTTAAATTTTCTTTGTAGATTAGTTGTTGCATTTGCATACTTGTTTGATTTTTGCATATTTTACCACTTGGTTAAAGTAATATTTTCTTTTTCAAGAAACCTTTTAGAGCATTTCACTAATTTGAATAAAATTTAATGTTACACTTGTTTAAAGAAATATTATTTTGGAACATGGTTTAGAGTTCGGACACACAAAACCTGTGAGATTTTGAGCCTATTTGAATTGGTTGTATTTTATCAACCAAAATTTTGTTTTAGTGTGTATTTTTCTCTCTAAAATTGTGATCTTTGTCTTGCTTAATTCTATATTTCCATTATTTGATGTATGCATGCACTTACATGATTGAGGCATTTGTTTCACTGAGCTTACATACCCATATGGCCTTACCTTTCATTATCCCTTGCAAACCAATGTTGAGCCTATTATACTCCTTTATTCTTTACTTTAGCACATCATTAACTCTAAGCGGAAAACTATAATATCCTTAATTTGAATCCTTGGTTAGCTTAGACTAGTGAGAGTGCTCATGAATTAAGTTTGGGGAAGTGAATTTGGAAACATTTGGTTTGAGAATTGAGTATGTTAGAATTTTCTGAAAATGTGAAAGAAATGTTTAGGACATGATTCAT
>NC_029772.3:28167342-28175787 GCF_000817695.3 Arachis duranensis | reverse complement strand
ATGATTACATGGATTGTTTAAGTTAGGTGGGAAAGTTTCAGTTAATTAAGGATTCAGATTTTAGTCCACTTGGCCAAATACAATCCTACCTTGACCCTAACCCCATTACAACCCTTAAAAGACCTCTTGATATGTGCATTTATGCATTAAATTTTTGTTGATTGGTAGAAGAAAAACAAGTCTTAGAAAGGAACGTTAGTAGAGAATTGAGAGAATCGAACCTTAAACACTTGAGTGATTAGAGTGTATACACTACCAGTGAGGGTTCGATGCTCAATCCCTTGTTCCCGGCTTTCATGAGCTATTTTCTCCTTGCAAGTCTATTTGTACTTCATTTTTATGATTTGAATTAGTGAAATCCAGTTCATATATGTTCTTAATAGAATTGTTTACTTTTAACCAAGTAGGTAGAAGCATGTTGCATTTAGTTGCATTCATAGGTTGCATCTCATACATTCTATCATTCCCCTTCATCTCTTTATAGTTTCTCTTGAGCTTAGCATGAGGACATGCTATTGTTTAAGTGTGGGGATGTTGATAAACCACTATTTTATGGTTTATCTTATGCTCAATTGAGTGGTTTTTATCAACTCTTTACACACTTATTCATACAATTCGCATGTTTTACATTTTCCTTCCTGATTTTGTGCTATGATTGAAAACATGCTTCTTTGATCTTATATTTGCTTATTATTAATCCTCTCTTATGACCATTAGATACCTTGATATGTGTGTTAAGTGTTTTCAGATATTATAGGGTAGGAATGGCTTGGAGGATGGAAAGGAAGTATGCAAAAGTGGAAGGAATACAAGAAGTTGGAGAAACTGCAAAAGAGGATGGAAAGGAAGCATGCAAAGGTAGAAGGAATACAATAAGTTGGAAAAATTGCTAAGCTGTCCAGCCTGACCTCTTCGCACTCAAACGGCTATAACTTTAGCTATAGATGTCCAAACGACGCGGTTCCAGTTGCGTTGGAAAGCTAACGAATAGGGCTTCGATTTGATATATAATTTGCTATAGCTGCCCTAACGCCAGGCGACGCGAACGCGTGAGTCATGCGGACGCGTGACCTGGCAGAAACGCAACCCGCGCGGCCGCGTGAACAATGCGGCCGCGTCACTTTTCCGCGACCTGTACGGACCAGAAAGCACTGGAAGTGACTTCTAGGCTGTTTCTGACCCAGTTTTTGGCCCAGAGAACACAGATTAGAGGCTATAAAGTGGGGGAATGCATCCATTCATAATTATGCTCTCATAATTCACTTTTCATATTTTTAGATGTAGTTTTTAGTGAGAGAGGTTCTCTCCTCTCTCTCTTAGGATTAGGATTAGAATTAGGATTAGGATTTAGGACTTCTCTTAGTTTTAGGAGTGACTCTCAATCCCAGGTTCTTGTATTTATTTATTTTTCAATGTTCCATGTTTAGATTGATCTCCTTAATTAATGTTATTTGAGATATTTCAGATTGATGATTGCTGTCTTTTATTTATATAAATAATTTGGATTTTCCTGTTTCCCTTTTGGCTTTGGTTGAATAATTGGTGACTCTAGAGTTATCAAACTCATTGTTGATTGAAAATTGGATTTCTTCATTTCATTAATTCATATTCCAATAACTCTGGCCTTTTCCAAGGAAAGACTAGGACTTGAGGAATCAGAATTAATTTATCCACTTAACTTACCTTCATAGTTAGAGGTTAACAAAGTGGGAGAAAAATCCAATTCTCATCACAATTGATAAGGATAACTAGGATAAGACCTCCAGTTCTTACACCTTGCCAAGAGTTTATTTTACAGTCATTCATTTACTTTTATTGCTTTGAAAATATACCTGTGCCCATTGCCCAACTAACCTTTTACCTTAATCCAAAACCCGAAACACACTTTTTCATAACCAATAATAAGAACATACCTCCCTGCAATTCCTTGAGAAGACGACCCGAGGTTTAAATACTTCAGTTATCTATTTATTTAGGGGTTTGTTACTTGTGACAACCAAAACCTTTGTACGAAGGGATTTCTGTCGGTTTAGAGACTATATCTACAACATGACTATTTTTATGAAATTCTTTACTGGCAAAAATCCTAACGTCAGCCACTATAGCAAATTATATATCATTTTAAAACCCCGGATGTGAGCTTTTCAACGCAACTGAAACCGCCTCATTTGGATCTCTGTAGCTCAAGTTATGATCGATTTAGTGCGAGAGGGTCAGGCTGACAGCTTTGCAGTTCCTTTAATTTCTTGTATTCCTTCCACTTTTGCATGCTTTCTTTCCGTTCTCCAAGCCATTCCTGCCCTGTAATCTCTGAAATTACTTAACACACATATCAAGGCATCAAATGGTAATAAGAGAGGATTAATAATTAGCAAATATAAGGCCAAAGAATCATGTTTTCAATCAAAGCACAGAATTAGGAAGGAAAATGTAAAACATGCAATTAGTATGAATAAGTGTGCAAAGACTTGATAAAAACCACTCAATTGAGCACAAGATAGACCATAGAATAGTGGTTTATCAACCTCCCCACACTTAAACATTAGCATGTCCTCATGCTAAGCTCAAGAGAACCTATAAGAGAGTGAAGAGAAATGATAGAATGTATGAAATGCAACCTATGAATGCAACTAAATGCAGAATGCTTTTTTCTACTTGGTTAAAAGTAAACAAATCCTTCAAGAACAAATATAAACTGGATTTCACTAATTCAAATTATAAAATAAAGTACAAGTAAACTTGCAGAAGAAAATAGCTCATGAAAGCAGGGAACAAGGAATCGAGCATCGAACCCTCACTGGAAGTGTATGCACTCTAAGGCTTGCTCTTCATCTAACAATCGACAAAAATTTAATGAACAGATACACATATCAAGAGGTCTTTTAAGGGTTGTAATGGGATTAGAGTCAAGGTAGGATTGTATTTGGCCAAGTGGACTAAAATCTGAATCCTTAATTAACATAAACTTTTCACCTAACTTAGACAATCTATGTAATCATAATACAACATCTAACTATCCATTAACCATGTTTTTCACATATTCATGCATCCTGATTTCAAGTACAGTACATATGCATTGCTATCACCATTTACTTTGGGGCATTTTGTCCCCTTTTTATTATTTGCTCTATTCTTTTTTTTCTTTTTTTCTTTCTCTATTATATTTTTTTTCTATTTTTCTTTTCTTTTCTTTTTTTTTTCTCAATGCATATGATTAAGTTATTGAATGCATAAACATGTCCTAAATATTTCTTTCACATTTTCATAAAGATATACAACACCCAATTCTTAAACCAAACGTTTCCAAACCCACTTTTCCCACACTTAATTCATGAGCACTCTCACTAGTCTAAGCTAACCAAAGATTCAAATTAAGGACATTATTGTTTTCCGCTTAGAGTTAGTGATGTGGTAAAGTAAAGAACAAAAGGGGTGAAATAGGCTCAACTTTGGTTTGCAAAGGATAATGAAAGGTAAGGCCATATGGGTATGTAAGCTCAATGAAACAAGGCCTCAATCACATAAGTGCATGCATACATTAAACAATGGAAATATAGAATCAAGCAAGACAAAGATCACAATTTTAGAGAGAAAAACACACACCAAAAATAAAATATTGGTTGATAAGATGCAACCAATCAAATAGGCTCAAAATCTCACCGGTTTTGTGTGTTCGAGCTCTAAACCACATTCCAAAATAAAATTTCTTCAAACAAGTTTTTCAAAAAGTTTAATTCAAATTAGTGAAATGCTATAAAAAGTTTCTTGAAAAAGAAAATATTACTTCAACCAAGTGGTAAAATATGCACAAAATCAAACAAACATGCAAATGCAACAACTAATTTAACAAAGAAAATTTAAACATTGGTGTTGAGACAGGAAGGTACTAACCCACGGAGATCGGTATCGACCTCCCCACACTTAAAGATTGCACCATTCTCGGTGCATGCTAAGATGTACAAGTGGATGGGTTGCTCCAACTGATGCTCTTTCTTTAGTGGATTATGCAGATGGACTTGTTGTTCGCCCCATTGAGAAGCTTTCCCTTTCCCTTCTTTGGTGGCCAACCTGAAAGAAGAGAAAAAGAAGAAAAGTAATCCAGAAATAAAGATAAGAAAATAAATAAAGTATGGGTGGGTTAATGCCAAATAATAAGGGTCTCAATTACATAGTAACTACGACATGCAAGTGAGAAAATAGTAGAAATAAATGACATATCAATAGTGCAAAAGTTGCAACAATGGGGAAAAGAGTGTAGGTAATGCAAGATAGTATAAGCTCATGTCAATGCAAGAGGGGTACAAGTATCATAAAAGATTAGTATTAATTTAAATAATATTACCCAATCAGAATAAAACAAGTCATAAAGTACCAAAATAATTCAAGAAAAGATGTAACAGTTGAATAAGAAAATTTAACACCAATGTAAAAAGAATAACTTTAGAAAAGAAAATAAAAATATGCACAAAATTAAAATATAATGAATGAAAGTATGCAAATAAATTAAACAAAATAGAATGGAAGAAAAAAAGGATGAGAAGTTAAAAAGATGAAGAAGAAGTAAGAAAGAAAGAAAGAAGAAAGAAGAAAGAAGAAAAGATAGAAGAAATTACGATTAGAATAGATAGGATTTCTGGCACAGATCTGGATAAGCTGTGCGGCGCAGACAACGCGGACGCGTGGTTCACGCGATCGCGTGGTGGGTGATAATTTCAGGTGACGCGATGCGTGACCTGATTTGTGCTATTGGCGCGAGTGCAGCCGTGCGTTCGCGCGACTCTCTGTTTTAAATGCAATTTGCCAAAAATCTGGGTGACGCGGACGCGTGGGGAGGCTATTTCGTAAACGACGTGAACGTGTCAGCGACGCAGTCGCGTGGGAATATTTGTGCCTAAGGCACGCCTCCAGCCACGCTTTCGCGTGACTTTCTATTCACTTTTTTTTTCTTCCTAATGCACTTGTGACGCAGACGCATCAGCGAAGCTTACACGTCGCGTGCATTTTTTTATGCAAAATGCAGAATGTAGTATGCAGATACTGATGCAAATGTTATGAATAATTTTAGGTTCAATAAAATAAAGTAAAACTCAAAAACAAACAAAACTAAATAAAATTATAATTGAAAAAGGAACGATCATACCATGGTGGGTTGTCTCCCACCTAGCACTTTTAGTTAAAGTCCTTAAGTTGGACATTTGGTGAGCTCCTTGTCATGGTGGCTTGTGCTTGAACTCATCCTGAAACTTCCACCAATGCTTGGACTTCCAATAAGCTCTATCAATACCAAGTAAATTTCTCAAGCTTTGATGGAGTTCTTCACAAGCTTTGAGCTCCCAAATTTGATCCTCATATATGCCTGGATCCCAAATCTTGTTGCTGCACCCGTCTTTAAGTGGAACATGATGATTCCGTTCGAGTGGTAAGCAATTTGAATTCTCACTACGGCATCCAAACAGTTTTCTAGACCCATTCAATCGAGCTCTACACCAATATTTGCACTTCAGCTTGGAGTGTGAAACCGTATTGAACCTTGCAGGGCAACTTCTACCACTAACCATTTTCCTCTTACTCTTAAAGCCACAAAGAGCTCTAAGCTAACCATCCGTCTCAAGTAGCCCATATTCAAGTGAGAAAGTAAAGGTTAAGGATAGGTATTTTACCCACTTGAATATTGTGTTGGACAGTGATGGCCTTGGGAGAGGTGTTTCTAATGAACTTGCAAGCTCCACTCCTTTGTGTTCTTCTTTGACAACTACCACCTCTTTGCAAGCTTCTTCAATATCAACCTCTTCCTCTTGGTAGCTTTCTTCCAATTCAATCTCTTCTTCATTGCTCACCAAGGGCTCTTTATCAACCTCTTCCAAGTTTTTAACTATGATATGCCTTGGAGGTTGTACACCTTCCTCAACATCAACATCAAACACCTTGGAAGGAGGCTCTATGACTTGACCTTCCCATAGAGGTTCAGCATCTCCTAAGTCTGCAACCACTTTTTCCTTTTCAATAATTGCTGCTTTGTCTAGTTGTTTAAGTATAAAATCGTACTCCTCCTTGATGATTTCTTTTCTATGACAACTCTCTTCAACTACTCCTTCATCTGCAAAGGTCTCTTCTACCTTCACCTTTAATGCCTCCTCAAGCTCCTTATGAAGTATGGATTCGCAAAGATGATCCATTCTCTCTTGTTCCATGTCAATAGCATCATTTGGATCATGTTGCTCTTGGATTGATAGATGTGGGTGATCTTCCAGAGAGGGTGGTGATGGGATGGAGAGATCATTATGGGATTGAAAAAGAAGTGCACTATAGCTTGAGGGTTGATTGTTGAAGGTATTCAATGGTCCAATTTGGGTGACGAGAGCTTGTATAACAGAGTTTAGATCGGTAAGTGCTTTCTCTGTAAGGGTTCATTTCCAAGGGTTTGGGGTGGATAGAAGGGTTCATTTGTTGGGAGAAAGGGTTTATGATAGGAAGGTGGTTCATCTTGATAATGATAAGAAGATGGTGTATATTGAGGTGGTGGTTCTATGTATGGTTCATAAGGTGGTTGGTATGGTAGATATGGGTTAGGGTCATATGGAGGTGAATGGTGAAAAGGGGCTTGTGAGTATGGTGGTCCAAAGCTATGTTGAGGAGGGAGTTCATAGGCGTATGGTTGTGGTTGTTGATAATCAAAAGAGTGCTCACCATAGCCGTCATCTTGGTATGCCTCTTGGAAGGGCTCTTGGTTATAGTATGTTGGTGGAGGTTGTTGCCAAGAGGGTTGATCAAATCCTTGTGGCTCCTCCCATCTTTGGTTGACTCATAGCAAAGTTGTGAGAGTTCATGGTAGCTAAAGAAAATAAAAACTAATAAAAATTAATGAAAATAAACTCCTAAAACTAGAAATACTAACAACAATATAAGATAGAAATTTGAAAAAGGGTTAAATTTTGAAAAGGTTTGATTTTTAAGATTTTAAATTTAAATTTTGAAATTTGAATTTTGAATTTTGGAATTTAAATATTGAATTTTGAAATTTGATTTTGAAATAAGATAAGATAAGATTTTAAAAAAGATATGATTTTTGAAAAAAAATTGAATTTTGAAATTTAAAACTAAGATAAGATAAGATAAAAATTTTAAAATAAAAATATGATTTTTTGTAATTTTTGAAAAAATCAATTAAAATAAAGAGAATATATTTTTGAAATTGATGAGTGATGCCAGGGCATTTAGGCCAGTTTCACTGACCTTTTCTTTACTGTTTTAAGGTAGTTTCATGCATTTTCTTAGAGAATAAGGCAAGTTTTGGATGAAAATACACTCACACCTTGATTCAAGCAACTATTGTGAATTTCACATGATTTCATGAGGATTCTGCAAGAATTAAATGACAAATTGATGATGCATAATCTCATGACTTTAACTAGAGCTTTGATGCACTTTATTTGCTTGATTTCAGGACAAAAGAAGCAAGGAAGAACCACGTTAGTAGCCACGTTAACCTAGTTAACGTGACCACTAACATGGAATGGGAAAGAGCTTGCAACGTTAATGAGAAAAGTGATCACCAATAATGCCTGCGAAGCCATCATAAGCCCACGTTAATTGCCATGTTAACTAGATTAACGTGGTATTTAACGTGGAGACAAAGAAAGCTCCAACGTTAGTGGTAAATGTGAACACCACTAACGCTCCAAAATGTGGCAATGAACCACGTTAAGAGTCACGTTAACTTAGTTAACGTGAACTCTAACGTGGAAGAGAGGATCAATGCCAACGTTAGTGACACTCACTTTTGTCACTAACGTTGGATCAAACTAGCATTGCCCACGTTAGTGGTCACGTTAAGACCACTAACGTGAAAGTTAACGTGGAGCTAAGATTGATGAGCCAACGTTAGTGACACTCACCTTTGTCACTAACGTTGGAGATGGCATTCACTACCACGTTAGTGGCCACGTTAACTTAGTTAACGTGAGCTCTAACGTGGAGAGTAGGGGCACTTACGCTCTCGAAGATGAGGCATACCCACATTAAGAACCACGTTAACTTAGTTAACGTAAGCTCTAACGTAGGGACAAGGGGCACAAGGCAACGTTATTGGGAAAGGTGAGTCCCAATAACGCTTGAGAAGGTTTATAAGGCAACGTTAGTGGTCACGTTAGTGCCACTAACGTTGGAGTTAACGTGGGCTATATGGGGTCGGAACGTTAGTGAAAAAGGTGATTGCCACTAACGTTCTCGAACCCACAATCTCACTTAATGTTAACTTCACTAATGCCCATGCCTAATTCATACTTTTCTGCAAGTTGAGCCCACTAAAGATTGTAACTGCTTCAACTCAAGATCTAAGGCCCACATCCAAGACTTGAAGAACTCACTAGAAGATCAAGAGAAGTAGTATATATAGGAGTAGTTTTGAACTATAGAGAAGCTTGGCACTTTGGAGAACTACCCTCT
>NC_029772.3:28151710-28167252 GCF_000817695.3 Arachis duranensis | reverse complement strand
TCATTTCTAGAGCTATGAACAAGTAAACCCCTTTCATTGGGTTAGGGAGCTCTGCTGTAATTTGATGGATCAATTATAGTTTTCATTCTCTTCTTCTTTCCTCTCTTTTGATTTACTAGAAAGCTTTCGATCTTAATTCAATTGGTTAGTTGTCTTGGAAAAGAAACTCTCCATAATTGGATCTCCTCTGAGCCTTGGAAAAGGGATGAGGAGATCATGCTAGAAATGCTTTCTCATGTTGGACCAAATTGAGATTTGGATGGGTATAGTAACATATAACTCTACCAACACTTTGATTTAGAAATACATGTGGTATATACTTTGATTTGGAAATACATGTGGTATAATCAGTGACCACACTTCATCTCTTCCTATGAGCAATTAAATCAAGGAATTGGGCAATTGTTCAAGCTTAGAGAGATTGGGTTGCCAAGGAATTGGAACCCAATCACTTAAGATTGCCAAGGAGATCAATAGATGCTTTGATTGAAGAAGAGATGAAAATCAATTTGATCTGGAGAATACAACATCTCCTGAGCCCAATGAATTTCCCATTTCTGATCTTACCCATTCTCTTTACTTTCTGCCATTTATTTACATGCTCATTTTCCCAAATCTCCATCTAAGATTCTGCACTTTATTTTCTGCTATTTACTTTCCCGCCATTTAATTTTCTGCAATTCTCAAACTACATTCTGTTTAGCTCAACTAGCGTACTCTTCCAACTAAAGTTGCTTGACCAATCAATTCCTGTGGGATTCGACCTCACTCTATTGTGAGTTTTTACTTGACGATAATTCGGTATACTTGCCGAAAGGGAATTTGTGAGAGAAAAGTTTTCAAGCATCAATTTTATGGCGCTGTTGCCGGGGATTGATTTTGTATCAACAATGATTAAGTTGGAAGTTCACTAGATTGAGCATGTTTTTCTTTTGTTTGTTTACTTTATTCAGTTGTTTACCTTTAGTTTGTTTCGTTTCTTCCTCACCCCCCATACCCCCTCTGTTTTCTTTCTTTCTTTATTATTATTTATAATTCTGCTCACTAACCCACTAACTATTTGATAATTTTCGCCACTCACACTAACAATTACTCTAACAAGAATAACCTCTTCATTTCATCTCTTACTGTGTGTTTTGTTAGTTGTATGACAGGGAGAAGAGAGGGAGCTTCAACTTCTTTTGATTCAGAACCTGAAAGAACCCTCCGGAGACTAAGGAGGGAAGCAAGAGGGAAATGAGTTGTTGGTGCTGAGGAAGAGGAAGAGTATTTTGAAACCAACATGGAGGAGAACTTGGAAAACAATCATGAAGGAGAAGCTCACAACCATGCTAGAGAAGGCCCTGCAAACCATGCTGGGCAAGAAAGGAGAGTTCTAGGCTCCTACATCAATCCAAATCCAGGAAACTGTGGAAGTAGCATCCAAAAGCCCACCATACATGCCAACAACTTTGAATTAAAACCCCAGCTAATCACCCTTATTCAGAACAATTGCTCATTTGGAGGTAGTGCTCAAGAAGACCCCGATCAACATTTAACCACCTTCCTGAGAATTTGTGATACTGTGAAGTCCAATGGAGTCCACCTGGATGTCTATAGGATACTTTTGTTCCCTTTTTCACTCAGGGACAAAGCATCTAAGTGGCTTGAATCCTTCCCAAAGGAGAGCTTAACAAATTGGGAAGATGTGGTGAACAAGTTTTTGGCAAAATTCTACCCTCCTCAAAGAATTAACAGGCTGAGAGCTGAGGTGTAAACCTTCAGGCAACAAGATGGTGAGACTATCTATGAGGCATGGGAGAGGTTCAAGGACTTAACAAGAAGATGCCTACCAGATATGTTCAATGAATGGGTTCAACTTCACATTTTTTATGAAGGTCTTTCTTATGAGTCAAAGAAGGCTGTAGACCATTCATCAGGAGGCTCTCTAAACAAGAAGAAAACCATTGAAGAAGCCATAGATGTCATTGAAACAGTAGCTGAGAATGACTACTTCTATGCCTCTGAAAGAAGCAATACTCGAGGAGTAATAGATCTGAACCACATGGATGCATTGCTAGCTCAAAATAAGATGATCACCAAGCAGCTAGCAGATCTTACCAAGAAGGTGGAGGAAAACCAAGTTGCAGCAGTCATCACTTCATCACCAGCTCAAGAAGGAGTGAATATAGGAGAAGAAGGTGATTGGGAACAAGCCAACTATATTGGAAACTCACCTAGACAAATCCATGATCTATACTCCAAAACTTACAACTCTGGATGGAGAAATCACCCCAACTTTGGGTGGGAAAATCAACATGACCAAGGCCAAGACCAAAGACGCCACAACCACAACCCCAACAACAATGCAACTCACCAACATCCTTCACAGAGGTCTTATCAACAACCACCTAATCCCAACCCACCATCACTAACCGAGGATAGACTTTCAAAGATTGAGACTCTACTTGAAGACATATGTAGAGAAATCTAAGACAATAAGGTGTTTAAGGAGGAAGTGCGAGCCAATATCAAAAACCAAGGGGAAAACATCAAGAAACTGGAGTCTCAAGTAGGGTATCTAGCTCAACAAATCCCCAAACCGACTGATGATTTTCCAAGTGACACAGAGAAGAACCCAAGAGGAGAAACAAAGAAAGTAAGGTGAGAAGAATGTAAGATGATCACCACAAGTGATGAGAGGAGTATGGAGGAAGTAGAACACCTCCAAGACAGTCCAAAGGAAAACAATCATGAAGAAAGAAACTATGCACCTCAACTCACACTCAAGGAAGAGCTGAAGGAGAGGGAGATATTGAACCCATATGCACCCTTCCCCCACAGGCTCAAGGGTGGTGTAGCAGGGAGAATGTATTCAAGGTTCCTCGACATATTTGCATCTCTTGATGTAAATATACCATTCATTAAGGCCCTCCAGCAAATGCCCTCCTACATCAAGTATATAAAGGAGCTACTAGCCAGAAAAACTACATTGAAGGGTGGACAAACAATAAAGATAAATAGGGATTGCAGTGCTCTCATTCAAACAGAGTCACCCACAAAGAAGAAGGATCCAGGGAGTTTCCACATTCCCTGTGCTACAGGAGAGACAATGATTGATAAGGGGCTCTGTGACCTGGGAGCGAGCATCAACTTAATGCCTCTATCCCTCATGAAAAAGCTTCAAATCAATGAGCTAACACCTACAGATGTAATCATTAAACTGGCTGACAAAACCCAAAAGCAGGCATTAGGAGTGGTTGAAAATGTGTTAGTGAAGGTTGGAAACTACTTCCTCCCCACAGATTTTGTCATCCTGGAAATGGATGAGAATCCTATTCACCCCATCATTCTAGGAAGGCCATTCTTAGCCTCAGCCAGAGTACTTATAGATGTGAAGCGAGGAGAGCTAGTATTGAGAATACATGATGAGCAGATCACCTTCAATGTTTTCAAACTCTCAAAAGAAGCAGATCATGATAACAAAGAGCTGAAGGAAAAGTCAAACAAGGGAGCTCAAGCACTACCCCTAAGAACTCCTGTGGCTAACAACCAATGTGATCAGAAAGAACATCAATCAAGTGCAATCCAAAAGGAACCAGACCCACCAGAGTCATATGAAATAGGCAACAAAACCAATCTCAAAGAGGAAACCACAAGGAACAAGTTGACATCAAGGGACACAAGAAAAAAAAGTCCCAAGGGGATGGAAAAGCAAGAAAATCCCTACAGAAGATTTCTCGTCAGGAGATGAAGTGGTCTCTGCATACTTTCCATCTATACCCCCTTACCTCCCCATTATTCCATCTCAACTGCCTCCAGTATACACCATCAACAAAATCTTATCTTTGGAACATGTGGAACTGCTCAACAAAGCCAATGGAAACAGATTCACTGCAAGGGGGGAAGATTTTAAGCACTACCAACCACCTTGACAAGGACCAAACGTCAACCTAATGATGCTAAAGAAGCGCTTCATGGGAGGCAACCCATGTTCTATACCCTCTCTCTTTAATCTCTAATAGTAGTAATAAAGCAAATTTCATGGATTTTTAAATCAATTTTGACAACCAATATAAGACCCCTTACATGCAGCATATAGTACATGCTAAGTTTGGTGTTCAAGGCACACCAAGAGGGCTTGAACACACTTCATGATGAGAGATTATTTCCGAATCTTGTTGCACCATATGATCACAAACAAGTTTGGTGTACCAACATTGCATGCATGGACAATTTAGTGGTTGATTGATTTACATTCATAAAAAGCATTTAGTATTTAAAAACAAAAGAAAAAGATTTTTTTAGTAGCTAGTTCACACCTTAAGTCTTCCCACCAAAATTTTCAATTAACCATTTGCATTCCTTTTGTCTTGTATAGGAAATCAAAAAGGGCATTGATGGTGCTTGATAGGACAATCAAAGAAGGGAGATTCGGCCACTATACCAAGGAAACCCCACACTTGTCTTCAAAGGGAGTATCTTTGGAAGTGTTGCCATGCAACATTGGGAGTTAGATAGCTTTGGAGACCGAACCAAAACCCTCATAAAAGGGGTGATCCTCGTGCTCATCCAATGGCAAACCCCAACCGTCCGTCACTAAACCAACACCATCAATCCACACCTTCAAACAACCATCACTCTTCTATATAAATGATCCCCACTCTACAACCTCTCTGTACACACTTCTTACTCTCATTCTTCTCCCTTCCTTCTCTCGGACACACACATTTCATCATCCACCAAAATTCTCATACAAACCCTCCTAGCCACTTTTTGTGAGTAACAAACACCCCAACCATCACTCATGGCTTCATCCAGTTCTAAAAGGAGAAGAGGGAAGGAGCCCATGGAGCAACCTCCTTTTGATGCCGAAAGATTCAAGAATGCCTTCCATGAGTTTCAATATGAACGGATTAAAAACAAGAAAATCTTTCCAGAATTGACATTCCAGTTCAACGAGGAGGAGTGCCCTCAGATCAAGGAAAAGATTGCACAGAGGGGTTGGCAAAATTAACCAACCCAGAGACAAAGATAAATGCAAACCTCATCAAAGAGTTCTATGCAAATACGGTCAGAGAAGATAGCACTAGGGCTCCTACTTTCAAAAGTTATGTAAGAGGAACAGAGGTGGACTTCAGCCCAATGCTATAACAAGGACTCTTCAGCTGAAATCACCACATTTTGATGAGCTTAGCTATCAAGTAAGAATAAGTAATGCTCCCGAGGAAGATGAACTTGAAGAAATTGTGAGTGATATGTGTGTTATTGGGTCTGATTGGGAAAGATACTCGGACAAGAGACCGAGGTTCATTAGGAGAGGAGACCTTATCCCAGAAGCCAAGGGATGGTTTGAGCTAGTAAAGAGGTATATCCTTCCAGCCGCAAACAATTTTGAAGTCAATATTGCTTGAGCCACCATGGTACATTGCCTAGTGAAGGGTGGAAGCATCAATGTGCATGAAATTATTGCTGAAGGAATCCAGGATTCAGCCGAGAAGAATGATCCGGGTGCTAGACTTTGGTACCCCAGCACCATCCTAAGACTAGGCATGAAAGCCAAGGTAGTGTTTGAAGACAACAATCCACAATGGGTAAATCCTGGGAGGTTAGTCACGTTCCAACGCATAAACTATGTGACACCTGCTCAACAACAAAAAAGACATCGGATAGGGAAAAGAACTGCACAAGAAGAACCCCACCAAGAAGAACCTCACCAAGAAGAACCCCAATAAACAGGACACCAGCAAGAAGGACAATATGATCCAACCAACATAAATCTGTTTCACATCAAGGAAGCCATTGAGTATATGGCAAGTAGCTATATGGAGGGACAAGAACAATAACTACATGTCCAAGCTCAAAGGATGGATCATCAAGAAAAACTACTCTCAAGTTGGATGGATCAACAAAGAGAGTGGCAGAAACAGCAAATGGAGTTACAACAGGAGCATTACTCCCAGCTCACCCAAGCCATCAATCAAGTGTCCAAAAGGCAAGAAAGCCAGGACAAACGCCTGCAAGAACTCAACCAACGCCAGATAGCTCAAATGAAAGCCTTCAACAAATTCAGTGTGCTCAATGAAGGAAGGCAACTGCATCGAGAAGAATTTAGCATAAACACTCAGGCCAAGTTAACTTATATGACTGGGCATATGCATAACTTGCATCCTGACATCCCAAGTTATGAGGCAGTTCGCAAGGACTTAACAGAACAAGAAGAGAGGAAGGTGAAACAGCAAAAGGAAGCATTAAAGAAGAAGATGGAGGATGCTGGTTTCTGGAAAAAGCTGATAGGGAAGTGCAAAGGGAATGGGGACTCAAGCAATCAAGGAGGATCCCAAGACAAGGGAACATAGGTATCCCCATGAATAAAAGGTGGAGTTCCTTCTTAGTTCTATCTTTTTCAAAGCTTTAAATAAGGAAAATCATGTATGAAACAGAACATGCTTCCATAGTAGTTTAAGAATTTTCAATTATGCTTTAAAATGTTGTTGTTTAGGTCCATATTATTGAGCTTAATGTCCCTAGTGTTTGCTTTCATCTTGCTTACTTGTATGCCTGTCCTTCAAGTTAATCAAAAAGAAAATGTTATGATAAGAACAAGAGTAGAGTTATTTTGTGAAGTAAGTCCTGAATGTTTGTGGTAGGGTGATTAGTTAGCTAAGTTGGTTCACCAACAATGAAAGAAGGCAAATATCTATCCTGAATCCTATGCTTGAAACACATCCTATGAGACTAACTAAATAATAAGATCCCAATAAGAAAAGAGAAAGAGCAATAAAAGTGAAAAGGAAAGAAACACAATAAGAAACAATGCTAGGTACCAAACGTTTTAAGATTGAAGCATGTGTCTATGGTGTTCATGTGCAAGGGATATGCTTGGATGAATAAGCTCTTAGGGGTGCCTCATCACTTAGTAACTTGGATTAACTAATCCGGGATTATCAGTTGAAAGTCCACTATCAAGAGTGACCCTTGCTACAGAACACTTAGTAACCCAAAAAGATGCTGGACACCAAGGTCTCAAGAAAGAAAAATAACAAACCATGTGCCTGTGGTGTGTATGTATGAGGGAAAGAGACTTGGGGGAGTAAGTCCGTAGGGGTGTCTTAACACCTAGCACCTCGAACCAACTGGTTCGGGAGTGTTGACTGAAAGCTTAAAAGCTTATCATAAAGAATCGCCCTCTTACAGAGCACTTAGCCAAAAGAAGAATGCAATAAATCTTGAGAAAACAAAAGAAGGAAGGATCAACAACTAGGAAGTTTCAAGGGATGTAAGTAAGCAAGTGTTCAAGGGCATGATAGAGGCTTGAAACCTGGTAAAGGAATGAACCTAAGTTGCTATGCATGAAACCCGATAAACCAAGAATTTTACTTTGTTATTGTTCATCTTGTTCTTTCATTCATTATTCCTATGTTCCAGTACTTGCTTAGGGACAAGCAAGCTTTAAGTTTGGTGTTGTGATGCCAGGACATCTAGGACAGTTTCACTGGCCTTTTCTTTACTGTTTTAGGATAGTTTCATGCATTTTCTTAGAGAATAAGGCAAGTTTTGGATGAAAATACACTCACACCTTGATTCAAGCAACTATTGTGAATTTCACATGATTTCATGAGGATTCTGCAAGAATTGAATGACAAATTGATGATGCATAATCTCATGACTTTGATTAGAGCTTTGATGCACTTTATTTGCTTGATTTCAGGACAAAGGAAGCAAGGAAGAACCACGTTAGTAGCCACGTTAACCTAGTTAATGTGACCACTAACATGGAATGGGAAAGAGCTTGCAACGTTAATGAGAAAAGTGATCACTAATAATGCCTGCGAAGCCATCATAAGCCCACGTTAATTGCCACGTTAACTAGATTAAAGTGGTAGTTAACGTGGAGACAAAGAAAGCTCCAACGTTAGTGGTAAATGTGAACACCACTAACGTTCCAAAATGTGGAAATGAACCACGTTAAGAGTCACGTTAACTTAGTTAACGTGAACTCTAACATGGAAGAGAGGATCAATGCCAACGTTAGTGACACTCACCTTTGTCACTAACGTTGGATCAAACTAACATTGCTCACGTTAGTGGTCACGTTAAGACCACTAACGTGAAAGTTAACGTGGAGCTAAGATTGATGAGCCAATGTTAGTGACACTCACCTTTATCACTAACGTTGGAGATGGCATTCACTACCACGTTAGTGGCCACGTTAACTTAGTTAACGTGAGCTTTAACGTGGAGAGTAGGGGCACTTGGAGCGTTAGTGACAAAGGTGAGTGCCACTAACACTCTCGAAGATGAGGCATACCCACGTTAAGAGCCACGTTAACATAGTTAACGTGAGCTCTAACGTAGGGACAAGGGGCACAAGGCAACGTTATTGGGAAAGGTGAGTCCCAATAACGCTTGCAAAGGTTTATAAGGCAACGTTAGTGGTCACGTTAGTGCCACTAACGTTGGAGTTAACGTGGGATATATGGGGTTGGAACGTTAGTGAAAATGGTGATTGCCACTAACGTTCTCGAACCCACAATCTTACTTAATGTTAACTTCACTAACGCCCATGCCTAATTCATACTTTTCTGCAAGCTGAGCCCACTAAAGATTGTAACTGCTTCAACTCAAGATCTAAGGCCCACATCCAAGACTTGAAGAACTCACTAGAAGATCAAGAGAAGTAGTATATATAGGAGTAGTTTTGAACTATAGAGAAGCTTGGCACTTTGGAGAACTACCCTCTGTATATTTACTTTTCTGCACTTTTAGCTAAGGATGTATTCTTTTCTGCCATTTTCCATTTCTAGAGCTATGAACAACTAAACCCCTTTCATTGGGTTAGGGAGATCAGCCAATTATAGTTTTCATTCTCTTCTTCTTTCCTCTCTTTTGATTTACTAGAAATCTTTCGATCTTAATTCAATTGGTTAGTTGTCTTGGAAAAGAAACTCTCCATAGTTGGATCTCCTCTGAGCCTTGGAAAAGGGATGAGGAGATCATGCTAGAAATGCTTTCTCATGTTGGACCAAATTGGGGTCTGGGCGGATATAGTGACATGTAATCCTCCCAACATTTTGATTTGAAAATACATGTGGTATAATCAGTTACCACACTTCATCTCTTCCTATGAGCAATTAAATCAAGGATTTGGGCAATTGTTCAAGCTTAGAGAGATTGGGTTGACAAGGAATTGGAACCCAATCACTTAAGATTGCCAAGAAGATCAATAGATGCTTTGATTGAGGAAGAGATGAAAATCAATTTGATCCGGAGAATACAACATCTCCTGAGCCCAATGAATTCCCCATTTCTGATCTTACCCATTCTCTTTAATTTCTGCCATTTATTTACATGCTCATTTTCCCAAATCCTTATCTAAGATTCTGCACTTTATTTTCTGCTATTTACTTTCACGCCATTTAATTTTCTGCAATTCTCAAACTACATTCTTGTTTATCTCAACCAGCATACTCTTCCAACTAAAGTTGCTTGGCCAATCAATCCCTGTGGGATTCGACCTCACTCTATCCTGAGTTTTTACTTGACGATAATTCGGTATACTTGCCGAAGGGAAATTTGTTGAGAGACAAGTTTTCATGCATCAATGAGGAAAAAGAAAAATAATAAAATGACACCAAACTTAGAATTTTTAGATCAAAGCAAAGAAAACAAATAAGAAAAATATTTACAATAACGAATAATAAGGCACACGTTTGTAATTCCCCAGAAATGGCGCCATTTTGACGATCGAATTTTCTATCGGTAAAGAAATTCACAAATATAATCACGTTGTAAGTATAGTTTCTAAACCAATAGAAAATCCTTTCGTGCAAAAGTTTTGGTTGTCACAAGTAACAAACCCCTAATAAAATTGATAACCGAAGTATTCAAACCTCGGATCATCTTCTCAAGGAATTGCAGGGAGGTGTTCTTATTATTGGTTATGGAAAAAGTATCTTTTTGGGGTTTTTAAATAAGTTGAACAAGAAAAGTAAATTGCAAGAAATTAAATTGATAACTAATAAAGCTCTTGGCAAGGTATGAGAATTTGAAGCCATATCCTAGTTATCCTTATCAGGTGTGATGAGAATTGGATTCTGCCCCCACTTTGGTTAACCCTTACTAAATAAAGGAAAGTCAAGCGGATTAATTAATTTGATCCTCAAGTCCTAGTCAACTCCTATGGAAAGACTAGAGTTATTGGAGTACAAATTAATCAGCAAAGAATTCCAATTTCAATCAACAGCTGAGTTTGATAAATCAAGTGTTACTAATTACTCAACCAAAGCTAAGAATGTAAAAAGCTAAATTGAAATCATAAATATGAATTACCTCAAATTGCAATAAATAGAAAATCAAATTAAACATGAGAATTCATAAATCAAAGTAATAGAATAAATAAAAATAGAATAGAAACCAAAGTAAAGGAATATTGAACCTGTAATTTGAAAAGAAGTAACCTAAACATAATAAAAATCCTAAATCCTAATCCTAAGAGAGAGGAGAGAACCTCTCTCTCTAAAAACTACATCTAAAAACCTAAAATTATGAATTTGTATGAATTGTTCAGTATATGTTGAATGGATGCATTCCCCCACTTTATAGCCTCTAATCTGTGTTTTCTGGGTCGAGAACTGGGCCAGAAATAGCCCAGAAGTCGCTGATTGCGAATTCTGTCACGCTTATTTTCGTCACTGCGACACGTCCGCGTGAAGCACGCATTCGCGTCGCCTAGCTGTATGGCCACTATATCAAATTATATATCATTTCGAAGTCCCGGACGTGAGCTTTCCAGCGCAACTGAAACTGCCTCATTTGGATCTCTGTAGCTCAAGTTATGATCGATTTAGTGCGAGAGGGTCAGGTTGGCAGCTTTGCAGTTCCTTCAATTTCTTATATTCCTTCCACTTTTGAATGCTTCCTTTCCGTTCTCCAAGCCATTTCTGCCCTGTAATCTCTGAAATCACTTAACACACATATCAAGGAATCAAATGGTAATAAGAAAGAATTAATAATTAGCAAATCTAATGCTAAAGAAGCATGTTTTCAATCAAAGCACAGAATTAAGAAGGAAAATGTAAAACATGCAATTAGTATGAATAAGTGTGCAAAGACTTGATAAAAACCACTCAATTGAGCACAAGATAGACCATAGAATAGTGGTTTATCATCGATCGTTTGTGATTTATAAAATCCCATCACGAGACAAATGCAATGAGGAGGCGCAGTAGAAGGGATGTTAGTGGTGTGGCAACAAGGAAGGCACTGATGAGGGTTAGGGCACGGTGGCCAGAGCATTATCTCTCTCAGTCTCTCCCTTTTGTTCTTATTCTCTTCTTCCTTTATCATTCTCTCTATTCAGGGATGGCGGTGGCAGGGACACTGGTTTCGCTCTCTGCCACCATCTTCTTCTTCTCTCACTCTTGCGTCTCCTTCATTGCTTCCGTTATCTTCCTCTCTTTCTTTCTTCTTCAAGTGTGAGTTAATGAAGGTGTGAGGCAATATGAGTGTGTTAGTGATTTTTATTTAGGCGGTGAGTATGTGTCAATTTGAAAATTAAGTTTAGAGTTAAAATTGGGATAATAAAATTAGTATAAAATGAAATAAGAATTATTTAAAAAGTAAAGAAAAATAAGAATAAATTGATAAATAACTAAATAAGAATTTGATTTAATTAATTTATAATTATTCGAATAATTTGTAAAATTTTATTTATTAATGTGCAAATAAGTTCAAATAATTACTCAAACATAAATTCAAAGATTAGCTATAGATTTGTTAGAAAATGTGACAGATTTGCGATCATATTAGCGGACAATTTGCGACAAATTAGGTTTGGAAAAATTCCTCGCTAATTAGCGTCAACTAAGCATTCCATTTTGTCTACAAAGTTAGCTTGGATTTAGCGATGATTTTGCTGTAGTAGAGTTTGTCGCTAATTAGCGATTACCTTTTAGTTTATTTCTTCTATGGAATTAGCTTTTACTTTAGTGATGGATTTGCGACTATCTATTCGGTCGCTAAATTTTTTTCCGATGAATTAGTGACTATTGTGTTTGCCTCACTGATCTGCGACTTGTAATTAGCGAGGAAAGCATTGGTTGCTAGGCGGTAGCTAATCCATCACAAATTATATTTTGCGTCAGATTAGCGATGATTTTACGACTATTTTTGTGGTAGCTAATCGGCTATATTCTTGTAGTGGTATTAAGCTATAAATTTAATTATTCATATCAAATTCTCTTTTTTTTTATCAAATTATTTAAATTTTAAACTCAAGTTACATGCAATGGTCACACTTGAAAAAGTTATACAAAATTCCTTACCAATAAATCTTTATATATTTTTAAGTCAGATTTTATTATGTTTATTAAAATTAATTTTTCATAATTAAATTCCTAAAAGTTCGGAGATTTATAATGTATGTAAGGGAGACTATAGTATTTTTTAATTTTTAATCTTTTAATATTTTATTATTAAATATTTTTGTATTTGAGAAATTAATTTTTAATGAGAATTTAAAGTAGTCACAAAAAAAATGAGAATTTAAAGTTGATTCCTAATAAATATTGGATGAAAAATATTAGGAGACTATTAAAATTTATTGTTTTTTGTTATCATTTAATTATTAACTCAATTTAATCTAGTTTTTTTAGTCTAATAATAAATAACATTCTTTATCACATATTTTTAAATTTTGATGACTAAAAGCAATGAATTTTAATGATCTCCAAACTAATATTCCTCAATATTAGGTATATTAATTTTTTTAAAAAATTCATTATTACTAACGATTAGATATATTAATTTTTTAAAGATTAAAAAAAATCACAATTTTTTAAAGTTAATAATTTAATCTTTAATTTTTTTATAAAAAATACGTAATTAATATATAAACAAATTACCATGCAAAAAATTATATAAACAAATTTTTTTCAACAGTAAAAGTTTTAATAGCTTGAAACAAATTTTTTTTTAATTACAAAAAATTCTTAAATTTTGTGACAAATAAATTATTTATTATAAAAAATATTAAATTTTGTGATAAATTAATTTTTTATTACAAAATAATTGAAGATTTTAAAAAATGAATATTTTGTTACAAAATATTTTAAACTTTTGCAACTATTTACATTAATCTTTTGTTATAAAACATTTTAAATTTTTGCAATAAAATATTATTTCGTTACAAAAATCAATATAATTTGTAACAAAAGAAACTATATTTTGAGTATGTAGTCTTTCAAAAATTTCTATGCTACATATAAAAAATTTTATGTTATGCAACAAAATGTTTATGTTGTTCACAAAAATTAATGTATTGTGCACATTTCATTAATTGAGTATCAATATTTTAGACATGTAGTCCTTAAAAATTTTTTATATTATATATTAAAATTTATGTACTATCCATCAAAATTTATATATTATACATTAAAATTTTTGTACTCTAATTTTCTTAAAATTTGTAAGGAAAAAAAAGATAAAAATGATGAAAAACGATAATAATAATAATAATAATAAAAAAGAATAAAAAAAATTAAACAACAATATCAAAAAAAAAGACATCAGTGATAACAATGATAATAATTTATTTTTAATATATATTTTTATTTAAATATATAATATTTTATACCGATAATTTATTTATTAATTAATTTTTTATATACACATAATAATTAAAAAATCACTCCTTTATTTTATTTTATTTTATTTTTTGTGGGATAACATAAAAGAGCATGGGGTAAACAGCCGCCATTGCCATGTCATCTTTTCCGTTATTCCACAAACTAATAGGGATTATATTCGTAGTTAGTTGCTAACAGCATAAAAGGTGTTCTGGTGTTTAAACTTTAAAGCAAGTAGCAGCAAAGGTAATTAATTAAACATGGAAAAGTTTCTGTATGTGGTCAGTATTTTTAACAAATTTTAGCCAATACTTAGTCGACATTAGATCTTTAACACTTTGTTGCATTTGTATTTTTTGGAATTTGTGTACAAAAAGTTAAAAATATTATCGTTGAGTAATTGATGGTTAAAAATAAAAAAATCTGTTAGTCTTTTAGTATTACTAATTAAATTTTTATTTATTTTTCCCTTTAAATTTGCAGATAAGTATGAAAGATACTCCACTAATTGGCCAAGATTTTGGTTGAGTAAGCAGTCTAATTAAATTTGATGAATAATAAAGTGTTGATATTGCTACTTCTTAAATTACCTATATTCTCAGCAACATCGAATATGGCTGGGTCAGGGGCGGAGCTAGACTAACTATTTAGGGGGCGATATTTAATAATTTACTAAAATTATTACCTACTGCAAAGTAAAAGTGAGAAATTTGAGTGAATGAAGATATCAGAGAAGTCCAAAACAGGATCCAATTTTGAGTTCTCAATATGTTGTATGCGAGGAAAGGTACAACTGCCATTTTGAAGCACTTGATCGGACGCTCAGGGATCTTATGTCAGTTATCGATCAACATAAGACACATCAACCATTTGGTGGTAAGGTTGTTGTTCTAGGAAGTGATTTCAGACAGATACTTCCGGTGATTTCGAAAGAAAGTAGACACGATATATTGGCATCCGCTATTAACTCATCTCATCTGTGGTCATTTTGTAAGGTTCTGAAACTGCATACGAATATGAGGCTTCTAATGTCTTCTTCGGATCAAGATGAAGGTGAAATGAAGAGATTTGCTAATTGGATACTTGATGTTGGAAATGGAAATATTGGCTCTGTTGTTGGTGATGAATCAGAAGTTGAAATTTCAGATGATCTATTGATTACAACTACTGATGACCCTCTCTCTCATTTGGTAGACTTTGCATATCCAAATTGTTGTAAAACATGTCAGATTACAGGTATTTTTAGAGTAGGGCAATTCTTGCACCCATGCTTGAGAGTGTCGAGAAGGTAAATGATTTTGTCTTGACAATCTTTCCAGGGATAGAAAAGAAGTATTTGAGCTCTAACACAATATGTCAAGCTGATGAGAATGAAGATGTACAACAAGAGTGGTTCACACCAGAGTTCCTAAATGACATCAAATGTTCGGGACTACCCAATCACAAGTTGACTTTGAAGTCAGGAGTCGCTGTAATGCTATTGCGAAACATAGACCGGACTTCAGGTTTATGCAACGGGACAAGATTAATAGTTAACGAACTTGGCAGCAATGTAATTGGAGCGACAGTAGTGACCGGTAGAAATATTGGAGATAAAGTGTACATTCCAATAATGAACTTGATCCCTTCAGATTCAGGATTGCCATTTAAGTTCCAACAGAGACAATTTCCATTAACACTATGCTTTGCAATGACCATTAACAAGAGTCAGGGTCAATCATTATCACATGTAGGACTTTATTTGCCAAAATCAGTGTTCACCCATGAACAACTTTATGTTGCTTTATCAAGAGTTAAGAGTCGCAGTGGCCTCAGGGTTTTAATTCTAGATGAAGACGGCAATCCAAAGTCATCAACAACAAATGTCGTGTTCAAAGAGGTTTTTAATAATATTTAGGTAAGAATAATATTATTTTTATTTTAATAGCATGTTAT
>NC_029772.3:28110677-28151703 GCF_000817695.3 Arachis duranensis | reverse complement strand
CTCCCTCCTTATGGTTCAAGAATATTATAAACTTCAAACTCTTCTATTTATATTTTACTTTGAATAAAGATAAAATAACATATTTAACACGTTTATTATATAACGACGATGATAGTGTTATACTAAATTTAAATATAAGTCCGTGCATCGCACGGGTTTAACACTAGTTTTTAACAAATTTTAGCCAATACTTAGTCGACATTAGATCTTTAACACTTTGTTGCATTTGTATTTTTTGGAATTTGTGTACAAAAAGTTAAAAATATTATCGTTGAGTAATTGATGGTTAAAAATAAAAAAATCTGTTAGTCTTTTAGTATTACTAATTAAATTTTTATTTATTTTTCCCTTTAAATTTGCAGATAAGTATGAAAGATACTCCACTAATTGGCCAAGATTTTGGTTGAGTAAGCAGTCTAATTAAATTTGATGAATAATAAAGTGTTGATATTGCTACTTCTTAAATTACCTATATTCTCAGCAACATCGAATATGGCTGGGTCAGGGGCGGAGCTAGACTAACTATTTAGGGGGCGATATTTAATAATTTACTAAAATTATTACCTACTGCAAAGTAAAAGTGAGAAATTTGAGTGAATGAAGATATCAGAGAAGTCCAAAACAGGATCCAATTTTGAGTTCTCAATATGTTGTATGCGAGGAAAGGTACAACTGCCATTTTGAAGCACTTGATCGGACGCTCAGGGATCTTATGTCAGTTATCGATCAACATAAGACACATCAACCATTTGGTGGTAAGGTTGTTGTTCTAGGAAGTGATTTCAGACAGATACTTCCGGTGATTTCGAAAGAAAGTAGACACGATATATTGGCATCCGCTATTAACTCATCTCATCTGTGGTCATTTTGTAAGGTTCTGAAACTGCATACGAATATGAGGCTTCTAATGTCTTCTTCGGATCAAGATGAAGGTGAAATGAAGAGATTTGCTAATTGGATACTTGATGTTGGAAATGGAAATATTGGCTCTGTTGTTGGTGATGAATCAGAAGTTGAAATTTCAGATGATCTATTGATTACAACTACTGATGACCCTCTCTCTCATTTGGTAGACTTTGCATATCCAAATTGTTGTAAAACATGTCAGATTACAGGTATTTTTAGAGTAGGGCAATTCTTGCACCCATGCTTGAGAGTGTCGAGAAGGTAAATGATTTTGTCTTGACAATCTTTCCAGGGATAGAAAAGAAGTATTTGAGCTCTAACACAATATGTCAAGCTGATGAGAATGAAGATGTACAACAAGAGTGGTTCACACCAGAGTTCCTAAATGACATCAAATGTTCGGGACTACCCAATCACAAGTTGACTTTGAAGTCAGGAGTCGCTGTAATGCTATTGCGAAACATAGACCGGACTTCAGGTTTATGCAACGGGACAAGATTAATAGTTAACGAACTTGGCAGCAATGTAATTGGAGCGACAGTAGTGACCGGTAGAAATATTGGAGATAAAGTGTACATTCCAATAATGAACTTGATCCCTTCAGATTCAGGATTGCCATTTAAGTTCCAACAGAGACAATTTCCATTAACACTATGCTTTGCAATGACCATTAACAAGAGTCAGGGTCAATCATTATCACATGTAGGACTTTATTTGCCAAAATCAGTGTTCACCCATGGACAACTTTATGTTGCTTTGTCAAGAGTTAAGAGTCACAGTGGCCTCAGGATTTTAATTATAGACGAAGACGGCAATCCAAAGTCATCAACAACAAATGTCGTGTTCAAAGAGGTTTTCAATAATATTTAGGTAAGAATAATATTATTTTCATTTTAATAGCATGTTATGATTTACACTTTTGTACAAATATTTACTATAGATATAACTAATTTATCTATAACTCTTTTTTCAAATTTGAAATGAAATGTGTAACAAGGAACACAACATCCTATGCCAAATGCTTTTCTAATGAAGTTAGTAAGATACTAGGTTGTCGATAAATTTTTATTAGCTTTTTGATATAAAATTTAGGGTAAAATTAACATGCTATTATTACAGTTATATATGTTCTTATTTTTTTATGGCTCCCTCCTTATGGTTCAAGAATATTATAAACTTCAAACTCTTCTATTTATATTTTACTTTGAATAAAGATAAAATAACATATTTAACACGTTTATTATATAACGACGATGATAGTGTTATACTAAATTTAAATATAAGTCCGTGCATCGCACGGGTTTAACACTAGTTTTTAACAAATTTTAGCCAATACTTAGTCGACATTAGATCTTTAACACTTTGTTGCATTTGTATTTTTTGGAATTTGTGTACAAAAAGTTAAAAATATTATCGTTGAGTAATTGATGGTTAAAAATAAAAAAATCTGTTAGTCTTTTAGTATTACTAATTAAATTTTTATTTATTTTTCCCTTTAAATTTGCAGATAAGTATGAAAGATACTCCACTAATTGGCCAAGATTTTGGTTGAGTAAGCAGTCTAATTAGATGGTCCTACAATGGTAAGAACAAAGATTTTGGAAGGAGCTATAGATTGATTACTTTTATAACATTACTACATGTAAATAGTGAATGAAGAAATATCAAATAATTACGGTTCTAAAAGGTTGAGAAACTGATTAAGCACCTTTTTAGTTTTTAGAGTAGAATTTCCTTTTTGGAAGGTCCCGCTTGATGACACAATCTTCAATTTAAAAATAGGCAAAGCATTTTGTCCTACTCACTATGATGTGAAAGTTTCTTCATGGTATACAGGTATAGTAATGCCAGCATCATGGAATCTTGGTGTGATAAAATTATTTCTTCTAACATGTATTTTTTTTAGGTAAGTTTTTTTTTTGGTTTATGTAAATTTTGTATAATTCTTTTCTTTATTTATTCTCCTTATGATATATATATATACTCTTCTGATTTCGAGGATAACAAAAATCGAATTCTAAATTTTTTACTTCTTTTTAAAAATTAAGTTCATAGTTAAAAGTAAGCATTATATCTCTAACACGTTTGGCAAAATTTTTATTCATTCAAATACCTTTTTATCAATAACAATAGTTAAATACTAAAATGTCAGCTTTTGAATCTTTCGGGTACCGAATTGGTCATTATCTCTTTTTTTTTTTATGGAGATCAATTTTAACTAATAAATTTTAGAAACAAAACAAGAGTAAGAATGATTTGTACCATAAAATATATATACAATTGATAAATAGAAATTAAACTTAAAAGAATTAGTTTAACTACTACAAATAAAAATGTCAAATAATCTAACTCAATTCATTTAAATTAAACTCATTTGCAAAATAAATAGATTAATTGGTCTAATACATTTAGTTTTATAAAATAAAAGCAAACTCCACTCATTTAACAACGGTTCATGCGTTAGTGGATGTAGGTATCAAAAGAAAAGAAGCGTATACACACATTTTTTTCTTCGTAATTTTCATTTATCATTACATTATAGGTTGTCGGATAGACCCTATTCATTTTTTTGGTTGTCCACAGTGTTTTCCAATTTAACCAGTCAGATTAATCTGTCGCGGATTTGAACTCCATTTAAAGGTCTGTTATTGACTAATGAGTTGTTGTATGCACAAAGCAGAATTCGAACATCCGACACTTACTTAAGTAGACGAGTGAACAAATGATCACTTGACCAACTCAAATTGGTTGGATAGACCCTATTCATGATATTACTGCAAATGTGCTAATTTACTCATATGATTTTATTATGTTTGATTATGGAGGAAAAAGTAGGCTGAAAATTTTTACACATGATTTTGATATGTAAAATTATACATATTGTTTATTTATGAAAAAATTTAAACATAGAACTTTTTTTGTGTTGTGAGCGAATATTTTCAATCAACAATGACATTTGGATTGTCGCTCAATAAAATCGTCAATGTTCAAAGCTAAATGAGTTGAGGCCAGATAAGATTATGCTATTCATTTTTACGATAAGCTTAAGGAAAGGGAAAAAGGAAAAAATAGAATTAGAAAAAAAATTAAGATGGAAATGTATGTAACTTCGATTATTTTTTTTTTCCTGTGCTACAGATATATATACATATGAATGTTTGACTTCCAATATAGACTTTGAATTTATTTTTTATTTGAATTAAAAAAGGAAGAATTTCAAATATATTATCAGTTTGAAATTTATCTATATTATCATTGAATTATGTGTCAATTATAAGAATAAATATGTGTGTGCTTTCTATTTGGCTTACCTTTTCATCTCATTTCAAAAGCATAGCAATTATGTGAAGTATATACATATGACCATCAGATTATAAGCATAAATAAGAAAACAAAGAGATTCAAACAGATGAAAGAAAAGAGAGGGAGAATATACGGTAGCAGCCCAAAAAGAGTAGTAGAAATTGTAGCTAAGCTATATAGCAGCTTTAAGACACCGTTCATGGAGAATAATTTTGTACTCGAAACAGTCGCATTCGCCTTGGACGGGTCAATATTGAATGATTCTACTCATTAGTTTGTTTGAAAATAAAATTATCAAAAATTGACTTTGATGAATTATGTTCACAAACTCTGATTTTGCTCCGGAAAAAAAAAAGAAACTCTGCTTTTCCTAATCATTTAGGACAAACCTAATCATCACTCGTTACTAAGCTGCTTTTGCTAGGCATTATAGTAATTTCATTGTGAACTTTTTGTTTAATTTACAACTTAAAATTTATATTGTTGCAATTTTATGCGACTCATTACAATTTTGATGTAACTAGATGCAAGCAAATCATGTGATTCTAAACTGTGATTACCGATAAATGCAGCCAGGGACATCCACAATATTACTAACATGGATGAATTGAAGCTGAAGTTGCATGTACGAATATCGGAATATAGGTACGGTATCTATACGCGGTACGATGGTCGATGAATACGGGTATGGGATACGATAATTTTAGAAAAGAAAAAGGAGTATTAGGAGGTCAGTAAATTTTGTAATTTGTAGTCATTAATTAATTATTATTGGTGTTTTTAATAGTGTAAGATTTTATCCAATGAGATTACTCACTTTTTTTTTATTGGTTAAGTGCTAACCAAATTTTAATAAAAGTGTTAGCTCCTTAAACTTTCTCAAAAAGATATATGAGTGTATAAGTAAATTTTGCAAATTTTTAAAAATAATGATATTTTTAACAAATAAAATATGTTTTTAGTCTAATTTAATTGATCTTAAATTAACAAATAAATATTTAAATAGTCTAAGTAGTAAATTTAATATCCTAAATTGCACATTTAAGTAATTTTGAAATAAAATAAATAAAAAAATTTATTCAAAATGACGAAATTTTTGAGTAATTTAAACAAAAAAATGTATCTAATAGTATCTAATACATACATACTCAAAACTACTTGAGACAAAAAAAAAAAAAGACATTTGTTAAAAACGTATTTGGACGTACTCAAGCATACCCAACGCGTAGCAAAATTGCAGCAGTGCAACGTAGCGAGTAATTTATGATTTAAAATCATTCTTAAAGTTGTATTTGAATTTAAAATCCTCCTTTGCAGTATAAATTTTTTGTTAACGATGAAGCTACCCTTATGAGCTTTTGTGTTTCGCGCGAAACACTTCATCTCTTCATATGCCAGTAAACCCTCAATGTAAACAACAACACTAATCACAACGTTTTACTTCACCAGTGTAGTTGCAACGTGCCCTAAGTAAGAATCAGAAACGACAGAAGCTGTTCTTGGACTGAAGATCGCACGCGATTTTGGTTTACTGGAAGGCAAGGTCGTGCATAGTCCGTTAGGTATGTTTCCATCCTTCCATTGACTATGGTAACTCTCCTCGTAGTAGTTAATTTAGGATTAGAAGGTTAGATTTTAATAGTTTGTTACTGGTTGAATGGAGTCGCTGCTTATTGAGAAAAGGGATAAATATCACTATGTGGTTCCTTTTTTAATTTTTTTCTTCTATTTCTGCGATATGGCACTGTGTATAGGGTGTTGGAGAAGACAACGGTTTATTTTAAACTGAAAGTCTACCATGTGGGATGGTTTACCTATTAGAATGGGCCGTTACAGTATGTAGGAGGAGAAACAATAGTGATAGAAGAGATTGATGGTGATCGGTGGTCCGTATTTGAAGCCTATGCAGAGTTAAAGTAGTTTGGTTATGTGGAGGAGAATATTCTTTCGTTGTGGTTCAAGGATCCTACACATAAAGACTTGGAGAAAATTTTGAAGTTGTTTAAATCTTATGCAGATTCGATTGCTATGTGTAAAATAGCTGAGTTGAGAGATTATGTGGAGTTGTATGTTGTGCACAAGGTTGAGGAGGAAGCCGTGTTTCTTGCTTCTGGCTACATTGATGTTGGGGGGGAGGGAATCATAGGATGGTTGATGAAAGTGAGGGACAACAGCTGGTTGTGTATGGTGGAGAACATGCTGGTTTAAACCAATCTGAACCAGGTGCTGATAACTCTCGGGCAGAGAATAGGGAGAGTGGCGATGTTGTTAATCAGGAAGCTGATTCGGGTAATTCCGGTGATAATGACAGTGTGGATTCAGAGTATAAACCAGCTGAAGAAGAGGATGACACTAAAGATGATTTACACTTTACCAACAGTGAAGATGAGCTTGATCCTACTGTTAGTGGGTTTCAGGATGTTAACGTCATGAATGAAAAAAAAAGGGAAGTGAAAAAGAAGTGTGTCACAACTAACAACTTTGAAGATGAGGAGGGAGCAAGGAGTGATGAATTAGAAATTGATCATGAGGTTGGAACTGATGTGTCAGATTCAGACCACTAGGGACAGAGGTATCCAGTTCACAAGCATCAGAAAGACATGAGCCAATACAAGTGGGAAGTGGGCACAGTGTATGCATCTTGGGAAGAGTTCAAGGACACTGTGACTGCATATGCCGTGCAGACCGCTAGGACAATCACACTTAGGAAGTGTGATCTGCAGAGAGTTAAGGCTGTTTGTAATGGAGAGTGTCCCTTTTGGCTGTATGCTGCAAAAATTCGAGAAGTGGATACTTGGCAGCTTCGCAGCCTGAATTTGTCTCAAACATGTACACAAGCACACAGGGTGGAAATTTTACACTTGAAATGGCTTGGCAAGGCATTTAAGAAGAAGGTTGAATCAAATTCCAAGGTGAAGATAAGGGAGTTGGACATAATAAAAGCAGATGCCCTAAACCTATTGAGGATGAGGTATGTTGATTAATTTTTAACTTTGCTTGTCTGAGATTTTTTCATAAGTCTTATGTTCATCTCTATTGACTGCAACTGTTTCATAGGTCCAAAATTCCAAGAAACTAAGCAAAGGCAAGCAGAAGAAAGAAAGCAACAAATCACCCATTCTAGCTGCTAAGTGAGGAAAGAAGGCTGCATCTACACAGCCCACTCCTAAACTCACTATCAAGCAAAAAGCTGCTTCAACAATACAGCCACCAATTTCAACCCAGTCCAACTTTGTAACACAGCTAAAAAGGCCTAGAGGTAGGCTCATAGAAACCACTAAATCCAACTCTTCAGCCCAACATGATCCACAACCCAAGAGGATTGCCAGCCCAAAAAGCTTAGTACATTCTACATCCTCATCACAGCCAACCACCAGAACTCTTCCAGCATCTCAGCCAACCCTTGCCATAGCTTCTAGCCAACCCACAGGACACTTCTCTGTCAGCCTTTCTAGAGGACCTCACATTTTTCCAAGAAAACTTAAATTAATGGCAAAGTTGCTTCCAAGAAAATGGGGATTACTTTAGGAAAATAAAAAAATTAGCATCAAATTGTCATATTTCTATATCATGCATGTTGGTTTATTTTGATTTAAGTTTGTGTTAAGGTTCTGGTTAAATCAGTGTGGACTTGTTAGCTACTTTTTGTTGCTTATATTTTGCCTGTGTGCTATTGATTGTTGTACTGAATTATTGGCTTGTTCATAGCCAATCCTTTTGTTTCTTAGTTTATTTTGAGTTAAATTTCTTTTAAGGTTCTGGAAGTAAGAAACACTATGCTTATTATGTATTTTGACATTTACCATGTTAATGACACTGTTATGGAATTTTTCGGTATTGGAACTCATGTATTTGCCAAAAAAATTTTTCACTCCCATTTCATTCACCAACCATGCTTACAAAATAGTCATTTATACATGTTGAAATAGATTCAACATAACAGATTTAGGGAACCCCCTAATAGATAAACCTTAGCCCAATTTACCTACAACAACAACAGAATACACCTACATGTTTCATACCAGGTTCAATGGAATTACACACTGTTGCGTTGCTTTAGAGAAAGTCTACAACAGCAAACATACAAACCCAACCCACCCAAAAAATCTTAAAACAGCAATGACCTTTAGCTTCCACTCTACCGCTTTCATTCTTGATTTCAGCATCGAAACCTTCTTCCTTATTCTAGCAATTTCTGAGTGTTCCACCTCAGTCTCTGGATCTGCCCAATGAAAGAAATTATAGCCTTGTTGCACCTGCACATACCCACCGTGATCATCACTATCCATTCCATCACCCAAACGACCCAATTCAGCGGAAAAGCAAAAAAAAAAAAAAACAAACCTCAAAGTAGACACATCCCCAAAATCTGCGACCTAGGTTCTCCTTTGTACCTGAGATTCGCAGCACCGACTTCTCACCATGGGAACAAAGTAGCAGCCTACTATGTGACGAAGATCTGCTTCGAGACGAGCATGAGCTTTGTGCAGCCATGGCATTCTCCCTCCAACAGGTCCTCGACAGCAAACTCTGCAACAGTGGCTTCCACGTTGCTTTACCCTTTCTTCCTTTCAATTCAATTTATAATTACAAAGTTTTTTCCTTTTTTTATTATCTATACATATATATTTATAATTGTTTTCTGTGGTCATAACTACCTCATAACGACGAAAGGGCATTTATGTCCGAAAAAATTATAAAGGACGATTTTAAATTCAAATACGACTTTAAGGATAATTTTAAATCATAAATTACACCAAGGACGGTTTCGATTCTAACCCTCAACGTTAGGGACCAAAACAATACTTATCCCACATATATGGTTATGGTGTGAACTGGGTTTTGAAGTGGTGGGCCATTTTTCCTTGGAATTTTTGGGAGCACTTTGGGACAAGTTATCTCATACTTTCGGTGTGTTTTGTGCAATTTTGGACTGTTGGTTCCCCTTCCCTTCTCTCCCTCCAAATGCTATAAATATCACTCCACCCATGCCTTATGCTTTTACTACTCAAATTGTTAACATACTACTCAAATTAAACTTGTTTTGAGTTTAACCAATTTGATTTCTTAATTTTCTTGTTATGCAAAAAATAATTTATTAGAGGTCAAAAGTAGTTGGTGGTTGAGTTAGAGTAATTTGAACTTTCTGGGTAAGTTAGTTCATTTTATCATTTGAGGGTGGGTGGTTTGGGATTAGGATAGTGGTAGAGATAGTGTTATTTCAAAGAGAATGATCATTGCATACAGTGGTTGCAGACTACTGTGGAAGTATCACTTGAAAACTATTGTTATCCACAAAAGCTTCTATTTTTGGATCTTCCAAATCTTCAATACATATGGGCATGCCACTTAGCATCATAAAGCTTTGAGCTTTCTTGCTGGAAAATTGTGGGTTTATTTTTTTGGTTACTTTCTTGCTAATAAGTTTTCATAAACTTTGGTTGGTCTTTTTTGTTCTTTTAATCATAATGGGAGGGGCATCACTGCCACCTGGATTTCGTTTCCACCCAACGGATGAAGAATTATTGGGATATTACCTAAAAAGAAAAGTGGAAGGGCTTGAAATTGAGCTTGAGGTTATTCCTGTGATTGATTTGTGCAAGTTTGATCCTTGGGAATTGCCCGGTAATTACTAATATTAATCACCTTTTCAATTTTGATTGTTCATTCTTCTAAGGATAAATAAATAAATAAAAATTTACGTGCAAGGCCTAGCTGCCTAGTATACCAACCAATGTGAAAACAAAAGAATTTAAATAGTGCTAGAAACTAGAAAGCAATGTTTTGTTTATTTGTTCCTCTTTTTCCTTTTCTTACTTCACTTTTTTCCTATAGCGGTTAATCATTCAAAAAGCCAGTCCAATAGGGTTTATTTTCCTTAGTTAAGCTTTAAAAAGGAAACACAGAATCTGAGAAAGGACTACACCCAAAAGGTGTAATGTATCTAGTTTAACTTGATAATTACATCCTTAGTTGTTTTCACAATTTGAACTCGTAAATTTGAATTCACATAAACACAACTCAACCGTTGCTACAACTACAAAACTCTCAGTATGCTTTGCCCGTTTTCACTACATATTTTTCATAAAATGTAAGCACATGATTTATTATATGACACGTTTTCACCATAGCAAATATGACTTAATTAGTAAGATAAAAGTTAGTTAGTTATTGTACATATTTTTCATAAAACAATAGTTGTATAATTTATTTTAGCAAGAAAATTTTGAGAAGCCTAATTTGTGTTTTTGTGAAATGCAGAGAAATCATTGTTGGCAAACAGAGACATGGAATGGTTCTTCTTTTGTCCAAGGGACCGCAAGTACCCAAATGGATCAAGAACTAACAGAGCCACCAAAGCTGGTTATTGGAAAGCCACTGGAAAAGACAAGAAAGTTGTGTGCCAATTTGATACTCCTTCCACTGTCACAGGATATAGAAAAACCCTTGTCTTCTACCGTGGCAGAGCCCCTTTAGGTGACAGAACTGATTGGCTCATGCATGAGTATCACCTCGCCGATGATCTCGGCCTAGCATCTACATGTTTTCAGGTACATACAGATGTTTTCATGTGAAGATATATAAACAGATTATTATGAAAAGTACATGTCAAATTATCTAACTGTTTTCAACTATCGTTGCAGGGTGGTTATGCCTTGTGTCGGGTTATTAAGAAGAATGAGAAGGTGAACAATGGGAATGATGCGTCAATGAGATTCTCCAATGAGCCCTTCTCCATTTCTGCTGATGCTTCATCTTCTCAACCAAGTTATTTGAACAGTGAGAGTGTTTACTCAAGCCCCAATGCTTCTTCACACAATGTGGCTCCAATGGCAGACTCTAACCAAGCTTCTATAAACACCAGTTCTTCATCAGAATTTTGGGTGTCCCCTGATCTGATTCTTGATTCTTCAAAGGTGTTGTGCCCTTTTTGTAGAATACTAGTTGCTTATTATTTAATTCTTTCAAATATTGTTACGTAACCAACTTTAAAAAAAGAAAGCAACTACTCTAATGAATATGTTAAAAATATCTTTTCATGATGATCTTTATTTAAAAAGTGTGACTTATTTGTTTAGCCACACTTTAAATAAAGATAACACTTTTATAACATATAAAAATTAAACCTTATAATTTATTATCCAATAGTCAAAATGAAGTATCTTCACAAGATGACAATCATAAAATTTTCATTGGAATAGTCACCTTTAAAAAATACTTGTAATTTAGTATCTAACTGCAATGAATTATAAGAATTATGTATAATTACTCTCAATATATTATTAAATTTTACTTCATTGTTCTATCTCTCTCATTTTATTTTATATAATATATGTTTTATTTTTATTGTCAATTTTTTAGATTTGTCTCTCCTGACATTTTTTTTATCTTTTTTTTTTGTTTAAATTCAATGCAGGACTACCCGCAACTAGAAAATACTTTTACAAGGTGTGACATACCAAGTAGTACAATGACACCATGCCTCTCATTGGATCAACCTGAAATTTCACCTTGTTCATCATACTCAAATTTTAATGGGCAACTTGGATTTTCCGATGATTTCAATATGATTGGCGGCATGTCACCTTACTCAATACAAGAAGATTTTATGTACTTTCATGGAAATGATGGGGATGTTTCTTATGGAAGTTATGATCATATTAATTCAGTTGAGTACCCTGAATACTTCTGAAAACAAAGAAATATCATTCTACAACTTTTCTTGATATGCAAGGTGTCATGACTGAAGTCGCTAGCAATCGAAATTTCAAGCGCAAACATAGTTTAGATGTTAGCACCAAAGAGCGAGTTACGATTTGGAAAGTGGAAAAGAAAATCAAGGGTTATAAGGTACAATACTAGCATGATTGTGCACATTACTATTTAAAGTGTAATTGAAGTTTAAAGGAGCTAAATCTTGGGATCAAATTCTTGTGGGGGATAGTTATTTTAGATGAATTTTATTTGGTGTGATCTGATAAAGGTTGCCTAAGACAACTCTTTTTAATGTATGTCTTAGACTTAAGAGTGATAAATAATGTGTACAATACTCTTTTGATGTCATAGTATCATGTTTACTTATCTGTCTCTTATCTTGTTCACATTGAGTAATATACATGTGTGCTTTATAATATAAGCTTGTATAATGAAAGAGAGCTAGCTTCTTCACATAAATCTTTGGCCTAATTAATTACACTTTACTCTCTTAATTTTAAATCATGTATGTGAACTTCAATTCATGAACTTAAAAAATATGTAAATTATCTAAAGATGCAGAGTTACTATGTTCACAATGTTTTCATCAATTATATTAACAAAATTTAGGGGGATGATTTGTATATAATCCAAAATTTAAGAGGATGCCATGAACTTATTTTAAATAAAATGCACATTGAAAAACATCGAAAGTCTTATGCTTCCTTCCCATCTTTGAACCTATTCCCGACTCCTTAAGTAGTTCAACTGCATATGTGAAAGCGCGCATAGCCATTTTTAGGCTTCTTAAGTAACAGATTTACTTGTTTCATTTTATTTTGGGGGTCAGGGATACCGCAAAGAAGAGAACCTAGTTGTTAAATAGAGCTTCCCACTTCCATGGAAGAAACTTCGCAAAAGGGGAAGAAGATGCCCAAGATAGATGATGTGAGAACAGAAGGGGAAATGGGAAGCATCGCAACAATGGAGAAGACCGGCGTGGGAGATGGCGACGATGATGCAGCAACTCATCATCGATGTGGTGCATGCCCTGTTAGGTAATGACAACTTCTCATCTCCTTTAATCACGCCTTCACATTCTTCTGTTATTGATTGATTACCTTAATTATAGAAGATTTTGAAAAATAAATAAGAAAGAGAATCTGCATTAAAGAAATCAAATCAATTTCTATTAATGGACTGATTATGTCATATCTCTACTGATATTAAAAAAATCGCAGAGATGATATCGATGGATTAAAGGAGTGTATGTGACGGGATCTTGCAAGAAAAGAGTCTGTTCAGGAGAAAAAACCTAGAGGGAGAATTGCTCTAATCAATGGCAACCAATAATAGGCATGGGTAAAGGCTACACTCAATTCATTACGTTCATTGTTATTTTTGCTACTACTATTAGTTGAATTATATCTTATTATTATCATTATTGGTTCAGTTTACCCGACTCATGTGCACCACCAAGTGTTCTGATGAACTCCTTTGAGAGAAGAGTTATGGCTGATTTAGAGGTATGTAAGACCAACAAATATTTGTATCCTATTTTTAAGTTTCAATGCTGTTTATTTTAAATTACCTATGTTGTATCTGTTCTGCAGGACATCAAAAGAGCTAACAATAGTATTCGAGAGGAACAAATTCTATTGAAGTCCATGATTGAACGCATAAATTCCATTTATGTCAAGCCTGAGTTGAAGGAGAATGAAAGACTTCTGAAAAACAGCAAGACCAATCCTATCACCACCCCTCATAAGACATGCAAAATTACGGAAAATATCAAAAAGAGTGACAGCAAGTCAATATTTAATATGGATGTGGAGCCAAATATATGTCTTGATGTGTCAGATGATGAGGATGATGTCATGGAACTAGATCGAACAACCATAACCCGCCAAGATCCACGCAAAGTTGCTGTCCAACGGAGCATTCCCTCTATCAAATGCGAGAAACTGTCACCTCAGCCAAATGAAAAGGGGAAGGCGAAACCACTATCAAAGCCATGGTTCCCTGGACCTGGTGAAAGGAGAACCAGGTTCCAAAATAGGGTTGAGGTAAAATCTTTGCACATCCATATGCATTTACATGTTATTATAAAAGGGATAGGTTTATAATGCCCAAATTTCATATGTAGGTGTTCAGAGGTGTACAACGACCACGCCATATGTCAACTTCTGAAATGGGTGCACAAGAATCCAATGGAGAAGCAGTACGAGCATCAAGCACGCCAGTTGCTGCACGTGTACGCGCAGAATCGAAACCGCTATCTATTTTTGGACAGCAAAATTTGGTAGTGCAGAAGAAACCAAAGGTCACCAGTTCTTTTTTTCTTCTACTTTTTGTTTTGTCCTAACTATTGTGGTTAATAAATTAGAATTTTTAACTTTGAATGATGCAGAAATAATGCTTTAACAGAAATTATTTGAACTCGAACAGGGAATAACAACTTATTTTAAAGTGGGTGGCGAGATTAACTTGACTAAGGGACAAGTAGAGATGTTTGCATATGTTTTTGATCTGGATTTATTACCAAGGTATACATTTTTTCATGTTCTTAAATAAGCTCAATATTCATTCACGGCTGATTTTCACATTGAGTCTATGTTCACTTGTTATCAGTGAGCACATTGTAAAGATAGGAGGTTCGTCCGCAACACGTCAAGAACTTTTTTGCTTGAGCAAGGATCATACAATTATTGCCAAGGTAAAAGTGATTATCTATCAATCTAACTTAGTCATCTATATGCTCAAAAACTGGATAAATACCTAACCATATCTATGCTTGAATTAGATTATGGAGCTTTGGGCTAGGAAATGTACTTGGGAGCAAAGAATCATTACTCTGAAGACAACTTGGTGCCTTCCTCCCTCTTTTTCAGTACGTTTTGTTATGGTTATCAAATAAGAAAGCTTGGATTGTTATTTTTTATTCTATACTTTTTATCTACATAATTTATGACATATAAATTAGGTTGATGTATTTCAACATCTCCAAATAGAAGAGTTAATTGATAAATATGAAGATTATATGGGAAAATACCCTTCACTTGAATATGTAAGCTCCTGTCCTTATCTCTTCAGTTAGCATACAATTATGTATATTTTTTGACACCTCTGTTGAACAATGCATTGTATTCAGATTTATATACCCATTCAAGATAATGATCACTGGTATCTAATGGTCATAAGTTTAGAACCAAAAATTGTGTTTCATTTGAACTCCAACCTGCCCCGTGAGCGCAAGGAACCAAGAACTGAATCTACTAACACTCTGGTATTATTCTAAACTGTTTCAATTGATGTGGCTATGTCCCTATGATATCTCCTTCCGAATTATAACGCTACTCGCTGTTTGTAGGCTGTTGTTTTGTCCCAGATTATTTCTTCAACACATTTTGAGGCTTGTCCTTTTGAACATGGTGACTTTTCTGGTGGCTGGTCTTCCCAAACAATTGAAGTGGTTCACGATGTGCAACCTCCTCCAACATGCCAGGAAGATTCTGCCTTATGGGTACTAAGCAGGTTGCATATGGAATATTCGTTTAATCCTAAGATACCACCAAAGGTTGTACCTCAACCATTTTATTTCCTATGTGTTTTTGCTGCATTCCCTCTAGTGACCTCTTAATTTCGGATTTGCTTTTTCTCTTTTTTTGGTGCTTTTAGATTTCTGAAAATCAGGTGCTAATCACAACTACCATAGACTTGGTTTTGGGATCCTCCAATGAACTGAGAAAGACCATTATGGACAACGCTAGTGAGCATTGGTTTCAACACAACGAACTCAATCAACCATAGATGATTTGTTATTTGTATACACTAGTTTGTGGTATTTAGTTTTGCAATTTATGTTATTTGATACTATTTAAGACAATTTAATTGCAGTTCAAGTTATTTGATATTAGCTTTCAATTTCCCACCAAAAATATTCCCGCACAAGTGATATAATTTAATTTAGCTTTCTCATGAAAATGCCAAAAGGGTGATCTGATCATATGAAGGCAGTTAGATTGAACTCTGTCTTATTTGACAACATTATTAATATTATTATGGCTTTGATTTGCTATACTTTTTAATTTATATGGTGTCTTGCATGGATCCGGTTTTGTGGAAATTATTTCAGCAATTACTTGGATTGTAATATTATTTTTGGATACATTACTCAAGTCGATATGTGTTAGAGATATAGCTTTCATCCTATTTTGCTTATCATTTTTTTTCTTCCATTATCATGGTATAATTTGGCTGAATTAGTATATAATGATAATTGTGTTGCTAAATGTTAAGGAACCGTCTTTAAGCTCAGCCACTCAAATTCTAAGTTTTAAAACCAGTAAAAATTCTTAAAACATTTATTATTAATTTATTATGTAAATCAAAGATATGATATGGCAGGTACTTTAAAATTCTAGCATAAAAAATTGAATTGGATTAATGTTTATGAATACTTGGAAGTTTCAAAATTATGAAGTATTAGCCATTTAGCCTCTTAATCCATGACAGTAAGGAATGGAAACTATGTTGAGCAGAATTTGAAAAGTGATCCTTTTGAGCATATGTACCCAATTTTTGTTCAGTAGACCTTATACGAAAAGCTCTCCCAAACTACTCTTACAACATTGGCTTTCAAGCTATATTTCTAAGTAGCAAGTTTCTAAAAAAAACAAATTAATTCTTCTAGCAAGCTATATATACACACATACTAAGCTCTCATAGTAATTTACTAGTTTGGAGTTAGCAAATATGTTCATGAAAAGAAAAAAAAACAAATTAATTCTTCTACAAATCAAAATAAGAGCCAGTAGAAGAGAGAACTATTGTCAAATAAAGATAAACCAATATAGCTTATGCTCAAATAAGGATGCAATGAAGTCAGGTCACAATCATGTTGCAGATTAATGAGGGAACAACAATCCCTTATCTGAATGATAAATACATGAATGGATCAAATGTCACGGAGACCTTTCTACAAATTGGACAAACTAATGTTGATTCATATTGAAACTAAGCCATAACATAAATCAAAATTCCAAAAATCACTAAAAAGCATTCTTGGCTGCAAACACTAAGCAGCAACAATCATCCAAATATAAGTACATTCATAAAAATGAAATGAATAACTCATTTTCCTGTTCTAAAGTATTTAAGATTCAGAGTGATGTAACCAAGTTCCAACAGTAAAACTAATAGAAACAGAAAAAAGGTGCTGTTAAACTCCTCTTTGATTGTTGCAACGGATGGTTCACAACTCTGCCTCATCATCATCATTTGCCCCTAAAATTTAAGCAACATATTTTTAAGTTTAAAAAGAGTAAACTAAGTATAACAAAAAATAAAAAATAAAATTTAAAATATTTTATACCACTAGAATCGTAATCCATTGAGGACTCAGTCTCGCCACCACTCTGTTCATAATACCTTGAGGAATCTAAATATTCCAGGATCAAAATAGCAAATAGGAAGGCTTATGAGCTAGCCATACAATATTATATGTAACAAAATATACTTGAACTTAAATGTATTGAACTTACATCTTCCTCCTCAAACCATTCAGTGTCAACATACTCATCACTTTCAGCATCTACGAAGGAGTAGTCTTCACCCTCAATATTCTCCGCAGCGTCATCATCAAATTGGGGAGTCCTTTCATCCATTTTCCTCATGGAACACGTAGCAATGTTATGACCCCCCTTGCGACAGTAGCTGCAACGCTTAGGCTTCCTTGTGGTCTCTATCTCAGTACTTGCATTCTTTGCAAGGTCTTCGTACATGTATTCCGCATGCCCCTTCATCATGTTATTGTCCCCACTATGAGCCCTAATACATGAAAGTATATTTACCAATGCATCTCATGATTCATTAAAAAGATCCCCTTTTAGGCACCCTTCATTCATAATTTGTTTACACCAATGTGCCAAACATGCACGCCGACTGATAGCCAAGGAATCCTCCATCAAGCTGCCCATGTCATCATACCCACTAATGCCTTCCTTCGCTTTTCTAGTCCATCTTCGCAGCACTAATGATTTTGGCAGCTCTACAATGTCTAGAAAACCCAAAACAGCAAGTATATGACTGCATGGAATACCTATGGAGTCCATTCTCATGCATGAGCATTTAAATTCATCTTGCTCTCCGTGAAAAGACACATGCCATATCATGTTAGGCTTGTAAAATTTTGACACCTGATAAATCTTGCAAGAACTCGTTTCCTTTTCATATATTACCTTCAATGTGCTGGCCTTGTGGAGCATTGAACGGAACAACATAAAAATTTGCCGGGTATAAATGGTAGCTGCTGACCTTTCTAATTGTTGAAAGTGTGTCTGCATTACAGGTTGTCCAGTTGATGATTTAAAGTCTGTCAAATCCTCTCTGTGCCGCATGTAGCTCAAACAACGCTGGAAGTGTTGAACAAATTCTGTCAAATTATGGCGTGATTTAACATATCTTTTGAGGACAGCATGTAGACTTTCACACCTCGAAGTCGTTCTAAACCCAGTAAAGAATTTTCCTCGGATATGAGCGGTAGCCCACATGTTTCTTTTCCCATACATATCTACTATCCATTCCCGATCTTTCACTCCAAAGAATCCAACCATTTCCTCCCACTTTTGTTCGAACACACCAACTTCGTAATCACCTAGCATTAACTTTGTAAACATTTTCGTAAACTGAGGTTTGTGAATATTGCTTATTGCATTACGCATCAAGTGTCATGCACATAACCTATGATGTGCATTTGGAAACACTTCATGAATAGCGATAGCCATCGATTGATGACCATCCGTAATAACTGAAGTCGGTATCTTTCCCTTCATTGCTATGAGAAGCTGTTTTAGTAACCACACATAGGTGCTTTTCCTCTCATTTGAAACTATCGTAGCACCAAATACAACGGTTTGATTATGGTGGTTAACTCCCGAGAATATTACCACCGGCAATCTGTATCTATTCTTCTTATATGTGGCGTCAAATGCTAGCACATCCCCGAACAGATCGTAATCCAACTGACACCGGCCATCACACCAAAAAATTTGCCGAAACACTCCTTCTCTGCCCTTTTCAACACTATAGAACAAGTTTCGATCCCTTGCTGCTAGTGTTTCCAGGTAAGCCATTGCAGATGTTAAATCATCAGGTAATTGTCTTCTTTGCTTCGCAACTTGATTGTGCATATCCTTAATTGAAAAATTAACGTTCTCGTACCCACCACACTGGCTAGCTAATGACCCAAATATGTTTGGTATGCTGATCCCCACCTCTTTCATATGGTTCATTTGACTAATGTCAGGCTCAGTCATTTTCTTGTGAGATCTTAACATTCTTGCTAACTTTGGAACAACAAGATCATGGTTGTGTTCATCACAAAAATCTCTCACTATCCAACTCTCAGTTACCGCATCGAAGAAAACATGAAGTTTACTCATACAACCACATCTTGTCTCTGGTTTTGGCTCCCTAACTCGATTTTTCATATGGTTCCATTTTTCTAATCTATACCCTTCACAAGAACAAACATATGCTTTTTCTCTAACTTTTCCATCAACTATTCTACTCCTATTCTTTCGCACACTGAAGCCCCTCATATTGGCATATGAATTATAAAATTTGAATGCCAAGCCAAGATCAGCAAAGTGCAATTGACAAATATTTTTCATAGATAGACTTGAAAAATCAATCTTACCAATATCTTCCCAAGAGTTTATGCGATATTGATCCATATCCACCGCATCAGAAGTTACATCTTCATCCACATGATCACTAACATTATGCACATTTTGATCACTTGTGTGTCTTTGACTATTTGATGCTTCCTGCAATTTATAGTGACTAACGTTAATTACCCAAAAAAAATAGCATAAATTAGGTACAATTTATAATCAAATAAGCAAAATTAACCAAAAACCATTGAATTTTCAAAAAGAATCACAATACTAATTTCTGAATGTTCTTATGGCAGCTTAAACTCTATCTCGTTTCATATTTTGGTGATTAAGATCAATTATATAGATTCATATAGGGGTGGGCATGGTTTGGATTTTTATAAATCCAAACTGGATCCACTTCAGAACCAGTTTTATAGTTCATGAAACCAAACCAAAAAAGGATTGAAGAGAGAAACTGGTTCCAAACCGGTTTGAAAAAACTAAAATTAATAATTAGAAATTCAATTTTCAAACCATAATTTTTTTTAAAGGTAAAATTAATACTAAAGTCATTTTTTAAAACGTATAGGTTCATTACAACTAGAATTTGGTTCTTTATAAATCTAATGACAATAGCTAATCTATATAATATTTAATCATTCTCAAGACATCAAAAGAATACCACCAAAAAATATCTCTAAAACAAGAACTACAAAGTATCAAAAGATGCCAAGTTGCCATGTATTTTTGCTAAGCAAGAACAATGTCATTATGAAAATTCATTTATCCAACAAAATAAACACACTTCCTGATGCAAGTGGAAACTGTCTCTCAACAGATTTCCTTCGGCAAGTGTACCGAATCTGTCGTCAAGTAAAAACTCACAATAGAGTGAGGTCGAATCTCACAGGGATTGATTGATCAAGCAACTTTAATTAGAAGAAAGTTCTAGTTGAGCGAATTCAGAATTTGGGTTGAGATTTGCAGAAATTAAATGGCGGGAATATAAATAACAGAAAAAGTAAATGCTAGAATTAAAGTGCTGAAAGTAAATGACTGAAAGTAAATTGTAGAATTGTAAATGGGAATGGGGTGTTTGCTCATGAAAGTAAATGCAGAAATTAAAGAGAATGGGTGAGATCAGAATTGGGGAGTTCATTGGGTGCAGGAGATGTTGCAATTCTTCGGATCAAGTTCATTTTCATCTCTTCCTCAATCAATGCACTCATTGATCTCCTTGGCAATCTTAATTGATTGAATTACAATTTCTTGCAATTCAATCTCTCAAATCTTGATCAATAGCCAATTCCTTGGTCAATTGCTCATGAGAAGAGATGACATTCCTCTTTCAAGGTTCAGAAGAGATCCAAGTTTGAATAGCTCATTTTCCAAGATAACTACCCAATGGGATGAAGATCGAAAGATTTCAAGTAAAATCAAGAGAAAAGATAGAAGAAGAAGAATGAAAATTAGTATTGATCCATCAACTTACAATAGAGCTCCCTAACCCAATGAAAGGGGTTTAGTTGTTCATAGCTCTAGAAAATGAAAACAAAGATGGAGAATACATCATGGAACTAGAAGAGCAGAGTAAAAATACAGAGAGTAGTGCTATTTTCCCCCAAAACTCCCCTCAATAATTCAAAGCTACTCCTATATATACTACTCTTCTCAGCTTCTAGTTGGTTCTTCAAGTCTTGGGCCTTGAGTTTGAAGCAGTTCTCTTCTTCATTTGGGCTTGGGTTTACTTGCAGAGAGAAAGTGCGAAGTGGGCAGAGACTTTAGCTCAGGACGTTAGGGGTGTTGACGTTTTAGTGAAAGTATGAGTTCGAGAACGTTAGTGACACTCAACATTGTCACTAACGTTTCAATGTACCCCTTTGCCTCACGTTAGAGCCCACGTTAACTAGGTTAACATGGCTTCTAACGTGGCCTTGCCATCCTTCGAAAACGTTAGTGACACTCAACATTGTCACTAACGTTTCAATGTGCCCCTATGTCTCATGTTAGAGTCCACGTTAACTAGGTTAACGTGGCTTCTAACGTGGCCTTGCCAACCTTCGAGAACGTTAGTGACATTCAACATTGTCACTAACGTTCCAATGTGCCCCTATGTCTCACGTTAGAGTCCACGTTAACTAGGTTAACGTGGCTTCTAACGTGGCCATTCTTAGCCATCCCCAACGTTAGTGACAATGTTGAGTGTCACTAACGTTGGCTCATCTTTCACTCATTGCCGTTAGCTTCCACGTTAACTAAGTTAACGTAGAAGGTTAACGTGGCTCCTTGGGGTTTGTGGTTGCTTCCAACGTTAGTGACAATGTTGGGTGTCACTAACGTTGTCGACCACCCTTGCCTCTTACGTTAGCTCCCACGTTAACCAAGTTAACGTGGGAGTTAACGTGGTATATTGCACCTTAGGCCAACGTTAGTGACAATGTTGAGTGTCACTAACGTTGGCTTCCTTCCCCCTTTTAACATTAGAGGCCACGTTAACCAAGTTAACGTGGACTCTAACGTAGCCACTTATGATCATTGGCCAACGTTAGTGATAATGTTAAGTGTCACTAACGTTGGCTCAAATTCCCTTCTTCACGTTAGAGCTCACGTTAACTTAGTTAACGTGACTCTTAACGTGGGCAATGATGGCTTCGAGAGCATTATTGGCAATCACTTTTCTCATTAACTTTGCAAATTACCTCCCATTCCACGTTAGTGGTAACGTTAATTAGATTAACGTGACTGCTAAGTGGTTCTTCCTTGCTTCCTTTGGTCCTGAAATCAAGCAATAGAGTGCATCAAAGTTCTAGTCCAAGTCATGGGTAATGCATCATACAATTTGTTACTAAACTCATGCAAAATCTTCATGAAAATCATGTAAAATTCACAATGTATGCTTGAATCAAGGTGTAAGTGAATATCTACCCAAAACTAGCTTATTTCCTAAAGAAATACATGAAACTACCTTAAAAACAGTAAAGAAAAGGTCAGTGAAACTGGCTAAGATGCCCTGGCATCACTTCCACATAAATATTTCCCCCAGTGGTAAAAAATAAGAAGCGACTCACTGACTTGGCCATTTGGAACAGAAACAGCGAACATGGGCACGAGTCAAAAAAGAGGATGACTATTATTATTATCAATGCAAGTTATGATTTCCACCAATGAAAACCACTACCACCAACAACAACAATACTGTGAACAAGAGGGATTACGATACAGCATTTTTACAGGATCATTTCAAATTAAACAAGAGATAGACACAACCAAGTTTCCAAATTACACCTTAGAAGCTCCACCTATTTAAAGTACATTATCTATCTCCCTCCCTTAGCATAAATATTCATGGCTAATCTTAAAACAAACATGAAAGGGTATCAATCCAAACAACACTTATCAGCTAAGGTACCTTAACCTGTAATAACTAATTTGCTTTCTGCAATAACTAATTTGCTTAATTGGCAAACTTCAAATCTTAAAGGATGTGATACTCTTCAGAAACTGCTAAAAAGTGTAGGAAAATTAATTTGCAATAAGTAATTTGCTTAATTTTGCACTACTGTGAAAGAAGCTGATTTTCTAACATTACTCAAATCTAAAACACTCACTTTACAGGCACTTGCTTAGTCAACCAATAAAATGCAACAGTTCATAATAAGCTTTAAGCAAAATGATACTACTAAAATCCAAATTAAAAGACAAGGGCATATATATGCATGTGCCTAATAAATATGATATATAATCATGTATCAGAATTTAGGTAATTTTTCTTATTTCATAGTGACATAGTCATTTCATTTCACTACCGCACATGTTCTCAAACATAATGTAACACTAGTCAACAAGCATTCAAAAGTTTTCTTGAGTCAGTTGTTAAACTCATAATAGAACCATAAATGTAAACAAACAGTAGAGCAATTTTCAATCTAAACTCAACAACTCCGCTGTTGTAGCCTCCAAAAGTAATGAAAGAAAAAACACAACATCAAATAGCTAGAACTCATAACTTGTTCAATACTTCTATAAATAGTTTGGCATAAGAAAAATCATGATCTAGATGAACTATTTTCTTTTACTCATTTCATTAAAAAAGAATCATCTATAAATAGTTTGGCATTCTTCTTTTAATGCAAATTGCATAACTAACTAAACATTGGTTACTCAAAGACAGAATATAAGAACAGGTTAACTAAAAAATAGAACATCAGAGTTTGCCTACAACCCCTGAATCAGAACAAATAAATAGAACAAAAAAATTGAATGAAATCAACGAAAGGAAGCAATACAACAGATTCATACAAGGGAGTGGAGGAATACAACAAGAACATAAAAGGAAAAAAAAGAAAATTAAATCATGAGGTAACTTCATACCTGAGTCTGAGGCTCCATTGTTACTCTGGAAGTGGAGGATGCAGGGGGAGATGGAGCACCACAGCGCTGACAACCACTCGACGAGAGAAGAGAGGAGAGAGAAGAGAGAAGAGAGAAGAGGAGACGGGGAGGGAGAGCCTACGAACGACGCTGGAAAATGGATTGGACAGCAACAGCGACGGCTCGGCTGAAGGACAACAGCGAATGCTGAGACCAGCGGAGAGTAGAGCAGGTGGCGGCGACGGATGAGTAAACAGGGGAAAAGGAATTGGGAATTAGGGTACCGTATGGTAAGTTTGGGGGTGGGGCTGAATTTGGAGTGTGGTGAATTAAGAGTTTTATTAGTTAAATTTAAAAAATATGTATGGTAAACATAAAAAGTTATTATTATTATTAAACCCCCATGTGGGGTATATTTATAATTTGTATTTTGTGTCTATTAGAAAAGCTCAAAAGACTTGAGCTTACTAAAGACAGACCCATATATATATATATATATTAAGTCTCATGTTGTATCTTGTGCCTTTACGCTCTTAGTTGTTGTGTGTTAACGCTTTCGTGCTTTGTAAATTCGCTTATGCGATTTTGAACTTTATCCTTTCATCGGGCTCCTAGTATTACTATTTCCTTCTATATTTATTAATATATGAGCTTTAAAACTATTGTGACACCTTGTTATCCTTCGCTTTACGGCTAAAGGTAAGGATTAGGGTAACAGAGTGTTACAACCACCATCCCCACAACATTTAAAACATTTCATTTTTCAAGATTTTATTAGGGAATTATTCAATTCAATCCACTATATCAACCCCCAGCATATTCAAAGCCTATAATAAGATTTTAGAATTCATACGGAGGTTACAGGGGTTACAAACTTGCCAGAAAGGCTTAACAATTCAAAAATAACATTTTAAAAAAAATCAGCATAATTGTGCGTACGCACGGAACCTGATTCATTCCCTTGAGGGTGTGTGGATGGTGCGTAAGCAGGAATCGTATGTACGCACGAAAGTGTAATGATGCGTACGCAGCATACGTGCGTACACAGGGAACTTGATTCGGCCATTAACTCTGCAGAATCTACATAATTCAACTTTAACCATCAATTTTCAAATACCCATTGTTTTTTCTATAAAAAAAACATTTTTCCTTTATTCTTTGAAGGCCTTAAAGTAGACATTCCCAATTTTAATTCAAAATAAATATTATTTATTTCCAAATTTTGAGTGCCAAGTTATAGCTATCCAAAGATGACCGAAATTACCAATTTACTCAAATTTTCTGCATCATTCAAAATTACCATTTCTCAAATCCTCATCTTTTGAAACCAATATAAAATAAGCCTCATCCAAGTCCAAAGCCTAAAAGACATTCATCTTTCACACTCCAACAACTCATCAAACACTAAATTTTCACACAAATTATCATTAAATTTTTCTTCAACTAACTCACAATTTTCTCAACAATCAACAATAATTACTCACGTACATATTCAATATCCATTACCAAAGTTCATTTCTAACAACTTAGGCAATTAGCCACTACCAATATCATTTTTAACAAATTAAACTAATGACCATCATAAGTCTCATTCTAAATAATTGACAAACATACCATTCAACAATTATACCATCCTAATAGTTACATTTGCCCCATCAATATATATATATACTAAATCAAGGCCTCCGGCTATTTTCATTCAACATTCAAACAATCATCCAATTTAACATATTCATGCTAAACCATTAATATCAACAACCTCAATCTAACAATATCTTAAACTCAACTATTCTAGATTTTCACATAACATTATATAGTACTTATCCAAAACTGAAACCTGTACCTTAGTTGACAGCGGTCCCAACCTCTTGGACTTTTTTCTCCGACCGATCCAGCCCTCAATTAATCCAAGATTTAATCAATACTAACCAAGCAAAGCACTCAAGTAACTCTATTCAATTTAATTTTATTCAAATTTCACATTGTTCATACTAATTTTAAATTGAGAAAAGTAGAGGAAAAGAATTTTCTCATCTTATTCTACATGAGCATGGGTTGAAACTCCACTAGAATGTGAGTTTGAGCTTCCTCTAAAGCATCAAAATAACAAATTCAACAGGCACACTACCCAAAATGCAAAATCAATAAAAAAAATAGAAGAATGGGATAGAGTTTTCACGATTACTCACCACAAAAGGGGTATAAAAATATAGATGGAGTTGAGAGCAACACATAGCTGCAAACGGATTATCGATCAGAACTCCGGTTTGTGAAAAAAAATGGATTTGAATGAAATAGTGAATAATGAAATTTGGGATTTTCTTTCTTCTCTTCTCTCAAGCTCGAGCCCCCTCTCTCTCATTTTGGGAAAAATAAATGAAATTAATATTTTAAGTGGGACATTTTCGTCCTTTTGTCCATTGGCCTTACCTGGAGTCAAAATTTTAAAAATAAGTGTTTTAATTTGTATTCTAAATATTTTTCTGATTATTTTTTCATTTTTATTTTTCTGATATACAATACCGAACAGTTCTAAGCGTGTACAGTTAATTATAACGTCGATACGTATTTTTTCATAAATAATTATATTTTTGTGCTCCAAATAATTTTCTGAATTCAAATTTTATTTGTAAATTTTTAAATTATGAAATTTAGATTTTTAATCCAAAATGGGCGGTTTAAACCCTATTAACTCAATTTTTATTATATAATTAATTCGTTAATATTTTTTCAGGTCTTACACAACTCTTACCCTTCATAGATAAAATTTTAAAAGTGGAATTGTTCAGATTACATAATTTTTTTTTAATCATAAAATATGAAATTTTAAAAGACTCACTGATAGTATGTTTGGAATAAGCAAAGATTATTGCTGCAAAGAATTTTTCTTAAAAAATACAAAAACGCTCTACTAAAAACAATAAAGTTAAAATACGTATGATATTTGTCAAACTTAATTTCATTGAAGCATATATAAAAATATAACTGGTACATTTTGTAAATATCCTTATTTATTTTGAAATTAAATGCACAAAAATTATAGCGGTCTAACAACATGCTCATGCATTAAGTTTTTTATTTTTCTTGTAGCACAATTAGTCAATTTAATGTCATTTATTAAGTTGCAATTGTCAAAGAGTGCTCATTGTGTGCAATAAAAAAATTATCAAAATAAAAAAATTAAATATTACATTTTGTATATAAAGATGGACACATCTCTAATTTTCTTTAATTTTGTTTTGATTAAGAAGTTTATTTAGTTTCAATACTCATACATAATGTCACAAAAAAAATACTCATACATAATTAGTAAGCAGATTTTTTATTCTTCTTTTCACATAAATTATCTATAAAAAATTATCTATAAAAAATTCTATAAGATTGTATAATGTCAAATGATGTTATTCATCCTTTTGAACAATGACAACAAAGTGGGAATTGAAATAATAAGTTTTTATTATCATTACATTAGTGTTAACGAATTACGTTATTTGAATCTAAAAGAAAATATCGTATATATATTTTTATAATTTGACTCCTATTTCTATTTTAATAAATTCAGTTATCTTATTCAAATAGAAATAGACAAATTATATTTTTATTACAAATTTAAAATTTTAGCATAAGTATTTGTTGAGTTAAGAAATTAACTAAATTAATTAGTGATAACAAACATTATTTTTTAGTAAAATAAATAATTAGTGTTGATTAATTTTAATTGTATATTACTAATTATTTATAATATGTTGCAGGCCATAATTCAAATTTAAGCAGTCCAATTGGTACAAAATAAAACAACAAGGCTGGGGGCTAGTAAATTAAGCGAAGCCCAAGAGAAACAAAGCCAAAGAAATCAAAACAGGCCAAGAAAACTATATCCATATCCAAATCTGATTTTATTTCAGCAAGCAAACCTCTCTCACCTACTCTCACAAAATCAACGTTCACTTTTTGCTCTTGGTCAAAAAACACAGAAGAAAGAGAGAGAGAGCTTCTCCCACATGCCATTCATCGAAGAAGAAAGAAAGAGAGAGATTAAACTTGAAAGGCAGATGTCAAATCAATGAGTTCAAACCAAATCAAGCTTAAGAAAAGATTAAAGGTAATCCATTTTCTTATACATGCAACACACTTTCTTCTCTTCATCTTCAACTCTCTGCCACTCTGTTTTGAGCTATATGGAAAAGAAGATTTATGTTCTTCTATGCTATAAATCCACGGTCTCAAACATGTCTTGGGGACCAAATTGGTTATCAAAGATTCAGATTCAGTTTACCATTGGAAGACTTTTGTGATTGCTGTTTTATGACTTTCGATCAAGATGGAGAAGTCAGAAGCAAAGGTTTTACTCTAAGGAAAAATGAAAAAAAGTGAGACAGTGGGTTGGTGAAGCTCAAGGCTCTAGGAGTTGACCTAGAAAAAAGATCCCAACAACATGCAAGGAGATAAAAGAAGACTTTATGCTCATTCAGAAGCAAGGAGAGAAAATCAGAGCTTGAGAGTTGTGTTCTACAAAAAAGTTCCTCTACTTGGATAAAGCTTTCTTTCAAAGAAGCATTAGGCTAATACTGAAGAACTGTATCTGAGGTTTGAATATCTGATTTTGCACAAAGCAAAGAGGCTGCTGATGAAGTCAATCTCCTTCATGTTTTACAGATTGTAATGTACTTTTCTATGTTTATCTTTCTGTAATTTCTTGTGAGAAAAGACATAAGTGAGAAAGCTCAAGTAAAAGCCATGAGTGGAAAAAGACTGAGTGATACACTTGAGAGAAAGCCTAGAGTTATTTTCTAATTTCTTTAAGTATGTCTATGTCTTGTATCTTGTATCTGTAAGGTATCCCTTTCTTAGTTGGGTTAGTACTAAGAGTGAATAGTTAGGTATTAGCATAACTAATGTCAAGTTAGGTTAGAACTTGAGTGTGAAAGGATTGGGTAAATCCTGTGAAATTGGTGTATGTAATACTTTTAACTATAGTGGAAATTCCTCCATTGTTGTGGAGGAGACTGGACGTAGGTTGCATAGCACAAGACAACCGAACCAGGATACATGCTGGTGTTAGCTTTTCTCTTCTCTGCTGTGTTCTATTTTCTTATATTCATGAGACAAAAATAAATTGTCTCATAAATTTCCGCTGCTGAGTACAAATAGAATCAGAATTGAAAGTTTGTTTTAAAAGGTCATAACAGCAACTTAAAAAGAAGGCATAGATTCAACCCCCCTTCTCTAAGCCTACCACAATCTTCAGTATTTTTTTCTTTTAAAATAATCTTAAATTTATTTCAATTATTATTTTCTTATGATATTTTAAGTTGTGTTTGTTTACAAGCTCGGGACACTAAGATAAAAACACAAAGATACAAAATTGTATTTGACAGATGAGACATGAATAGAAATATTATATCCAGAGACATAGAGATTATGTTTGGTTCTGAAGACAGGACAAGACAAAACACTAAGAACAAGATACAAAGAACAGAAACACAAAAATTAGTGTTCTTGAATTTTATTTGATGATAAACTAGAAAAAATTATGAAAATCTAATTTATTCTCATTTTTTTCAATAAAAAATTTGAGAAGAAAAATATAATAATAAAAAATATAATTATAAAAAATTAACAAGAATAATAAAAGAAAAGATTAAAAAATAAGTTGTGTCTCTTGTTAGTGTCTTTGTGTCCTTCCTATCAAAATGAACACAAAATACACTAATTCAGTACCTCTGAACACAATGTCTTTGTCCATGTTTGATCTGTCAAATATAATTTTATATCTCTGTGTCCTTGTCTCAATGTCTCATGCCTATAAACATATGCAGTCAGATATACTAATAAGAGACATAACTTATTTTTTATTTTTCTTTTATTTTCTTATTAATTTTTTTATTAATTTTTTATAATTATATTTTTATTTCTAAATTTGTTGAATGAAAAAAATGAGAATAAATTAGACTTTCATAATTTATTCTAATTTATCATCAAATAAAATATAAGAATATTATTTTTTTGTGTTTCTATCCTTGTATTTTATTCTCAAACTCTTATTTTATTTTATTCTTAGAATCAAATATATTCTCAATTTTTTCTCGCTTAAATAAAGTATAACTACTCATATTTCATTATCAGAATCACTCTAAACAAATATTAAAAGTTATCATTTAAATTTTTTTATAAAGTTTTAAATTTTTGCTTAGCCTTGCACCATCTTAGTTCTAGTTAAAATTTCTCCCTTATCTTACAAATCAAAACTCATTTACTTATCAATTATGGTGGATTTTCAAAAGTTGCTATATATTGACTTGCTGAAACTAAAACTATTTCAAGAGGATGCAATTAAATGATTCAAGAGATTGATCACTTAGCTTTGAGGTGTTAAACTAACAAAACTAACCCCAAAAGTTAAAAAATAAACATTTGCTAGGATTATTTCAAGAAAAAGTGAAAGTTGTACAACATATGGAAGATCGTTGTGAGCGGTCCCAAGATCCCAACAAAAATAAATGATGATGGAGTGGTGACTCCAAAAAAGGAAGCTGAATGGAATGAAGACAATAAGAAGAAGTTGGAGCTAAATGTTAAAGCCATCAACCTTCTTCACTGTGCTATCAGTTTTGAAGAGTACCAGAAGCTGTCTAGATGCAAGACAGCCAAAAAAATCTGGGAAAAACTCCAGGTTACACACGAAGGCACTAAACAAGTCAAAGAAACGAGGATTGATATGTTGTGAAAAGAATACGAGATGTTCAACATGAAGGATAGAGAAAGTATTGATGCAGCGTTTGAGAGATTCTCAATCATAATCAACAACCTTGATGCTATGGGTACAAACTATGCAGAACAAACCTTGGTGAGAAAACTCCTTAGAAGCCTCACAAAAGAATGGGAAACCACTGCCACTGTCATAACCGAGAGTAACAACCTAAGCCCCATAACCTATGATGAGTTGAGAAGAAACTCCTTGCCTATGAAACCACACACACAAATACCGACTTAAAGAAAAAGGGAATAGCCCTCAAGTCAAAAGTAGAACCAAAAGAGAGTGAGTCTAGTGATGGCATTTTAGATGATGAACTCTTATTTTTTGTTAGGAGATTTAGAAGGATGATAAAGAACAAGGGCAAGTACAAGGGTTCAAGCTCAAAGGAACACAAGATAGACTTAAGCAAGGTGACATGTCACCATTGCAAGGAGGCTGAACACTTCAAGCTAAATTGTCCAAAGCTCAAGAAGGAGGACAAGGGAAAGAAGGAAAGGAAAAGAGTGCTCATGGCAGCTTGGGAGGATCTTGAGAACGACTCAAATAAAGAAGAAGAATTTGAAGGTGAAGATAAAGACTGCTTCATGGCTGGAAACAACAATCTTGATGAGGTAAATTATTATGATTTGACCATTGATGATTTACATGCTATTATTGATGATCTCACTTTAAATACCTCAAAACTGCTTGACAAGTACAATGAATGCAGATCTGAAAGAAATGTGTTGAGAGCTGAAAATTATTTTTTAAAAGAAAAAGTGAAGAAAACTGAATGTGCTTTGGACATTATTGAAAAAAACAGATTTTTAGAATCTGAACTTGAAAAATTGAAAGGAAAGCACATTGTAGATCCTTGTCATGAGTTAATTGCTGAAAATGAAAGATTAAATGATATGATTAAAAAGCTGAATGGTGACTTAGCAAAATTTGCTCAAAGTTCTAGTAACTTGGACAAATTACTTGCAAGTCAAAGACCATTATTTGAAAAATCTGGTTTAGGTTATATAGCCAAGGAAGATGCAGTTTTTAATGATTACTCTATAAAATTTATGGCTTCTTCATCAAATATTAAATCCACACTAATCAAATCTGGTATTGGATATGTTCCAACTTTTAAAGAAAAGTTTGATGAAGTATACACAAGAGAAACTGAACCTTCACCAAGAGCCGAACCTAGTTCAAATAGGCCAGGTTTGGGGTACATTTTGAAAAATGAGGTTGCTTTCAAGAAACCACCATTTTACAAAAAAACCTCATATTCAAAAAGTCCAAAAGTTCAAAAAAATTCTGGTGAAAATACTTTTGCAAAGAAGAACAATTTTAATAAAAATCAATTTGCCAAAACAAATGCACCTCTTCCAAAAACCAGAAAATTTCAAATTTTTCATCATTTCCAGTAAAGCAACTCACTTCAATTTCAGTGATACACATCAAAAACTCGTTGTGTAAATTGCAAGAAATTTGGTCACTCATATGCACAATGTTTCATTGAAAAGAGAGTTGTAGGAAACAAAATTTACAATGTTGTTTGTGATATCAATGCACTTGGGCAACCAAGATGGATTAACTTCAAAGGATCCAAATTAATTTGGATACTTAAGGCTACTTGAAACTCTTCATGCAGATTTGCCTAGCATCCAAGAACAAAAAGGATATGTGGTACATGGATAGTGGATGCTCAAGGCACATGACTGGAAGGTCAACTTATTTCATCAAACTAAATAAGTATGATGGAGGTTTTGTGACCTTTGGGGATGATGGTAAAGGTAAAATAATTGCTGTTGGAAAAGTAGGTAATGAACAATCTACTTTCATTGATGATGTATTTTTGGTATGTGGTTTGAAGCACAATCTTTTGAGTATAAGTCAGCTGTGTGATTTAGGATATTTAATGACTTTCAAAAGACTTGAATGCTGTGTTGTTAATGAGAAAACAAATGAAGTGCTTTTTATTGCCAAGCGTTTTAATAATGTGTATGGACTTACTCTTGATGAACTAAAGGATCAAAATGTAGCTTATTTTCATTCTAAAGAATCTGAAAAGTGGTTATGGCACAAGAGATTGGACCATGCAAGTATGTTTCAAATAAACAAACTTGTAAAGAAAGAATTAGTAAGAGGTCTTCCTTTGATAAAGTTTGACAAAGACATCACATGTGATGCTTGCCAAATAGGAAAACAAACAAAAAGTTCTTTTAAACCAAAGGAAGACATCTCTACTAAAAGACTACTTGAGTTGCTACACATTGATTTATTTGGTCCAACAAGAACTCAAAGCCTAGATGGTAAACATTATGGTTTAGTGATTGTGGGTGAATATACTAGGTTTGGTTGGGTTTTATTTCTTACACACAAAAATTAAGCCTTTTCGGCCTTTGAACATTTTTGCAAGAAAATTCAAAATGAAAAGGATTTAAAAATCTCTTCTATAAGAAGTGATCATGGAACTGAATTTGAAAACAATTTATTTGAATCCTTTTGTGAGGAATTTGGAATATCTCACAACTTCTCTTGTCCAAGGACACCACAACAAAATGGTGTTGTGGGAAGAAGAAATAGAAGCATACAAGAGATGACAAGAGCTATGCTTTGTGAGAGTAATGTTCCAAAATTCCTTTGGGCTGAAGCGGTTAACACGATCTACCACATTTTGAATAGAACAATCATAAGAAAATTTTTGAAGAAAACCCCTTATGAACTTTGGAAAGGTTACCCACCAAACTTGGACCACATGCACATCTTTGGATGTAAATATTTTGTTTTCTATAACAAAGAAATTTTGGGTAAATTTGATCCAAAGGCGTGTGAGTGTTTGTTTGTAGGATATTCTACAACTAGTAAAGCATATAGGGTTTATCATCAAGATGCTAGGATCATTGAGGAGTCCATACATGTTACATTCTGTGATACTAACTTGGTGCAAAGTATTTTGGAAGATTGTGATGCAGGGAATCAAGCTCAAAATGAAAATGAAACTGCTCAAACTCATGAAAATGGAAATTCTGTTCAAGCTGAACCAGAAACTGCAATTACTGAAAATTCAAAAGACAATTCCATTTTGTCTCATGAATCTGAAGGAAATTCTGAAGCTAGCAGCACCCAGGATCCCTTGGAATTTGAATCTGCCTCCAAGTCCACCAGACCTCGTGAATGGAGATTCTTGAAGAATTATCCTGAGAAATTTGTCATTAGGAATGTCTCTCAAGGGGTTAGAACTCGGTCTTCCACTAGAAAGGCAAATGAAGGATCATACATTGCCCTTCTCTCACAAATGGAGCCTCAAAATGTCAAGGAAGCCCTTAGTGACCCTTCTTGGGTTAAAGTAATGGAGGATGAGCTTCTTGAGTTTGAGAAGAACCAAGTGTGGACTTTGGTTCCAAGGCTAAGTGGAAAGAAAATGACCGATACCAAGTGGATATTTCGGAACAAATTAGGAAAAGATGATTGCAAGAAACAAAGCAAGGTTGGTGGCACAAGGATATGACCAAGAAGAAGGAATAGACTTTGATGAATCCTTTGCCCCTGTTGCCCGAATGGAAGCAATAAGACTTTTCTTAGCTTATGCTGCATTTTGTGGTTTTAAATTATATCAAATGGATGTGAAATGTGATTTTTGAATGGTGTGATAGATAGAGAAGTGTATGTGGAGCAGCCACCTGGTTTTGAAAATAAAGAGCATTCTAATCATGTTTTCAAATTATCTAAAGCTCTCTATGGTTTAAGACAAGCTCCTAAAACTTGGTATGAGAGACTTAGCTCTTTTCTTTTAAAAAATGGTTTTCAAAGAGGCACCACATATACAAATCTATTTATCAAGAATTTCTAATGATTCTTTTATTCTAGTCCAAATATATGTTGATGACATTATTTTTAGATCAGCCAATGAATCCATTTGTTCTGAATTTGGAAAACTCATAACAAGTGAATTTGACATGAGTATGATGGGTGAACTTAATTTTTTCCTTGGGCTGCAAATTAAACAAACTGAAAATGGTATTTTCATTCATCAAGAGAAGTATGCCAAGAAATTAGTTAAGAAATTTGGTATGGAAAATGCCAAACCCATGGGAACTCCCATGCACCCTAATTCAAAATTAGATAAGGGAGAAACTGAGAAAGATGTAGATAAGACTAGGTATAGAGGAATGATTGGCTCTCTTATGTACTTAACTTCCTCTAGACCCAATATTGTGCAAAATGTTGGATTGTGTTCAAGGTTCCAATCCAAACCTAAAGAGTCACAACTTTCTGCAGTTAAGAGGATCATTAGATATGTTCATGGCACATCTAATTTTGGTCTTTGATATCCTAAGATTGATGATTTTTCTGCAGTTGGTTATTGTGATGCAGATTTTGCCGGTGATAGAGTTAATAGAAGGAGCACTTCAGGCTTATGTTGCTTCCTTGGAAAGTCCTTGAATGTTTGGTCAAGTAAGAAATAGCCAACAGTGGCGTTATCCACTATTGAGGCTGAGTATATAGCTGCTTCTTCATGTTGTTCTCAGCTTATGTTGTTAAAAATACAGCTTGCTGATTACAAATTAAATGCTAAAAATATTTTCTTGCTGTGTGATAACATGAGTGCCATTAATATTTCTAAAAATTCAGTTTTGCACTCTAGGACTAAACATATTGAAGTGAAATTTCACTCAATAAGAGAACATGTCCAAAAGGAGAATATTAGTATTCAATTTGTTAAATCAGAGGAGCAATTGGCAGATATTTTCACAAAATCACTTGCTGAGGACAGATTCTGCATGCTTAGGACTAGTCTAGGTATTTTACGTTATGATTCTTTGTTTGAAAGTTGCTGATGTGTTTGTTGGAGTTTTTGTCTCATAAATAGGCATGAGACAATTTTAGGCAGGTGATGAACGTTACCTTCAATCAGCGTGTTCTAGGCTTGTTTCAAGTGATAGTTGATCTGGGCCAACCTAAAAAATTCAGATCATGGGTGATCCTATATATTTCCTTAAATCCAACCACCTCTGGGCCCAAATATGAATGTTACATTTTTGTTTGGTTAATTTTTTGTTGGCCTGTGTGTTTAAAATTTTTTTGAAAGAGTTCTCATTTAAGGGTTTCTGGTCCAAAAAAATGATTTTCAGTTTTATTTAATTTTTTTTTCAAAAACGATTTTCAAATTTTAAAGTTAATTTCTTGTTTTAGTTTAAAATCAAATAAAATCTTTCTTTTATGAGGTCGTGTCTTTTCAAGTCTTTTCAAAAGATGATGCAGTTGCATGGTTTGTGAAAATTTTCCTTGGGTACGGTTACCAACACTCCCTCACTTCCCTCCATTAACTTCTCTTCAACTCCTCGGTTTCCTACACTACCTTTACTACTTCTCTTCCCTCAAAAGCCTGAATCTAACCAAATGAGGAAGAAAGTTCTTGCTAAAAGGCCTCCTCGAGAGAAAGTGTCCAAGCTTCCCACAAAACCTTCAACTCGCTCCCAAGACCGAACCTTCACTCCATCTCTTTCTCCCCCTACCTCTACTCCTCGGTGTGATCCCATGGCTCGAACCAAAAATCCTTCTAGGGTTACACCTTCAGCCAAGTCGACGCCAAACCCTCAACCTCTGAAGGAACCTTCATCAAAACCAGGGTCGTCAAAGCCTAGTACCTCAAAAGGGAAACGGCCAGCCGCAACTGAACCTGCCTCAAAGCTACCACAACCTAGGTCAAGGTCTGTTCCTGTGCGTTCTCAGCGAGGTAAAACTCGAGTTCCTCTTAAATCAGTTAGTGAACCTGACATTGGGCCTTTTGATCACAAAGCTCATTTTTTGACCTCTCATTCAAACTATAACCCTTATAGATTCAAATCTACCATGAACAATGACTTTTATGAGGGGGTTATTTGGTATCGTACCCTGTGTCCATCTTTTCTAGCTGATTTTCCTTCTTTGAAAAGAAAAGGTTTTCCATTTGTTGATAACTTAATTTTTCTGGACTGGAATCACCTTTTTGACATCAAAAAGCCTGTTTATCCCCTATTGGTCAAAGAATTTTATGCCAACATGACATATCATGAAGGCACTTCTCACTCATATGTAAAGGGTTGAGACATAGTTTTAAACAATGAAACTATCAGTGATGCTTTGAAGTATACTGATGTTGGGCCTTGTGCTTACACTTCAGTTAAGTGGGATGATAGTGTTTGTATTTCCTACAATGATGCATTAGCGCACATCTGTGAACATGTTTCTTTAATTGATAGCATCACACCCACTCACAAAGCCATGGGATATGAGCGTGCTCAGTTGCATCGAATGGTCAACCACATTATACTTCCTTAAAGTGGTTCATATCAAAGGGTTTTCTACACTGATACTCTTGTTTTATATGCCCTTCTTACCAAAAATGAAATTTCATTTGCATATTTGATGGTTATATACATGTTTGACTCTGTTAGGAGTGGAAAAGACAAATCACTTCCTTATGGCATGTTTCTAACTTGCATATTTGAGTATTTTAGTGTTGACTTGACCAATGAGGAGTATCAAAATAGACATTCATATCTAAAAGGAGGTGGTGCAGTAAAACAGTAAAAGGGACCTACTCGATCTGAGAGGGTGGTCTTAGATGATGAAGATGATGAATTTGTCCCTGAGGAATCTCCTGCTCCTTCCACCGAGGGTACTTCCATCTCTACTGGGAAGAAATCTGCTCTGCTAAATGTGGTCAAGGATGTTATTCAAGAGTTTGTCTCCCAATCCAATCATATGATTGCCATGAGTAAGGAACAAAGGAAGCTAGCTAGCAAGCATGAGAATTTTCTAAGGAAATCAAGGGATAGAGTGGCTATGTTCATGACTTTCATTGATAACCTTCAAAAGGATGAAGACCCTGCCACTAATGATGAAGAGGAAGCTGGTTCGGAGGGAAATGATTCTGATGCCTAGAATTTGTCTCATGAAAACTACTGCTGCTACTCTCTTTTTGTCTCATAAATTCTATTTCTTTTGCTACTGTTGAACTATTTTTTTATCACTGTAATAACTCTAAATATTGCTGCACCTTTGGTTGTTTAGTTAGTACTTTGAACTATGCTCTAACTCTTTCCTGCAGGTTTATAGGGAGGTGTTTTTGTTGTTCTTGCTTATTTTCCGCCCTTGATGAAAAAAGGGGGAGTAATAGCTATAGGGTTAGGAAATGATGAAGTTTATTGGTATTACTGCAGCCACTAGTATTATTTGGTTTTGTGACTTTGTTTGACTGCTGTATTAGAACTTGCTTTCATGATGTGTTGGGCTAATTCTGTGGTGTTGTTAGTTCTACATCCCTTAGACAAGATAAATGTGTGTAGCTCTTCATTATGTTCTCTTTAAGTACAATGTAAAACAGGAACAAAAAGGAAAGCAAAAATCCAGGGGGAGATATTATTGAAAAGGAAAGGGGGAGCAACACAAAAGCAAGAAACATTAATCAAAGAGAAGTTTTCCAACTTTATTAAATTTTAATTCCTTTTTGTTATTGTTTAAATATGTTTATCATCAAGGGAGAGATTGTTGAGTTAAGAAATTAACTAAATTAATTAGTGATGACAAATATTATTTTTGGGCAAAATAAATAATTAGTGTTGATTAATTTTAATTGCATATTACTAATTATTTATAATATGTTGCAGGCCATAATTCAAATTTAAGCAGCCCAATTGGTACAAAATAAAACAACAAGGCTGGGGGCTAGTAAATCAAGAGAAGCCCAAGAGAAACAAAGCCAAAGAAATCAAAACAGGCTAAGCAAACCATATCCATATCCAAGTCCGATTTGATTTCAGCAAGCAAACCTCTCTCACCTACTCTCACAAAATCAACGTTCACCTTTTTTGCTCTTGGTCAGAAAATACAGAAGAAAGAGAGAGAGCTTCTCCCACATGCCATTCACCGAAAGAAAGAGAGAGATTAAACTTGAAAGGCAGATGTCAAATCAGTGAGTTCAAACCAAATCAAGCTTAAGAAAAGATTAAAGGTAACCCATTTCCTTATACATGCAACACACTTTCTTCTCTTCATCTTCAACTCTCTGCCACTCCGTTTTGAGCTATATGGAAAAGAGGATTTCTGTTCTTCTCTTCTGTAAATCCACAGTCTCAAACATGTCTTGGGGACCACGTTGATTTTCAAGGGTTCAGATTCGGTTTACCATTGGAAGACTTTTGTGGTTGCTGTTTTATGGCTTTCGGTCAAGATAGAGAAGTCAGAAGCAAAGGTTCTACTCTGAGAAAAAATGAGAAAAAGTGAGATAGTGGGTTGGTGAAGCTCAAGGCTCTAGGACTTGACCTAGGAAAAAGATCCCAGCAACATGCAAGGAGATAAAAGAAGACTTTCTGCTCATTCAGAAGCAAGGAGAGAAAACCAGAGCTTGAGAGTTGTGTTCTGCAAAGAAGTTCCTTTACTTGGATAATGCTTTCTTTCAAAGAAGCATTCGGCCAATACTGAAGAACTGTATCTGAGGTTTGCAAATCTGGTTTTGCACATAGCAAAGAGGCTGTTGATGAAGTCAATATCCTTCATGTTTTACAGATTGTAATGTACTTTTCAATGTTTATCTTTCTGTAATTTCTTGTGAGAAAAAGCATAAGTGAGAAAGCTCAAGTAAAAGCCACAAGTGGAGAAAGGCTGAGTGATACACTTGAGAGAAAAGCCTAGAGTTATTTTCTAATTTCTTTAGGTATGTCTATGTCTTATATCTTGTATCTGTAAGGTATCCCTTTCTTAGTTGGGTTAGCACTAAGAGTGAATAGTTAGGTATTAGCATAGCCAATGTCAAGTTAGGTTAGAACTTGAGTGTGAAAGGATTGGGTAAATCCTGTGAAATTGGTGTATGTAATACTTTTAACTATAGTGGAAATTCCTCCATTGCTGTGGAGGAGACTGGACGTAGGTTGTATAGAACAAGGCAACCGAACCAGGATACATGCTGGTGTTAGCTTCTCTCTTCTCTGCTGTGTTCTGTTTTCTGATATTCATGAGACAAAAATAAATTATCTCATAAATTTTCGCTGCTGAGTACAAACAGAATCAGAATTGAAAGTTTATTTTAAAAGGTCATAACAGCAACTTAAAAGGAAGGCATAGATTCAACCCCCGTTCTCTAAGCCTATCACAACCTTTAGTATTTTTTCTTTTAAAATAGTTGAATATTAATTTTTATGATATTTTAAGTTGTGTTTGTTTACAAGCTCGGGACACTAAGATAAAAACACAAAGATACAAAATTATATTTGACAGATGAGACATGAATAGAAATATTGTATCTAGAGACATAGAGACTATGTTTGGTTCTGAAGACAGGACAAGACAAAACACTAAGAACAAGATACAAAGAACAGAGACATAAAAATTAGTGTTCTTGAATTTTATTTGATGATAAACTAGAATAAATTATGAAAATTCAATTTATTCTCATTTTTTTCAATAAAAAATTTGAGAAGAAAAATATAATAATAAAAAATATAATTATAAAAAATTAACAAGAAAAGATTAAAAAATAAGTTGTGTCTCTTGTTAGTGTCTTTGTGTCCTTCCTATCAAAATGAATACAAAATACACTAATTCAGTACCTCTAACACAATGTCTTTGTCCATGTTTGATCTGTCAAATATAATTTTATATCTCTCTGTCCTTGTCTCAATGTCTCATGCCTATAAACATATGCAGTCAGATATACTAATAAGAGACATAACTTATTTTTTATTTTTCTTTTATTTTCTTATTAATTTTTTATAATAATATTTTTATTATTATATTTTTATTTCTAAATTTTTTGAATGAAAAAAATAAGAATAAATTAGACTTTCAAAATTTATTCTAATTTATCATGAAATAAAATATAAGAATATTAATTTTTTGTGATTCTATCCTTGTATTTTATTCTCAAACTCTTATTTTATTTTATTCTTAGAATCAAATATATTTTCAATTTTTTCTCACTTAAATAAAGTATAACTACTCATATTTCATTATCAGAATCACTCTAAACAAATATTAAAAGTTATCATTTAAATTTTTTATAAAGTTTTAAATTTTTGCTTAGCCTTGCACCATCTTAGTTCTAGTTAAAATTTCTCCATTATCTAACAAATCAAAACTCATTTACATATCAATTATGGTGGATTTTCAAAAGTTGCTATATATTGACTCGCTGAAACTAAAACTATTTCAAGAGGATGCTATTAAATGGTTCAAGAGATTGATCACTTATTAGCTTTGAGCTGTTAAACTAACAAAACTAACCCCAAAAGTTAAAAAATAAACATTTGCTAGGATTATTTCAAGAAAAAGTGAAAGTTGTACAAGTTAAAGATTAAGAGAAAAAAATAAATAGGTT
>NC_029772.3:28091477-28110671 GCF_000817695.3 Arachis duranensis | reverse complement strand
CTTAAATATCTCACATTTTAAAAAATATAGATACTTTTATATTTTTAATTAATCAATAATTTATTTATCTTCGAATTAAAAGATTAAAGACTTATTTATTGTTTTTTCGAATAATTTTTTTAGCCAAACTCCTTATTTGATCCTTAAATTGTTATCAATAGATGTATGTGGGAGATATATGAATATTTTTATTTTTTCATGTACGCAAACAAATTTTCTTTCATGTTTTGTTTATTTAATTTTTTTTTGGGTGTACATGAGAAAACAATGATACTCATATATCCCACACATACATCTATTTCATGTTATGATTAGATAATAATTATATGAAACAATAATCTACTAAATATAATATAGAATGAAGAAGTCGGGAAAGACAGGTGCATAATTTTTTCTCTGGTTCATGGTATACAAGACATTTAATATTTTGACTAATCTCATATTTGTTGTTATTATATACATGTAATTTATAGCAATGTGGATTAATAAACACGTTACTTAATATACCAGTATTAATATATAAGAATTTATTTTTATAAAGGTAAAGTATTATTTTAGTCTCAACGTTTAGGTCGAATTTTAATTTGTTTTTTAACGTTTTAAATATTTTATTTCAGTCTCAAAAATTTTCGAACATCTTATTTCATTTTTTCAAAAAATTTTAAGTGAATTCAATGTATCTCATTATTAAATTTGATACAAATAATTCACATTTTGAAAAGCTAATACATAGTATTCGATTTCAGTATGTAAGTAAAATCGATCACCTACTAATGATCACTAATATAAATTTTTTTTTATTTTGAAACGTTGCCGATTGATTGTTAGGATTTTAAATTTTGTCCAAAAAAATTGAGAAAAAAAAGTGTTACAAAAAGATTTTATTTATGTTTTTCTAACACATAAAAGAAGATATGACCTGAATAGTAACGTTATTAACGTTCACATCACTTATTCTATAAATTATTAGTGTCAAATTTAATGGTAGAACCACATTAAATTTGTTTAAAATTTTTTGGGACAAAAATAGAATGTTTGAAACATTAGAAACCGAATTAAATGTTAAAGATCAAAATAATAGTTTACTCTTTCAATAATTAAGTTCTTATTATTTAACATTTATTCAATTATTAAATTTCTATAAGTATGAACCTAATATTCTCTTTTATAAAACATTTTAATATGAATGATAGAAATTCAATTGCAAACTTTTTCTTTAAAAAAATGTAGATAATTCATGACAATTTTTAAGATATATTGATTAAATTAAAAATTTCATAAAATTATAAAGACCTTTTGGATCAATTTAATATTTTAAAAAGTTTTAAAGTTGTCATGTGTATTATTACCTATATTCATTTGTGATGATTAGTGTAAATTTTGCTTAAGGGTAAATTTGGAAAAATAATTTTAAAGAAGAAAATATTCAATAAAAATAGATTATGAAATTTTGAATGTATAGTTTTTGTACTTTAAATATATATAGTTTAAAATTAGTTTAATTATTTTGTCAAAACTTTATAATTTTATCAAAATTATAATTAAGTCTTTATATTTTAAAAGTTTTTAATTAGGTTTTTACAATATTTTTAATTTTGTATTGGATTCTTATCAATAAAATAAATATTAAAATTAACAGAATATTTTTTTTTTTGCAAACTAAGGTACTCACAGTTAAAAATCTAATTAAACTTTCGCATCCACATGTTTTTTTGAAAAGAATATTTCATTAAGTTTGATATTTTTAACATAAAAATAACCTAATTACAAAATTAAAAATAATATAAGAATCTAATTGAAAATTCATAAAATATAGGAATTTAATTATAACGTTGAAACTATAGAAAATGACCAAATAATTAAGTCTTTAAAATTTTTTGTTGTAAAAATCTATTTTTGGTTTTTTTTTTTTATTCTCCTCTAATAAAACCTCTTACTTAATACAATGTATTATAGATTCACTTTGTTCTCAGTCTGGGGTTTTCAAAAACCGCATGCTTCTTCTTCTTCTCCATGTTGTCAAGAATCTCTAAAAGGAAATCTCACTCCTTAATAGTGGATGACTTTCTGCAACACTTTCTTAAAAGAACTAAGAAACAAACTTAGTTCCAAAACTCTTTTTTAGTGCAATACTATCCAATAAGATAACTGTAGTGACATATTATATTCTTCCACCCCCCTTCTACGGTCCACTCTATAAATAAAGTCCTTATATGGCTTTTTCCTAGCTAAGCAAAGATTACTTTTTTTTTATAATACGGTTTCTTAAGAAAATTTCATTCGGCTATTTTATTCTCCACTAGCGGGTTGACAATGAAATGAGTGAAAAGCATCCTCAATGGAAGTTAATTTATATACATTTGGAGTATATATATTACTTGGTGAATCTTTCAAGTGGAAGATGAGAAGAAAAGGACGAAAAGGCTTAACTGGTTATTATTTACTTTGATATTTGTAAATCAAGCACAAAGTATTACAATAATATGGGAACATGGTCTGATCTCATCATAGACTTGGATATCACTCATGAAAAGCAACAGGGATATTTAACGTTAATTCTATGGTTTTATGAATTGTTGTTTAATTTTTGTCTAATTTATTTTTTATATAAAATATTAAATATTTAAAAATGATTTATTTTTAGATTTTTAAATTAAATATTAATTTTGTTACGGTCCGGCCCAAGTCACTTGCGGGTCGATCCGACTCCATGACGACCCGATCCGAACGGTCGGGCACGTACCGCTCGTTACGCGATCCGGACACGCTTTCTTGACAGCTCTCCGCTGTAGCTGTGAGGAAGCTTCGAGGAAAGTGGGCCTGTCCTTGAAGGGCCCACCTCTGACATGGTATAAATGGCGAAGGACCTGCCCTTCTCCCAAGGTACGTCACACTCTACCTTACCCCCCTTTTTCGCCTGCACACTCAACTGACTTGAGCGTCGGAGTGTCATTGCAGGTGACACATCCCCTCTCTTTTCGAAAGCTCGGAACGTCGGTTCCTCGTCTCACCCTCGCGACCCATTCCAGGCCACGTCCCACCTATTCACACAAGGATCACCCCGAACCGTCTGGTACACGACCTACCGAACATTGGCGCCGTCTATGGGGAATAGAACCACCGAAGCTGAATGGAGATCGTGCCGGGTCCAGGGGACCACGGACGCGCGGCGGCCCCCGAGGGGGCGGCCTCCGTTGCCTCGCCCCGCAAGCGATTAAGATCCCCTCCACGACGAACCGGGTTGCAGTCGAGAGCTCAAGAGAGGCGCCCTTTCGGGGGAACTGGCAGTGACAGCGCCAGGATAATGCAGGAGCTGTGCCACAGCGTGCAGAACCTGGAGCGCTAACTAGCATACCAGGAGCATCGTCAGCAGACCTCCGACCCTGATTACTCTCAGTCTCCCGAGAATAAGGGAAGAACCTCCCACCGAAGCAGTCGCTCCCGGCGCACCTCCTTACCGAGATCAGAATCGAAAAGTAGCCGGGAGGATCGGGAACGCCCTAGGAGGCGAAACGATACGATCATCTACGCTCGGGACAAACGGGCGTGCGTCATGCGACGGGACTGTGAAAACGGAGAAGAAAGGTCTGAGAGAACACGGCAACCCATCATCATGGGCGCCACCCCGTTCCACCGTTCCATCCTCGAGGTCCGGTTGCTGAAGCATTTCGACAAACCAACGGACATGAGGTATGACGGGACGCAAGACCCGCAGGAGCACCTAACGGCCTTCGAGGCCCGAATGAACCTCGAAGGAGTGGGAGACGAGGTAAGGTGCCGCGCTTTCCCGGTCACCTTGGCAGGCCCGGCGATACGGTGGTTCAATAGCCTTCTGCAGGGTTCTGTGGCCGGTTTCTCGGACATCAGTCGCGCCTTCTTGGCGCAATTCACTACCAGAATCGCAAAGACAAAGCACCCAACCAATCTCCTCGGCGTGACCCAACGCACCGAAGAGACCACCAGGAAGTATCTAGATCGGTTCAACGACGAATGCCTGGACATCGAGGGACTAACCGACTCTGTGGCCAGCCTTTGTCTGACGAACGGCCTTCTTAATGAGGATTTCCGAAAACATCTCACCACCAAACCGGTCTGGACGATGCACGAGATCCAGACTGTAGCCAAGGAATACATAAATGATGAGGAAGTCAGCCGAATTGTGGCTGCCAACAAACGGCAGCCTTCCTACAATCAACCCAGGCAACACAGTAATGGAGAAAGGCAGAAGAAGCAAGTCAGAGACGGGGGCCCGAGCAGAGCGCCCAGACCGCCTCCCTGGGTCAGAAAATTTGCCAACTACACCCCACTCACCCTCCCCATCATAGAAGTTTACCAACAAATAGCCGAAAAGGGGATATTGTCGAAACCTCGACCTCTTAAAGATCGTACAGGGGCAAACAAGAGTCTCTACTGTCATTACCATAAAGGCTATGGACACCAAACACAAGACTGTTTCGACCTAAAGGACGCACTGGAGCAAGCGATCAGGGACGGTAAACTGACTGAATTCTCCCATCTCATAAGGGAACCGAGGAGACCACATAGGAACCACAGTGACGAGGGCAAGACCCGATCGACGAAATGGCGACAAGAGCCAGAAGACAACGATCACGGCCTCACCGTAATAAATGTGGTGACTGCCAAAAACACAGCGCCAAAGTCGAGATCTGCGCACAAGAAAGATGCCAAAGTCCTGGCAATTTCCTCCTCGCCGGCATGAAGCTCCAAGAGGTCCCCAACCATTTCCTTCGGGCCAGAAGATCATTGGTTCAATGAGGTCCCTGAGAACCCACCCATGGTCATTACGGCTAGGGTGGGAACCGACCTCGTCAAACGAATCCTTGTGGACACGGGAGCAGACTCGAACATTATGTTCCGCAACGTGTTTGATGCGCTGGGATTACGGGACACCGACCTCATGACTCACCAACACGGTGTCATAGGGTTAGACGACCACTTCATTAAGCCAGATGGGATAATATCTCTGCCGACCTCTGTGGGACAAGGACAAGGACGAAGGTCAATAATGGCCGAGTTCGTGGTTCTACGGGACTCCACTACCTACAACATTATCCTGGGGAGGAAAACAATTAACGATGTTGAGGCGGTAATCAACACAAAGCAGCTGGTTATGAAGTTCGTTGCTGATGACGGATCGGTAGGATCCATAAGAGGAGATCTGGAAACAGCAGTCGCTTGCGACAACGCCAGCCTCTCCTTGAGGAAGAAGTCTAAAGAAGCATCTGGAGTGTTTCTTGCTGACTTAGATGTCAGAGTCGATGATAAGCCAAGACCAGAACCAAAGGGGGACTTGGAAAAGTTCAGGGTCGGTGACACGGAGGAAAAGTTCACATTTGTTAATAGAAACCTCCCACATGAGTTGAAAGAACCTCTAATAGAAATGATTAGGGCCAATGGAGATCTATTCGCTTGGACACCCGCCGATATGCCGGGCATAGACCCCAGGGACATGTCACATCACCTGGCCGTCAAGCCGGACGCCCGTCTAGTGGCCCAAAGGAGGAGGAAGATGTCCCAGGAGAGAGCAGAGGAGGTGGCCAAGCAGACGGCCAGCCTCCTAGAAGCAGGTTTCATACGAGAACTAGACTACTCGACCTGGCTGTCAAATGTAGTTCTGGTAAAGAAGCACAATGGCAAATAGAGAATGTGCGTAGACTATTCCTACCTCAACAAAGCATGCCCCAAGGGCTATTTTCCCCTTCCCAACATAGATGTGCTCGTCGACATGGCGGCGGGGTACCGGTATTTGAGCTTCATGGACGCCTATTCCGGCTACAATCAAATACCGATGCACCGACCCGACGAGGACAAAACAACATTCATAACACCCGGGGGAATCTATTGCTACAAGATGCCGTTCGGCCTGAAAAATGTAGGGGCAACATATCAAAGGCTGATGAACAAAATATTTAGCAACCTTATAGGCAAGACAGTAGAAGTCTACATGGACAACATCTTTGCAAAGACTACGCAGCCTGACGACCTCCTGAACGACTTGGGAAGCGTGTTTGCATCTCTCCGACAACACGGCATGAGGCTCAACCCCCTCAAATGCGCTTTTGTCATGGAAGCCGGAAAGTTCCTAGGATTCATGATAACCCAAAGGGGAGTGGAAGACAATCCCGAGAAATGCCAAGCAATACTCCAAATGAAGAGTTCGGGCTGTGTCAAAGATGTCCAGAGACTAGCAGGTGCCTCACCTCATTATCCTGCTTCCTCGGAGCATCGGCAGCAAAGGCCCTACCCTTCTTCAATCTGATGAGAAAAGGAATAGCATTTGAATGGAATCCTGCATGCGAGAAAGCGTTCAGACACTTCAAAGAAATCCTAGCAACACCCCCGGTGCTCGGAAAGCCCAAAGTTGGAGAGCCACTATACCTGTACCTAGCCATAACGGGGGAAGCCCTGGCAACGGTTTTGGTACGAGAGGAGGAGAAGGCCCAACAACCAGTCTATTTCGTGAGCAGGTCCCTACAGGGGGCGGAACTGAGGTATAGCAAACTGGAGAAGCTAGCTCTGGCACTCCTGACCTCTTCTCGAAGATTAAAACAATATTTCCAAGGCCACCAGATCATTATTAGAACAGACCAAGGAATCCGACAAGTGCTCCAAAAACCCGATTTAGGGAGAAGGATGATGACTTGGTCCATCGAGCTCTCCCAATATGACATACGGTACGAACCTTGGCATGCTATCAAGGCGCAAGCAATGGCAGACTTTCTGGTAGAAGTAACGGGGGATCCAACCGAAGAGGCGGACATACGGTGGAGGCTCGATGTTGACGGGGCCTCCAACCAAACATCCGGAGGCGCCGGGATCATCCTCGAGAACCCGGCTGGGGTCGTATACGAGCAGTCAATCAAATTCGAGTTCCCCGTTTCGAACAATCAAGCAGAATACGAAGCTCTCCTAGGAGGCTTAGCCCTAGCAAAGGAAGTCGGAGTGACAAGGCTGGAGATATGCAGTGATTCACAGGTTGTTACCTCGCAAGTAAACGGGAGCTACCAAGCCAGAGACTCACTATTACAAAAATATTTGGAAAAAGTCAAGGAATTGAGCAAAACATTCGAGGAGGTCACGATCCAACACGTCCCGAGAGAAAGGAACACACGGGCAGACTTTTCCAAGTTGGGCAGCACGAAATCGGGAGAAGGCAACCGATCTCTCATACAGGGCATGATGAAGGAGCCAGCAGTTACCCTACACCTGTCAAGACTAAGCCCCTCCTGGTTAGACCCCATCACTAGCTTCTTGGAAAGCAGCAAGCTCCCCAACGACGAAAAAGGTGCTAAAGCGTTGAGAAGGGAGGCGGCCAAGTACGCTATCATTCAGGGACAGTTGTTCAAAAAAGGATTCAGCCAACCCCTGCTGAAGTGCCTACATCCCGACCAGACGAACTACGTGCTCAGAGAAGTCCACGAAGGATGCTGTGGCCACCATATAGGGTTGATAAACCACTATTTTATGGTTTATCTTGTACTCAATTGAGTGGTTTTTATCAAGCCTTTGCACACTTATTCATACTATTTGCATGGTTTTACAATTCCTTCCTCATGATATGATATATGTGAAAACATGTTTTCTATGCTTTAGAAATATTAAATTTAATTATCCTTTATTATCATTCAATGCCATGATTAGTGTGTTGAGTAGTTTCAGATCTTCTAAGGCAGGAATGACTTAAGGGATGGAAAGGAAACATACAAAAATGGAGGAAACCACAAAACGGAGTTTCTGAAGAAACTGGCAGCGACGCGACCGCATGGACGACGCGACCGCATGCCAAGCGCGAAGAAGCAGCGACGCGGCCGCATGACTGACGCGATCGCACACCTAAAGAAGAACACCTATGACACGGCCGCATGACTGACGCGACCGCACGACAAGGAAAACTCCAATTGACGCAACCGCGTGACCCACGTGGACGCGTGACAGAGGCCACGCACTAGAAATTGCAGAAAAAGCTCATAGCGAGTTTTGAAGCCCTTTTTGGCCCAAATCCAAGTCCAGAAGGCATAGACCAGAGGTTATGAAGTGGGGGAATGCATCCATTCAGGCGGAGTCTCCGAATTTTAGTCACTTTCCATGATTTAGGTTTAGTTGGAGAGAGGTTCTCTCCTCTCTCTTTAGGATTAGGATTTAGATTTAGGATTTATTTGCTTTGAGGATTATCTTTTTATCAGGTTCAATATTCCTTTTTCATTACTTGCTTTTCAATTTAGTATGAATTCTTCTATGTTACAGATTACTCTTTCGAATTAATGTTATTTGAGGTATTTCAGTTAATATTGCTTTCTTTTATTTATGTTATTGATTATTCCCAATCTGAAGACATTTTCATTCCAGTAGATTTAATTCCCTTTTCCTTTAGTCTTGGTTAAGAAATCAGTAACTCAGGAGTTATCTTAGCTCAACATAATTGATAACTGTTATCTTTGCTAATTGAATTGAACTTCAATAATCTCAACCTTTTCTTAGGAAATAAATAGGATTCGAAGGTCAAACTAATTAGTCCCTTGACTTTCCTTTGCTTTAGCAAAGGTTAACTAAGTGGAATTAAGATTCAACTTTCATTATTATTGATAAGAATAACTAAGTCTGGACTTCCAATTTCTCATACCTTGCCAAAGGGTTTGCTTTACAGTATTTATTTATTTTAATTGCCATTTAAATTATTTGCCATATTCATTTCTCATTCTCAAACCCCAATTTACAATCTCCATAACCAATAATAAGAACATACCTCCCTGTAATTCCTTGAGAAGATGACCCGAGGTTTAAATACTCGGTTAGCAATTTTAAAAGGGTTTGTTACTTGTGACAACCAAAACGTTTGCACGAAGGGATTTCTATTGGTTTAGAATCTATATCTACAACGCGACTATTTTTATAAAATTTTTTACTAGCAAAAATCCTAACGTCAAAATGGCGCCGTTGTCGGGGAATTGCAAATGTGTGCCTTATTATTGGTTATTGTAAATATTTTTCAAAAAAAAATTTCCTTTTTTGTTAGTTTTTGTTTTTATTATCTTTCACTATTATGAACTCTCACCCCTTTGGCTATGAGTCTGGTTATAATTATGTTGCAGGAAGAGGAGATTATAATGACAACATGCACCATGGTTGGAACAATGAAATGAGCCACAAGGATTTGATCAACCCTCATGGCAACAACCACCTCCAATGAACTATCAACAACCATTCTGTGATGCATATCAAGGCAATGGCTATGGTGAGCACTCTTTTGACTACCAACAAGACCCACCATATGCCTATGAACCCCTTCCTCCTCAATATAATTTTGAACCACCATACTCACAAGCTCCTTTCCACCAAACACCTCCGTATGACCCTAATTCATATCCACCATACCAACCACCTTATGAGCCAAATGAACCATACATAGAACTACCACCGCAATATACACCATCTCCTTATCCTTATAAAAATGAACCCTCCTATCTACCCTAAACCTCCATGGAGAAAGTATTTGCCGATTTAAACTCTACTATACAAGCTCTGGTCACCCAAATCGGACCACCGAATACCTTCAACAATCAACCCTCAAGCTCTAATGCACTTCCTTTTCAACCATATAATGATCCACCCATTCCATCACCACCATCCATGGAAGAGCACCCACATCCATCAATCCAAGAGCAAGATGATCCCAGTTATGCTATTGAAATAGAGCAAGAGTCAAGGGATCATTTCAAGGAAACAGTAGATCAATTTCATGCAACCCTTCATCAATTGGAGCAAGCAATAAGTCAATTACCTTCCGGACGTTCGGACACTCAAGGAACCCCCATGGTTCATGTGGAGAATCTAATGAAGAACGTAGCATGAAGGAGACACTAGAGACTCCAGTGGACAATAAGGAGCATGACTTTGTACTGGAACAAGTGGAGAAAGCCATAATAGTTGCAGAGGAAGAAGTGGTTGAAGATTTAGGAGATGCAGAACCTCCACGGGAACCTCAAGTCATAGAACCCTCTTCTAAGGAGTTTGAATTTCTTGTTGAGGAGGGTGTACAACCCCCAAGGCATGTTATGGTTGAAGACTTGGAAGAGGTTGATCAAGAGATGGAGATTCAAGAAGACAAAGCACAACCTCCCATGCCTTTGGTGAACAATGAAGAGGAAATTGAATCAGAAGAAAGCTACCAAGAGGAAGAGGTTGATATTGAAGAAGCTTGCAAAGAGGTGGTAGTTGTCAAAGAAGAGCACAAGGGAGTGGAGCTTGCAATTTCATTAAAAATACCTCCCCCTAAGTTGCCATCATCCTTCACAACATTCAAGTGGGTAAAATTTGTATCCCTTAGCTTTCTAACCCCACTTGAATATGGGCTACTGGAGATGGATGGTCAACTTAGAGCTCTTTGTCGCATTAAGAGTAAGAGGAAGATGGTCAGTTCATTATCTAATGGATTTTTCCGTTCTAATACTCTATCCGAGAGTTATCAATATTTATCAAATATGTTCCTATCTAACGGAACACTATTGGATCAAATGACAAAGACATTGTTGAGAAAAAGATGGCAATAATAATAATTCAAACAGAGAGTTGTGCGAGCGCAAGGCGGCCCTCGCGCCAGTTGCATAAAATGTGTCACGCGACCGCGTGACTGACGCGACTGCGTCGATTAACTTAAAGCGCAAGTCACGCGACCGCGTGCCCCACGCGTCCGCGTCGCTTGCGCCGCAGAGCTTATCCTAATTTGCCAAATATCTTATCTTTTCTTCCCCAATCCTAATTTTTTCCTCCCTCCTTTCTTACTTACTTCTTTCCCTTCTCATTCTTCTTATCTTTCATTTTATTTATTTGCATATTTCATTCATTGCATTTTAATTTAGTGCATATTTTTCTTTTCTTTTCTTAATTTATTATTTTTCCTTTGGTGTTGATTTTCTTATTTAACTGTTGCATCTTTTCTGGTATAATTTTTAGTGACTTGTTTTACAATGTTGGGTGATGCTATTTTTCTGTCAATGTCAATCTTCTATGATACCTGTATTCCTTTTGCATTGACATGAACTTACATTGTCTTTCATTACCCACTCTCTTCCCCATTGTTGTACATTTTGTACCACTGGCATGCCATGGCTTCTATTGTTTTCTCACGTACAGGTTGAAGCTTTCATGTAAATGAGACCTTTATCATTTGGCATTAACCCATCCATACTTCATTTATTTTCTTCTCTTTATTTTTGGGTTTCTTTTCTTCCTTTTTTATTTCAGGATGGCCACCCAGAGGGGAACCGGAAGACGTTTACTTGGGGAGACAAGACAAGTCCATCTGCACAATCTTTGGAGAGAAGCATCAGTTGGAACAACCTCCGTCCACTTGTACATCTTAGCATGCACCGAGGACGGTGCAATGTTTAAGTGTGGGGAGGTCGATACCGATCTCCATGGGTTAGCTATTTTCTTCTTTCCAACACCATTGTTTTATTTTCTTTGTGCATTTGCATGTTTCATTGCATGATTGTTTTATTTTATGCATTTAGCCACTGTTTGGTTAAAGTAATGAGTTTCTTCTAAGACCCTATTTTTTGAAAATTTTTTCACTAATTTAAAATCAAAATTTTTGTGTAAAACTTGTTTGAAGTTGTATTTGGAACATGGTTTTTGAGCCAAAGAACACACAACCTGTGAGATTTGAGCTTATTTACATGGTTACATTATTTAACCATAAATTTTATTCTTGTATGTTTTTTTCTCTATAATTGTAATCTTTACTTTGTTTCATTCTATATGTCCATTATTTAGTGTATTTACATGCTTCCATATGATTGAGGCCATTATTTGTTTTAGCTCACTTATCCCAAATAAGCCTACCCTTTAAATTACCTTTGTTAGCCACTTTGAACTTTTTAATCCCCTTCTATTCTATAACCACATCACTAGCCTTAAGCAGAAAAACAAATTAAATATTCCAATTGAATCTTTGGTTAGCTTAAGATAAAGATTGTGTATCAACTAAGTGTGGGAAAACTGTGGGAACATGGGTTAATAAGGGAATGTATCATGTTTCTAATATTGGGAATTTGGGAATTTGGGAACCTACTCATGAAAAACCAAAATAGAAAAAAAAATCCATGTGCATTGACAATGTTATGTTTATTTTTATGATTCAAAAAAAATTCAATAAATAAGGAGACAAAATTACCCCAATGTTAAGCCTTAATAGGAAGATCAATGCACATGTGATAAAAGTAAAGAAATATCAAAAGTTTGGTATATGAGTATGTGATACAAAAGTGGAAATTAGGGGTAGCTAGGCGTGATTTAAGAAGTTATATAGAGTGTGTGTGTGTTTATGTGAGAGCTTATGTTAGTCAAGGATTCAATTTATAGCTCACTTAGCCATACACATAGCCTCACCCTTGCCTTGGCCCCATTACAACCTTAAAAAGACCTCATGATGTTTGCATTGGTACATTAAATACTTGTTGATTGGTTAGATGAAGAACAAAGTTTAGAAAGCATGACTAGGGAAGAGTAGAGTGATTACCCTATACACTAGAGAGACTAGAGTGATACCAGTGAGGGTTCAATGCTTGATTCTATGTTCCCTGCTTTCATGAGCTATCTTCTAACAAGTTTACTTGTCTTTTATTGTATAATTTGAATTAGTGGAATTGATTCATATTTGTCTTGAAGAACTTGCTTACTTTTAACCAAGTAGATAGAAATATTTTTGCATTCATATAGATAGGTTGCATTTCATACATTTTACCATTCCTTTTCATTCCTTTATAGCTTCTCTTGAGCTTAGCATGAGGACATGCTAATATTTAAGTGTGGTGAGATTGATAAACCATTATTTTATGGTTTATCTTATGCTTAATTGAGTGGTTTTTATCAAGCCTTTGCACACTTATTCATACTATTTGCATGGTTTTACAATTCCTTCCTCATGATATGATATATGTGAAAACATGTTTTCTATGCTTTAGAAATATTAAATTTAATTATCCTTTATTATCATTCGATGCCATGATTAGTGTGTTAAGTAGTTTCAGATCTTCTAAGGCAGGAATGACTTAAGGGATGGAAAGGAAACATACAAAAACGGAAGGAAAGCACAAAACGGAGTTTCTGAAGAAACTGGCAGCGATGCGACCGCATGGACGACGCGGCCGCATGCCAAGCGCGAAGAAGCAGCGACGCGGCCGCATGACTGACGCGACCGTGCACCTAAAGAAGAAAACCTATGACGTGGCCGCATGACTGACGCGACCACGCGACAAGAAAAACTCCAATTGACGCGACCGCGTGACCCATGCGGACGCGTGACCCACGCGGACGCATGACAGAGGCCACGCACTAGAAATTGCAGAAAATGCTCATAGCGAGTTCTGAAGCCCTTTTTGGCCCAAATCCAAGTTCAGAAGGCATAGACCAGAGGTTATGAAGTGGGGGAATGCATCCATTCAGGCAGAGTCTCCGAATTTTAGTCACTTTCCATGATTTAGGTTTAGTTGGAGAGAGGTTCTCTCCTCTCTCTTTAGGATTAGGATTTAGATTTAGGATTTATTTGCTTTGAGGATTATCTTTTTATCAGGTTCAATATTTCTTTTTCATTACTTGCTTTTCAATTTAGTATGAATTCTTCTATGTTACAGATTACTCTTTCGAATTAATGTTATTTGAGGTATTTCAGTTAATATTGCTTTCTTTTATTCATGTTATTGATTATTCTCAATCTGAAGACATTTTCATTCCAGTAGATTTAATTCCTTTTTCCTTTGGTCTTGGTTAAGAAATCAGTAACTCAGGAGTTATCTTAGCTCAACATAATTGATAACTGTTATCTTTGCTAATTGAATTGAACTTCAATAATCCCAACCTTTTTTTAGGAAATAAATAGGATTCGAAGGTCAAACTAATTAGTCCCTTGACTTTCCTTTGCTTTAGCAAAGGTTAACTAAGTGGAATTAAGATTCAACTTTCATTATTATTGATAAGAATAACTAAGTCTGGACTTCCAATTTCTCATACCTTGCCAAAGGGTTCGCTTTACAGTATTTATTTATTTTAATTGCCATTTAAATTATTTGCCATATTCATTTCTCATTCCCAAACCCCAATTTACAATCTCCATAACCAATAATAAGAACATACCTCCCTACAATTCCTTGAGAAGATGACCCGAGGTTTAAATACTCGGTTATCAATTTTAAAAGGGTTTGTTACTTGTGACAACCAAAACGTTTGCACGAAGGGATTTCTGTTGGTTTAAAATCTATATCTACAACGCGACTATTTTTATAATGTTCTTTACTAGCAAAAATCCTAACGTCAAGGGGGCAAAGCCTTAGCTAGGAAGCTAATCCGAGCAGGATATTACTGGCCATCGATGATGGCAGATTCTAAAGAATTCGTGAGGAAATGCGTTAAGTGTCAAGAGAACCCCAACTTCCACAAAGCACCAGCTTCGGAGCTAAGCCTGTTAACGTCCTCCCGACCTTTCTCGCAATGGGGAATCGACCTTTTGAGACCTTTCCCGGTCGGTCCAGGGCAGATCAAGTACCTCATAGTCGCCATCGACTACTACACCAAATGGGTAGAGGCCGAGCCACTGGCTAGCATATCCTCATCCAACTGCAGGAAGTTCATGTGGAGACAAGTCATAACCCGGTTCGGCATTCTGGAAACTGTCATCTCAGACAACGAGACGCAGTTCACCGACAAGAAGTTCACAGAATTCCTCACCGGCCTAGGCATAAAACAAAAATTCTCCTCGGTAGAGCACCCTCAGACAAACGACCAGGTCGAGTCTGCAAACAAGATCATCCTACTAGGACAAAAGAAGCGGCTTGATAATAAAAAAGGTGCTTGGGCCGATGAACTCGCCTCGGTCCTCTGGTCCTACCGGACAACCGAGCAGTCATCCCCGGGAGAAACACCTTTCCGACTAACGTATGGGCTAGATGCGGTAATACCTATGGAGGTCGGTGAGCCGAGCCCACGGCTACTCTTGAAGGGAGTAGAGGAAGCTGTAGAAAAGGATTTAGTGGACAAAACAAGGGAGATGGCCTACTTGTCAGAAACAGCACTCAAGCAAAGAATGGCCATGCGATACAACGCCAAAATACTCAAAAGAGAATTTGAACAAAATGACCTCGTCCTAAGACGCAACGACATCGGTTTACCGGCCCCTAGAGAAGGCAAACTGGCGGCAAAATGGGAAGGTCCCTACAGAGTTAAAGAGGTGATCGGCAAGGGCGCCTACAAGTTGGAAAAGCTCAATGGCAAGGAGATCCCGAGAACATGGAATGCGGACAACCTGAGGAGGTTTTATTCCTAAGTTGTTTACTTTGTAACAACCTTTGCTATGGTTATAGACTTGCTTGTTTACCACTTAAATTATACTTGCCCATATTTTTGTTCTCTTTTGTTTACTTTCCTTGGCCAACTCATCGCACAAACGAGTCCCACGCCATACGAGCCAAAAGACACAAACGATATACGGCCCCGTGACTGATCACCCCGGGATCCCCCTAGGCTAAGGCCATAACAAACGGCCCTAATGAAGAGAGAACTCGACTTCGAAGAAATACCAACATAACGGTAAAACGAATAAGCCGGCAAACGGGAAACGAAAGCAACATAATAAGCAAAGAAACGTGTCCACAAACCAACCGAACTACTAACAAAGGCGCAAAAGTTTTAGTACCAAAAAGTTCTACAACCCATAAAAATACAAGTTACAAGAAATCACTTCTTCGGCACATCGACAACCTTGCCGTCCTTGATAGTCTTGAAAACACCAATTTCCAATATGTCGAAATCGGGAGCAATAATCTTCACTTGAGCCTTGAGAGCCTCCTCGGTCATGAAAATTGCATTCTTGCCCTGCTCTCTAACTTCCTTGTGCTTCCTCTTGAATGCATCGGCCCTATCTCGAGCAGTCTTAGCGGCTGCAACGGCTGTGTGCCGCTCTTTCTCCAAAACGACCACTCGACCTTGTGCAGCACTTAACTGGCTCTTCAAAGTCATTTCCTACTCCGTCAGACGAGACACGGAAGCATCGGCAGTCTTCAACTTTTCTTCGGCCGACACGGTCTTCTTCTCGGCAGCCTCAAGCTTATTCCCCGCCTCGGCCAGCTACTCCTGAAGTGTTTCAACTTGAGCCTTGAGCTTATTATTGGCTGTGGCAGCGGTCTTGAGTTTCCGACGAAGCGACGCCATTCCTGACAGCTCCAACTCAGCCTTCCGAGCTATGGCCGCACCGTGAAGGAGGGTGCGATACATCCATTGTGCTTGCCCCAAAAGGTCGGTACCATGGAAATGTTCCTCCGTGCCGGGAAGCAATTGGGTATCTATGAATGATCTGGCATCGAAGTTCCTTTCCACAACGATAAGGACCCCCTCAGGGCTAGACTGCGACCTTTGTCTTTTGGGAGTGGGGATGACCCTCAACTCCTCATCCTCCTCCCGACGAACGGAAGATGAGTGCCCAGTACCCGTCACTTCCTGGAGAACAGGGGAACCATGTATTGGATCGACGATTTTATCCGCCATGACTACGTCAGGAGGCGTGGGCGCTGTTTGTGTCCCCTCATCCTCGGGAGGCACCACTGATTGCCCTCTAGCCTCTTTACTATCCTCTTCCTCCAAGAAAATCTTGTACAAGTTCTCAAGGCCGGTGACTTCAGCAGACATCCCCACTGTAACAAGAAATGAACAAATTAGTAACCAACATACTAAGACAACAAGCAACCATGCAAAATACAAACACGACATAGGCGACTCACAAATATAATCCCGGGCAACCTCCTGACTACCCATGAGGAGGTGGGGATTTACATGGTTTCTCCCGAAAACGGCCCATAACACGTCGGCTATCTTCCAATCTACAGCCGACATCCCCTTGTAGGTGACTTTAATAAAAGTATTGGATCCCGCCCCGAAACTCCAATACGTCGGGATGAGGCGTTCTCTCTCCAATGACAACCAAAAAGGGTGACGACCCTTGACCGGTCGAACCTTAAAGTATTTATCCTTGAACCCATGGTAGGAGTCCTCGAACAAACCAAATATTCTCTGCCCCTGGTCAGATCGGAAAGACATAAACCCCTTCCTCACTTTCCCCTCCTTGGAAGGGTTCGTAAGGTTGAAGAAGAAGAGGAAGACATCAACAGACGCCGGCAGCTCTAGATACTCGCTGATGAGCGGATAATTTATACGCTTTTTGGCATTGTTTTTAGTATGTTTTAGTTAGTTTTTATTAGTTTTTATTTAAAATTTACTTTTCTAGACTTTACTATGAGTTTGTGTGTTTTTCTGTGATTTCAGGTATTTTCTGGCTGAAATTGAGGGACCTGAGCAAAAATCTGATTCAGAGACTGGAAAGGACTACAGATGCTGTTGGATTCTGACCTCCCTGCACTCGAAGTGGACTTTCTAGAGCTACAGAAGCCCAATTGGCACGCTCTCAATTGCGTTGGAAAGTAAAAATCCTGGGCCTTCCAGCAATGTATAATAGTCTATACTTTGCCCGAGATTTGATGGCCCAAACAGGCGTTCAAAGTCAGCTCAAGAATTCTGGCGTAAAACGCCGGAACTGGCACAAGGATGGGAGTTAAACGCCCAAACTGGCACAAAAGCTGGCGATTAACTCCAAGAAAAGTCTCTACACGAAAATACTTCAATGCTTAGCCCAAGCACACACCAAGGGGGCCCGAAAGTGAATTTTTATGTCATTTACTCATCTTTGTAAACCCTAGGCTACTAGTTCTCTACAAATAGGACCTTTTGCTATTGTATTTTCATCTTTTGATCACTTGGATCTTTTGATCATGTTTTTATGATTGAACCCTCTTTGAGAGGCTGGCCATTCGGCCATGCCTAGACCTTGTTCTTATGTATTTTCAACGGTGGATTTTCTACACACCACAGATTAAGGTGTGGAGCTCTGATGTACCTCGAGTATTAATGCAATTACTATTGTTCTTCTATTCAATTCGGCTTATTCTTGTTCTAAGATATTCATTTGCACCCAAGAACATGATGAATTTGATGATTATGTGACGCTCATCGTCATTCTCACTTATGAACACGTGCCTGACAACCACTTCCGTTCTACAAGCAAACAAGGCTTGAATGTTTATCTCTTGGATTTCTTAATCGGAATTTTCGTGATTTAAGCTAGAATTGATGGCGGCATTCAAGAGAATCCGGAAGGTCTAAACCTTGTTTGTGGTATTCTGAGTAGGATTCAAGGATTGAATGACTGTGACGAGCTTCAAACTCCTGAAGGCTGGGCGTTAGTGACATACGCAAAAGAATCAATGGATTCTATTCCAACCTGATTGAGAACCGACAGATGAATAGCCGTGCTGTGACAGAGCGCGTTGAACATTTTCACTGAGAGGACGGGATTGTAGCCATTGACAACGGTGATTCCCAATATATAGCTTGCCATGGAAAGGAGTAAGAAGGATTGGATGAAGACAGTAGGAAAGCAAAGAGATGGAAGGGACAAAGCATCTCCATACGCTTATCTGAAATTCTCACCAATGAATTACATAAGTATCTCTATCTTTATTTTATGCTTTATTCATAAATCATTCATAACCATTTGAACCTGCCTGACTAAGATTTACAAGATGACCATAGCTTGCTTCATACCAACAATCTCCGTGGGATCGACCCTTACTCGCGTAAGGTTTATTACTTGGATGATCCAGTGCACTTGCTGGTTAGTTGTGCGAAGTTGTGATAAAGAGTTGAGATTGCAATTGTACGTACCATGTTGATGGCGCCATTGATGATCACAATTTCGTGCACCAAGTTTTTGGCGCCGTTGCCGGGGATTGTTTGAGTTTGGACAACTAACGGTTCATCTTGTTGCTTAGATTAGGTATTTTTCAGAATTTTTAAGAATGAATTCTTGTGTTTCAAGGTGATGTTCTTATCATCACCAAAGCTGATTGATCTTCATCAATTTAGCTCTTGAATGCAATGTTCTGTTGAAGCTTGGCTAGCCATGTCTAATTTCTTTAGACTAAAGCTTTAGACTAACATTGCATGATTCCTGGAATTCTTATTAAAAATTTTGAATCTCTTTATTTTCTTCTGCATATAATTTTCGAAAAAAACCAAAAAAATTACAAAATCATAAAAACCAAAAATATTTCTTGTTTGAGTCTAGTGTCTCAT
>NC_029772.3:28089651-28091286 GCF_000817695.3 Arachis duranensis | reverse complement strand
TGCATGCATTGTTTATTTGATTTTAGTTGCATTTTAATTTTTCCTCATCAATAAAAATCCAAAAAATTTTTAATTTGTGTCTTATCAAGTCAATAATACAGAGAATTGAAGATTCAGAACATACAGTAGAGGAATTACACAGAAAAAGCTGGGCGTTCAAAACGCCCAGTGAAGAAGGAAAACTGGCATTTAAACGCCATCCAAGGCACCTGGCTGGGCGTTTAACGCCCAAAAAGGTAGCGTTTTGGGCGTTAAACGCCAGAATGTATACCATTCTGGGCGTTTAACGCCAGGATGGCACAAGAGGGAAGATTTTGTTTTCAATTCAAATTTTTTTCACGTTTTCATAATTTTTCAAAATCAAATCTTTTTCAAATCATATCTTTTCAATCATATATATTCAAAATCAATTTCTTTCCATTTTCAAAAATACTTGCTAACAATTAATGATTTGATTCAACATTTCAAGTATGTTGCCTTTTCTGTTGAGAAAGGTTTAATGTTTGAATCATATCTTTTCTTGTTAGCCAAGTCATTGATTATAAAAATCAAATCTTTTTAAATTGTTTTTCTAAATCATATCTTCTCAATCATATCTTTTTAAAACTATATCTTTTCAATCATATCTTCTTAATCACATCTTTTTCAAAAATAGTTTTCAATCATATCTTTTTTATTTCTAATTTCAAAATCTTTTTCAAAAATCACTTTACTTCTTTCTCAATCTTAGTTTTCGAAAATCATCAATCAATTTTCAAAATATTTTTAAAATCTTTTTAATTTATTTCTTCCTCTCTTCTCACATCCTTCTATTTATAGACTAACATGTACAATTCGAACTCTATCTTTCTAAGTTCGAATTCTTCTACCTCTTCTTTCTATCTTTCTTTTCCTCTAACACCTCAAGGAATCTCTATACTGTGATATAGAGGATTCCATATTTTCTTGTTCTCTTTTCTTTCATATGAGCAGGAGCAAAGACAAAAGCATTCTTGTTGAGGCTAACCTTGAACCTGAAAGGACCTTGAAGCGAAAGCTAAGAGAAGCTAAAGCACTACTCTCTGTAGAGGACCTAACAGAAATCTTCAAAAAAGAAGACATGGCAGCCGAAAACAACAATAATGCCAACAATGCAAAGAAGGTGCTGGGTGACTTTACTGCACCTACTCCTGACTTCTATGGGAGAAGCATCTCTATCCCTGCCATTGGAGCAAACAACTTTGAGCTTAAGCCTCAATTAGTTTCTCTAATGCAACAGAATTGCAAGTTCCATGGACTTCCATTGGAAGATCCTCATCAGTTTTTATCTGAGTTCTTGCAAATCTGTGACACTGTCAAGACTAATGGCGTTGACCCTGAAGTCTACAGACTTCTGCTATTCCCTTTTGCTGTAAGAGACAGAGCTAGGATATGGTTGGACTCACAACCTAAAGAAAGCCTGAACTCTTGGGAAAAGCTAGTCAATGCCTTCTTGGCAAAGTTCTTTCCACTTCAAAAATTGAGTAAGCTTAGAGTGGAAGTCCAAACCTTCAGACAGAAGGAAGGAGAATCCCTCTATAAAGCTTGGGAAAGATACAAACAATTAATCAAAAAGTGTCCCTCTGACATGCTTTCTGAATGGAGCATCATAGGTAT
>NC_029772.3:28088501-28089599 GCF_000817695.3 Arachis duranensis | reverse complement strand
CCTGTCTGAACTGTCCAAGACGTCATTGGACAGCTCTACTGGAGGATCTCTTCATCTGAAGAAGACGCCTGCAGAAGCTCAAGAACTCATTGAAATGGTTGCAAAAAACCAATTCATGTACACTTCTGAAAGGTATCCTGTGAACAATGGGACGAATCAGAAGAAAGGAGTTCTTCAGATTGATACTCTGAATGCCATACTGGCTCAAAACAAAATATTGACTCAGCAAGTCAATATGATTTCTCAAAGTCTATCTGGAATGCAAGCTGCACCAGGCAGTACTAAGGATGCTTTATCTGAAGAAGAAGCTTATGATCCTGAAAACCCATCAATCGAAGAGGTGAATTACATGGGAGAACCCTATGGAAACACCTATAATCCTTCATGGAGAAATCATCCAAATCTCTCATGGAAGGATCAACAGAGACCTCAACAAGGTTTCAACAACAATAATGATGGAAGAAACAGGTTTAGCAATGGCAAGCCTTTTCCATCATCTTCTCAGCAACAGATAGAGAATTCTAAGCAAAGCCACTCTGACTTGGCAACCATGGTCTCTGATCTAATCAAACCACTCAAAGTTTCATGACTGAAACAAGATCCTCCATTAGAAATTTGGAGGCACAAGTGGGTCAGCTGAGCAAGAAAATTACTGAACTCCCTCCTAGTACTCTTCCAAGCAATACAGAAGAGAATCCAAAAGGAGAGTGCAAGGCCATCAACATGGCCGAATTTGGAGAGGAGGAAGAGGCAGTGAGCGCCACTGAGGAAGGCCTCAATGGACGAGGCAGAGATTACCTCAAAAGAGACAGGACCCTAGGAAGTTCTCAATACCTTGTACAGTAGGCACCATGACCTTCAAGAAGGCTCTGTGTGACCTAGGGTCAAGCATAAACCTCATGCCTCTTTCTGTAATGGAGAAGCTAGGGATCTTTGAGGTACAAGCTGCAAGTATCTCACTAGAGATGGCAGACAATTCAAGAAAACAAGCTTATGGACTTGTAGAGGATGTTCTGGTAAAAGTTGAAGACCATTACATCCCTGCTGATTTTATAGTCCTAGAGACTGGGAAGTGCATGGATGAATCCATCATCCTTG
>NC_029772.3:28088115-28088304 GCF_000817695.3 Arachis duranensis | reverse complement strand
AAGCCCCCACAGTCAAACTCTAAGTTTGGTGTTGGGAGGCCACAACCAACTTCTAAGTTTAGTGTTGAACCCCCACATTCAAACTCTAAGTTTGGTGTTGGGAGATTTCAAAATTGCTCTGAGTATCTGTGAGGCTCCATGAGAGCCCACTGTCAAGCTACTGACATTAAAGAAGCGCTTGTTGGGAGG
>NC_029772.3:28087304-28087995 GCF_000817695.3 Arachis duranensis | reverse complement strand
GAAGTCACAAAATCAATTGAAAAAGCAAAAACAGAATGAAAAATAGAAAGAAAAATAGCACACCCTGAAGGAAAGCTTGCTGGCGTTTAAACGCCAGTAAAAGCAGCAAATGGGTGTTTAACGCCCAGTCTGGCACCATTCTGGGTGTTTAACGCCAGAAAGGGGCACCAGACTAGCGTTAAATGCCAGGAAAGGGCAAGAAGCTGGCGTTAAACGCCAGAAATGGGCACCAGCCCGGCGTTTAACGCCAGAAATGGCAGAAAGAGCATTTTTGCTCGCCACTTGGTGCAGGGATGAATTTTTCTTGACACCTCAGGATCTGTGGACCCCACAGGATCCCTACCTACCCCACCACTCTCTCTCTTCTTCACCCATACACCAATCACCTCAACACCTCTTCCCCAAAAACCCCTCACCTATCAAATCCCATTATTCTCTTCACCACTCACATCCATCCTTCATAAAACCCCACCTACCTCACCATTCAAATTCAAACCACTTTCCCTCCCAAACCCATCCATACATGACCGAACCCTACCCCCCTCTCCACCCCTATATAAACCCATCTTCACTCCTTCATTTTCATACAACCTAAAGACTACTTCTCCCCTTTGGCCGAACCACAAAGCCACCTCCATCTCCTCTATTTCTTCTTCTTCTACTCTCTTCTTTCTTTTTTTGCTCGAGGACG
>NC_029772.3:28086568-28087143 GCF_000817695.3 Arachis duranensis | reverse complement strand
TTCAACTTGCCCATGATGCAAGGAGATGTACGCCCCTACACTAGAAGGGTCAACTTTAATCAAAGGTTGGAGCAAGTCCTTATGGACATATGTGTGGAAGGAGCTCAATGGAAAAGAGACTCCAAAGGCAAGCCAGTTCAACTAAGAAGACTGGACCTCAAGCCTGTGGCTAGAGGATGATTAGCGTTTATTCAACGCTCCATCATCCCTACTAGCAACCGATCTGAAGTTATTGTGGATCGGGCCATCATGATTCATAGCATCATGATTGGAGAGAAAGTAGAAGTTCATGAGGTTATATCCCAAGAACTTTATAAGGTGGCGGACAAGTCCTCTACCTTGGCAAGGTTAGCCTTCCCTCATCTCATTTTTCACCTCTATTATTCAGTCGGAATTGACATAGAGGGAGACATCCTCATTGATGAAGACAAACCCATCACTAAGAAGAGGATGGAGCAAACAAGAGATCCCACTCATGGACATGAGGAGATTCCTCATCATGAAATCCCTGAGATGCCTCAAGGGATGCACTTTCCTCCACAAAACTATTGGGAGCAAATCAACACCTCCCTAGG
>NC_029772.3:28084963-28086431 GCF_000817695.3 Arachis duranensis | reverse complement strand
AAAGGCAAGGAAGAGACATTGAGGAGCTCAAGCACTCCATAAGATCTTCAAGAGGAAGAACAAGCCGCCATCACTAAGGTGGACCCGTTCTTTAATCTCCTTGTTCTTTATTTTCCTGTTTTTCAAATTTTTATGCTTATGTTCATCATCTATGTTTGTGACTTATGATCATTAGTGTCTTAGTTTCTATGCCTTAAAGTTATAAATGTCCTATGAATCCATCACCTTTCTTAAATGAAAAATGTTCTTAATTGAAAAAGAGAAGAATTGCATGAATTTTGAATTTTATAACAGATTAATTATTTTGATGTGGTGGCAATACTTTGACTTCTGAATGTATGCTTGAACAGTGCATATGTCTTTTGAATTTGTTGTTCATGAATGTAGGCTTTTGAAAGAATGATGAAAAAGGAGACATGTTACTGACGATCTGAAAAATCATAAAAATGATTCTTGAAGCAAGAAAAAGCAGTGAATTCAAAAAAAAAAAGAGAAAGAAAAAAGAAAAAAGAAATAATAAAGTTATCCAAGTCAAAAAGAGTGTGCTTAAGAACCGTGGACACCTTTAATTGGGGACTCTAGCAAAGCTGAGTCACAATCTGAAAAGGTTCACCTAGTTATGTGTCTGTGGCATATATGTATCCGGTGGTAATACTGGAAGACAGAGTGCTTTGGGCCACAGCCAAGACTCATAAAAGTAGATATGTTCAAGAATCAACATACTTAACTAGGAGAATCAATAACACTATCTGGATTCTGAGTTCCTATAGAAGCCCATCATTCTGAATTTCAAAGGATAAAGTGAGATGCCAAAACTGTTCAGAGGCAAAAAGCTAAAAGCCCCGCTCATCTAATTAATACTGATCTTCATAGATGTTTTTGGAATTCATTGCATATTCTCTTCTTTTTATCTTATTTGATTTTCAGTTGCTTGGGGACAAGCAACAATTTAAGTTTGGTGTTGTGATGAGCGGATAATTTATACGCTTTTTAGCATTATTTTTAGTATGTTTTAGTTAGTTTTTATTATATTTTTATTAGTTTTTAGTTAAAATTCACTTTTCTGGACTAGTATGTTTTTAGTTAGTTTTTATTATATTTTTATTAGTTTTTATTTAAAATTCACTTTTCTGGACTTTACTATGAGTTTGTGTGTTTTTCTGTGATTTCAGGTATTTTCTGGCTGAAATTGAGGGACCTGAGCAAAAATCTGATTCAGAGACTGGAAAGGACTGCAGATGCTATTGGATTCTGACCTCCCTGCACTCGAAGTGAATTTTCTGGAGCTACAGAAGCTCAATTGGCGCGCTCTCAATTGCGTTGGAAAGTAGACATCCTGGGCTTTCCAGAAATGTATAATAGTTTATTCTTTGCCCTAGATTTGATTGCCCAAACAGGCATTCCAAGTCAGCTCAAGAATTCTGGCGTAAAACGCCGGAACTGGCACAAGGATGGGAGTTAAACGCCC
>NC_029772.3:28084609-28084823 GCF_000817695.3 Arachis duranensis | reverse complement strand
AATTTTTATGTCATTTACTCATCTTTGTAAACCCTAGGCTACTAGTTCTCTACAAATAGGACATTTTGCTATTGTATTTTCATCTTTTGATCACTTGGATCTTTTGATCATGTTTTCATGATTGAACCCTCTTTGGGAGGCAGGCCATTCGGCCATGCCTAGACCTTGTTCTTATGTATTTTCAACGGTGGAGTTTCTACACACCATAGATTAA
>NC_029772.3:28079381-28084348 GCF_000817695.3 Arachis duranensis | reverse complement strand
CGTTGAACATTTTCACTGAGAGGACGGGACTGTAGCCATTGACAACGGTGATGCCCAACATACAGCTTGCCATGGAAAGGAGTAAGAAGGATTGGATGAAGACAGTAGGAAAGCAGAGAGACGGAAGGGACAAAGCATCTCCATACGCTTATCTGAAATTCTCACCAATGAATTACATAAGTATCTCTATCTTTATTTTATGCTTTATTCATAAATCATTCATAACCATTTGAATCTGCCTGACTGAGATTTACAAGATAACCATAGCTTGCTTTATACCAACAATCTCCGTGGGATCGACCCTTACTCGCGTAAGGTTTATTACTTGGACGACCCAGTGCACTTGCTGGTTAGTTGTGCGAAGTTGTGATAAAGAGTTGAGATTGCAATTGTGCGTACCATGTTGATGGCACCATTGATGATCACAATTTCGTGCACCACTCGCATACCATCTCGAAACAGCGAATCGACGCCCAACTGTTCGGATGCAGCTGCGACGGCGCCACGAAAATCTGACTTAAAAGCCCCATCTGGAAGGCGGAGAGAGGAATGCGAACTCCCACTTGGGTAAACATGGCTTTATAGAACCAGATCCAATCGGGGACCCGGGGAGCATGGAAGTTGAGCTCATATAGCCGCTCGTGAGGAGCAGGGACGTATACGTCGTAATTAGCCTCCTCGTCGATACCCCCACACAGATAATTGGCCTGACGAAACTCGGTGAGCTCCTCCTCACCCATTTCGTTTGGAGAATCCCTGAGGTCGGAGACCACCCAAGCATACGGGTCATAATCCACGTCGGAGGTGGAAGCCCGAGCGACAACACGAGGCATACCTACAGTGGGGGCACCACTCGATTAGTCTATGAGGTCGGGAACCCGAAAAAAACCCAGAAACTAAGTCTACCCTACAACCCGAACTAAACATGCCTGAAGTCAATATCAAATAAGGCCTATTCCAGAAAGGCAACCCCCTAGCACACCTACTCGACATTGAAGAGGTATCCATTTTACAGGAACCAAACAACAAAGCAGCAACCACGCACAGTAAACATGCAAAGAGACATTAAAGAGAAGAAAAAGGATCGATGGTTACCTGGACTGATTGCAAGAACTTGGAAGAGAAAAGAATGCACAGGAATTCTGGAACAAGTCTTTGATGATAGGGAATGCAGAAGGAATATGTGGGAAGAGCAAGAATGAGAAGGGAGAACCCATGCAAAACCGTTTAAAACTGCTAAAAATGGAGCACGAAAGGCCTGGGGGAAAAATGGTCTTTGCGTACAAGGTTTTCCAACCCATTATGAGCATTTAATGTCCTGCACAAGGTACGAGGCGACGGATGATCGTCCCAATAACGAACGGGCACGCACACAGGAGGCGCGTTCCCTCCACGAGCGACCGACCCGACGACAACGAGCAAAAAGATAACACGCCACCAACAGCCCATGCGGCTAATTGCCGGCGCGTTGGGGGCACTGTTACGGCCCGACCCAAGTCACTCGCGGGTCAACCCGAACCCATGACGACCCGACCCGAACGGTCAGGCACGTACCGCTCGCTACGCGACCCAGACACGCGTCCTTGATAGAAGAGAAAAGAATGCACAGGAATTCTGGAACAAGTCTTTGATGATAGGGAATGCAGAAGGAATATGTGGGAAGAGCAAGAATGAGAAGAGAGAACCCATGCAAAACCGTTTAAAACTGCTGAAAATGGAGCACAAAAGGCCTGGGGCAAAATGGTCTTTGCGTACAAGGTTTTCCAACCCATTATGAACATTTAATGTCCTGCGCGAGGTACGAGGCGACGGATGATCGTCCCAATAACGAACAGGCACGCACACAGGAGGCACGTTCCCTCCACGAGCGACCGACCCGACGACAACGAGCAAAAAGATAGCATGCCACCAACAGCCCGTGCGGCTAATTGCCGGCGCGTTGGGGGCACTGTTACGGCCCGGCCCAAGTCACTCGCGGGTCAACCCGAACCCATGACGACCTGACCCGAACGGTCAGGCACGTACCGCTCGCTACGCGACCAGGACACGCGTCCTTGACAGCTCTCCGCTACAGCTGTGAGGAAGCTTCGAGGAAAGTGGGCCTGTCCTTGAAGGGCCCACCTCTGACACGGTATAAATGGGGAAGGACCTGCCCTTCCCCCAAGGTACGTCACACTCTACCTTACCCCCCTCTTTTTTCGCCTGCACACTCAACTGACTTGAGCGTCGGAGTGTCATTGCAGGTGACACCTTCCCTCTCTTTTCGAAAGCTCGGAACGTCGGTTTCTCGTCTCACCCTCGCGACCCATTTCAGGCCACGTCCCACCTATTCACACAAAGATCACCCCCAACCATCCGGTACACAACCTACCGAACAAATTTTAAATTTTTTTAGTAAATTAAATATTACCTTTTAAGTACTATAACAATTACCGATATTTAATTATTAGTGTAGTAATACTAATATTTTATTGATCTAGTGAGATGATACACTAGATTTTTTAAGTAATACCCGAGTTTAAATTTTAAATTGTGTATAAAAAATGAATTTGAAAGGACCACTTTCCGTAGAAGACACCTGCAGCACCTAAATCTAGATTAGTTGATTCAAAACATCGGACACCGAATCAAAATGACAAAAAAAAAAATAATTAGTATAGCAATTATATAAAATCAAAATAAGCTTAAAAACTACTTTCTTTCTTTCTTTAAAAAAATAAAAAATAATTATCATAATGATTGGACGACATAGATCATTGATACTAAAAAATGTTAAAATTTTAAACAAATCACTTTTTATGACTCTTTAAGCTAGTGTTTAGAAGAGAGATTGAAATTAAGAGACTGAAACTAAAAAATAAAGATTTAGAGATAAAAATTAAAATAAGTCTCAGTATTGTGTTTGATGTAAAGTAAGAGACCGATATTGAAATGAGAATGTAGTTCTAATTTAATTTGCAAAAGGGTAAAGTTAGAATTAATTAATTGAAATAGAGATATTTTAAGTATAAAATGTTATTAAAGTTTTAGTCTTCGTTCCCAAAAATTTCAGTTCCTTGTGTCTCCACTTTTTAGAAGTATTGAAATACTAAAATTTTGGAAAAAGAAACTGAAATTTTAGTACTAATCTCTAGATTAACAAACATGATATTAAATTCCAATCTCTCAATCTTCATCTCAATACCTCAAAATAAACACTATCTAAGTAATATCTTGAATAAGACAAAAACCATTTATCACATGCCTATATTTTTTATAATAGAATCATTAGATAGATTATTTTCATTCCCTATTAAAAAATAATATGCTATTCTAAACAAATATGATCACAAAATTATTTATTCACATAAAAATTACTATGTATATAGATACATCATTGTTTTAACAAGCTCAAAGGACTTAAATTGTCTACCATCTTTCTAGTAAAATATTCTATTTCCCAACCGGGTTTTTTTTTTCACACACACACTCATCTATTTTCACACTAAAAGTTCTTCTCTACCACAACCCAGCTATGGCAAACAGTTTTGCCACTTGTACAGTGCGTCAGCCACCATTCCCCACCCCTTATGAATTGTAAGTAAATTAGTATAGGCTTGCAATTTTGGGATTGCAAAAAACTTGCACTTCTTGAATGATAGCCCTGGACTCATCACCAAAAAGAGACTCCTTCCCATCTTTCCTCTTTGCATAAGACAATCCCAATCTTGACTTAGCTTGCCTCAAATCACCAACCCCTGAATTAGTATCAGGCCCAGCAAAGCCCCCCATAACTGGTGCCAGTGGAGGCCCAATTAGGAGTCCATCGGCCCCAAATTGCGGCCCTCCACGAGCGTAATCAAATAGAGCTGCACCACTTCCACCAATTTTGGGTAAGATAATGGGCTCAACCTTAGGCCCATTGTTGTTGTTGTCGGCCCAATAGAACAAGAAGGGATCAAAGGTGTCATAGTAGTCATCTGTGCTTCTATAGCCCTCAGGGTTGAATCCACCAAACTTGAAGGACTTGTTTGTGTAGCCAATTATGACACAGGGTCCCTTGAAATCACAGCACTCATGGAAATTTGTTGCACTAAATCCGTCAATTGTTGCCCTATAGCAGCATTTGAGTTCCTTCCCTGCCAAGGACAAGTCAGAAATTAACAAAAATAGTTAACTTTCATAAGTAGCATCTCAAATAATTAAGTAAATAAATAAATCTAGATAGAATCACTTGATTAGATGACAAAATGTTTTTTTTTTTTTGGGTGTTTTATGACAATATGTTTATAATTACCTTGATAAACTACTACATGCATTTTAACATGTATTCTATAATGAGTAGCTGATTTGGTAAGTATATATATTTAGCATAGTTAAAATAAAATAAAAAAAATCTGAGCAATTCCTTGCTTGCCTTAATAACTGATGAGATTGATGATATGACTAAGTAATCGTAGATTGAAACTTAATAGAGACAGATGAGAGAGTGAGTAATACCGTTAAGGAATGTACTAGCTACCAAAGAAATTGGAAAAGTGAGATCAATATCATGATATTTAATTTGAGGTTTGTCATCATCAGCACCCTTCTTCTTCCAACCGAATAAGCAATGGGGAGTTCTTGTTTTCCACCCTTGGAATGGCAGAGTGTTTGGCATACAAGATGATGATAATGATGCTGATGCCATCCCATCCACATCTAACTGTATCTATGATATATCCACAAATATTATATTATGTATATATCTCGTCCACCCCCTTCAATAAAAAGTACAATTCGTTATCACCTTATCCTCACGAAATATCTTGCTTCTCACAGGGTAAAAGAGAAATTAGACCCTAGTTCAATTAACTGAATGCGAATACTTGGGAGATACAATATGCATGAAAACTAGAAAATGAAACTTGAAATGTTATGTTATTATCATTTTTTTTTTTTTGCTTTTTATACGAATAACTAAATTTTATTATGCGAAGTATAAACGT
>NC_029772.3:28078480-28079360 GCF_000817695.3 Arachis duranensis | reverse complement strand
TTTTCGATTCACTAATTTATTATCTTAATCAGTTTAACTATGATTTAATTAAAATAAAATGATATATCAAATTATAAATAAACACAAACAATGTAGATATAAATAATTTTCATAAAAAATATTGTAAAACTTAATTACTTTAATTATTGAACTTAAATTATCCATTTACTTAATATACTAAAACTGGATTTTCTCCCAACTAATAAAGGTGATGTGTCGATCTCTCGTGATTCTATTTTCCCTCCAAAATGAATGCATGTTTCTCTATTTTAAATTATTTTATAAAAAATATTTTTATTATAGTTATATTATATTAATATTTAATGAATAATACGTAATTATACTAATTTAGGAATATATTTTTATTATATATAATTATATCAAATAAATATTTAATTCATTATTAAATTACTTATTAATTATCAATTAAAAATATTTTTAATCATTTAAAAAAAAAATAATAATAATAATAATAATATATGATAATGGCACCTGATAAGAATATATGATTCTAATCATAATATGATCAAATCTTATGATATTAATAATGCACATTAATTTTAAATATTTTTAGTCATTTTAATTATATTAATTTTAAAAATATTAATACAATTCTAATTTTTTTATTATCCAATAATAATAATAACTTGAAAAATCCGTATATAAACTATTTCAATTATCCGTGTATTATTATTAAAATTTTATTTATATATCTACTTAATATACTAAAATTGGGTTTTCCCCCAACTAATGGAAGTGAGGTGTCGATTCTTCATAAATCTATTTTTCCGCGAAAATGAATGCATTATTTTCTCTTCTAAATTTATTTTATAAAAATATCTTTATTATAATCATATTATAATTAGCGTTTAAGTAATAA
>NC_029772.3:28041925-28078314 GCF_000817695.3 Arachis duranensis | reverse complement strand
TTATTGACTAATGATTTGAATATAATTGATATAGTTAAATTGATATAATCGATAACATTAAAAATATATATAGCAATTATATTAATTATAATAATAATTCACATGACTTCATACGTAATAATTTGAATTATAATTATTGTCACCTAATTATACTTGAATATTATTTAATTTTAAATGTTATATAGAAAAAATTTATTATCACGTGAATTATCATCATTAATCAGTATATAATAATAATAATATTATATGGACATAAGATTAATTAATTTGCAAATTGAATTTTTATTATGGAGTTTTGTTTTTCACTCAAATTTTTAATCATTAGTGATTTTCTTTTTTATATTTACAGTAAATTTTGAATATAAAAAAAATAGTATTGATCGTTATCTATTTTATTTATTTACAGACATAATTAAATTTTATATAATTATAGTAAGTCTTTATAATTATAGAAATTTAAACATACTTCATATATAGCAATAATATTATACATATTTATATATCTCCTCTTTTATCTCTTTTATAAAAATTTTGGCATATAATTAATGTGAATAACATATATATATACACTTAGCAGGTGTCTCTATTTATATAATTTTTTCTAATTGTAGCAAGTATCTCCATTAAAAATTCGTACCGTGTGTGTGTATATATATAAGTCGTAATAGCCAATTGTTACAATTATTTATCATCTAAGAAATTCGTACCTCATTTATATTTTTTTATTATTTTTCATACCTAATGGCTACAAACTATGATTCTATCAACAGTATTACCTACAGCAGATTATGTAATGAAAATGTTTGAAAAATAAAGACAAAGATTATAAGGTTATGGAAAGTCCCATCCAAATTTGATAAGAGTAAGATAGCTTACCTAGAAATGGTTCTCATGGATGATAAGGTAGGTTGATTCTCCTCTATGATTTCTTCAAGTGATGCTAGGTCTAGTTTATAGATATTTTTTGTTCATATTTTAAATTTATTTGATAAGTAAACCCTTGGACGAATCAACGATAGTGCGATTTAATAGAGTTATAAGTGCTAATAGTCTTCATTTCTAATTTGTTTTACAGTGTGATAAAATTTATTGTTCAATCAATTTAAAATTTATTATAAAAAAATTAATTTCTCTTAAAAAATAGGTAAAGTTAATGGTAGTTAATAAAAAAATTTAAATAGATTAAAAAGGAGATTTTTTTAAAAAGTATATAAAAAGAAAATACATATTTTATAAATAGAAGATAGAGAAATATTATTTTTACATCTCTTAAAGAAAAATAATGAAATTTATTATTATTATTATTATTATTATTATTATTATTATTATTATTATTACAAGAGGCCTCAATGTCATATCGAGTGAGTAGTAAAAAAAAACTAGACCGGGGGAATATATATCATATACCAAAAAAAAAACATTATCTTTCTACTTTTTCGTACTTAATTGGGACACATTACATTATACTCAAAATCAATATATATCAAGTAATTTAGTTAATAGTAAGTATGATTCCAAAACAATACAAACTCATATGAATTATATAATAATATATACTATTATGTAATAACAAAGCGTCCCGCGCAAAGCGTGAGCAACTCACTAGTATGTTTTATGTTCACATCTACTGTAGTCGTGTATATATAAACATACTAAACTTTATTTAAATATGTTGAAGCAGTACCTCATCATTTTTAAAATTAAGATGACTACGGAGATTGTAAGTAGTTTTCTTCTTCCACTTGTTCACTATCTCAATAATTCTCGAAAATAGAGATTTAACATCTATGATTATACCCTCATTTTATTCAATTGTTGGTTTGTATCGAAACAGGGCACTTCATCAGAATGATTTACATGATATTATTCTTAATGAGATTACCAATTGTACTGAGCTAAGAGCATTGTAAGTGAAAATAGTACTTTGACTTTTTATGATCATTCCTTTAATGTTCTTGCGTAAGGGCTAATACAGTTTATTTGGTTATAATGAAAGGTACTTGAGAGCCAATTATTTTTAAGGAGGAATCCCGCTAGATATTAAAAACCTATTGCATTTAAAAATATTGTAATACTTTCCTCTCTTTTAATTCTGTGCTTTTTTTTGTCAAAATTTATTTTGCTTTGAATTATATTTGACTTTCTTATTGAACTATTAATATCAGGTTTCAGTTAAGTTGTTAAAATATATATTAGATAATGACATTTAATTCATATTTTGGTTATAACTAATGGGAGTTTTAAATACAGGAATTTATCAAGCAACTTATTAAAGGTGCAATACCTTTTTCTATTGGACAGCTCACACATTTGCAACTTTTGTAAGTTTATTTTGCACTGCATAATGATATTGATTTTAACAATCTCTGCAAGGTCACAGTAGAAGTAACATCTATATCTATGTTAAATTTATTTATATCCATTTTTTTACAAACATTTTTTTTTATAAAAAGTTAAAACAATTTGAATTATAATTGTCAGCTAATTATACTTGATTATTATTTAATTTTAGATATTTTATAGATAAAAGTTATTATCACATGAATTATCATCATTATTCAAGCATAATAATAATAATAATAATAATAATAATAATAATAATAGTTATTATTATTATTATTATTATTTTGAATTAATATAATTGATATAGTTCTAATCCTCATTCATATGTAATAATTTTGGTATATTATTTTCACAATTTTAATCGATATATAATAATAATATCATTATATGGACATAAGATTAATTAGTTAACAAATTAAATTTTTATTATGGAATTTTGTTTTTCACTCAAATTTTTAATCATTAATGATTTTATTTTTTATATTTACAGTAAATTTTGAATATAAAAAAATAGTATTCATCGTTATCTATTTTATTTATTTACAAACATAATTAAATTTGATATAATTATAGTAAGTCTCTATAATTATAGGAATTTAAACATGTTTCATATATAGCAACAATATAGACCAAAGTATAGTAAGTTTCTATTCAGGTCTACCACCACACAAGTTGGTTGTGAAGATTAGCGCTCCTGTTATGTTACTGCAGAATATAGACTAAATTAATGGTTTGTGCAATGGAACGAGAATGCAAGGTAGAAGAATGAAAAATTATGTGATAGAATGCAAGACTTTAATTTAACCGGTAACAAAGCTGGAAGTATTATTCTTATCCCAAGATTGAATCTAATTTCAAATAATGAAACATTATCGGTCAGGTTTCAAAGAAGACAATTTTCAATTATCATGTCATTTGCAATGACAATAAATAAATCCAGGAACAAACTCTATCGAAAGTTGGAATTTACCTTCCAAGGCTATCAAGGTAATGAGTAAATATGGTCTGCGAGTGCTGTTGTAAGATCATGGGCACTTGGAAGATAACTGCATGATGAATGTGGTATATAGAGAAGTTTTTGAGAGCCTATAATAAAAAGGTAACAACAAAATGTCTTACTTAAATTTATTTATTTATTAAAATTTATTACTATCAATTAAAAAAATTTAGCAATTCTAGGAGCTAATGAATAATGCATTCTTATTGTATCTTAATAGCTTGAGAATATTAAAATTATCATAAAAATCCGTATTATTTTATTCTCCTGATAAATAATTTTATAATTACGTTAATCATATAATTTTATATACTAACATGATACAATGTTGTTTCAGGTATATATTTTGCAGGTATCAAAGGATAGCATTGAATTGTTATTCAGTAGGTTTAAATTATTTATTGTTTATTACAGAACTTTCTGTACTAGGATTCTCTATTAATTTATTCTTCATTTTGAGCTGATTTTCATATGTTCTTATTTCACAGTAAACCAACATATAAAATTTTGTTGGTGGATTTAAGTATTACTAGATTATTTATGGTCATATAGAGTATATATGTTTGATTTATTGAAAAAAATAGATTAAATAACTATTTTATAGTTAATATAATTAACACTATATTAAGAAAAGAAAATAAATGCATACAAATTATTTTTTATTAATTAAATTATTATAATTGAAATTAATTTTAACACAACAACTTAAAATTATAATTTCAATCTTATCACATGCATAGTACGGGTTATTACACTTATTAAAATACTATAATCCAAAAAGTATTTGTAAGAAAGTAAATACTTATGATACAGTGACACTCATATGGACACGGAACACAAAATAGGCAGACGCATAAATTTTAAATTTTTATAAGATACAAAAATACGATATATAATATAAATTATTTTTTACATAAATTGTCATAATATTTTGATATTTTATTAATATTAAAATATAATTTAATTTTTTTAACTATTTTTAATGTCTTTTTTAATTATATAAAGTATTTAAAAAGTTTTGTTTTAATAATTAATAATATATACTATTTTTAAACTCATTTCAAGAATACATGTTAAGAATAAGATTGGACATGTTAACACGTATTGATATTTAAGTATGTCTAAATATATTTGAAAAAAAATTTTTTATTTTTTATTAAAATACGATTAGACACAGAAAATACACGTGTCGAACTGATGTCGTATCCAAAGTGTGACGATAACTCAACAGATTATATGTGCTTTATAGGTAAATTCAATAGATTATATATTAATTATAAATAGATCAATTTTGTAGGCACATTAAAATTATATAATAGATAGATGGTCACATAAATAAAAAAACATATAAAAATAGAACATACTTATATATTATTTCACAAGCATTCCTTCATTGTCCATCGAGATTTAAAGTCTCCAAATCTTCTTGTTGATCAACATTGGGTTCTTAAGGTATTCATATTTGAATTTCTTATTTTGAGTTTATTTTACTGTTTAAACTATAAGAGAGGCAAAGAGAGAAATAAAATTAGAAGAGTGAGAAATTGTGCAACTGGACTTTATTTAAAAGTGTGAAAAACAAACATCATGGGCCCTAAAATAACGAACCCACAAACACAAATAGGGTAACCTAAATGAAGCCTCATTCAATCCTTTTCTCATCTTTTCTAACTTCAAAGTTCAAACGGCGGCCTGGTGGATAAGAAGCTAAGAGTAAAGGTGTCAAAAATTCTTCGGATGCGGAGATTTTCGTGGAGACCGTCTCGAATGAGGCTTCAATAGTAAAAAAATTTTTCTGTAGGGATGGGGACGAGGATGGAGAACGAAATTCTTCCGAGACAGGTGCAGAAACCCGAACAGGGATTCCCACCCCATCTTCGATAATTTCGTGAATTTTTAAACTTACTTAATAATCCTTACTTTATCTTTAATTTAGGAATTCTTTTAGTAATTTCACTCATTGAAAAATCCTAACCCTATTGTTCAAAATTTTATTTTATGGACTATGATTTGCTATGTTATATTCTAGACTTATAATCTTGGATAAGACATGTTTGTGTGTTTGTAATAATATTTTGTAGTTTGTTTTTTGGTTTTTTTATATTTTTTATTATAATTTCCATATGAATGTTAAACATAAGGAGATGGAGAATGGGCCCTACGAAGAATGCGAAAAACGGAGATGGGGACAATTATTCCCCCATGGCGGAGAACGGGGCGGAGACGGTGATTAATACTGGGGGCGGGGACGGGGAGAAGGGAGGCATCCCCCGCCCCCACCCCGTCCCGCCCCATTGACATCCCTAGCTAAGAGCTCTCAAAGCTCTTCATAGGCGTGGCAATAGATATGATAAGTAGGGGTGTAAGTTACCGAATCGGGCCGAAATTTACCGCAAAACCAAATCGAAATTTACAACAGTCGAATAAAAAACTAAAAAAAACCGTTTTTTTGTTTTTTTGAATTAAATCGATCAATTCGGTTCGGTTTTTGGTTGGCTCCGTAAAAACTAAACTGAACCGAACCGAACCAAATAATGGGTTCAGAAATACTTATTTTTACAAGTTTAACCTTCAACCTAATAACCGAACCTCCAAATCCCTAACTTACCACTCACCACTCAGCGCAGCCACACACAACCCCAACACAAAGTTTTAGTAAACTCACTTCTCTCTTTCTCTTCCATGCCTGAGACTTTGAGAGAATGAGAGCCTGAGAGAGTTAGTTAACTTCAAAGACAGTTGAGGCATTAATTTGCACACAAAATTGGCTTCGTGCTTCTCCAATAACAACTGATTTTGAGGAGCTTATTGAGGAGTTTGAGAAACTTGAATTAAGTATGAAAAAAAGAAATTTAAAGTTCCTTTCATGATTTATGTTTATAATTTATAATCTATATTATGTTTATGTTTATAATCTATATTGATTTCTTTGTTTTGTATTTGTAGAAATTGTACCAATTGGAGAAGATGATGATGAGTCTGGTGTGGATTTAGATTAAGCATGGTGGCTGTTTTGGTTTTTATTTGGTTTAAAGTGGTTGTTTCAGTTTTTAAAGTGTGTTTATTTTTGTTGTTTGCTAGACATTTTTAATTGTCTTTGTTTTATGTTTAATTGTTGGGACAAGTTGAATTTGTATTGAATTTGGGTGTCATATACTGTTGTTATTCTAGTTTATTGATGGTTTTAAACTTCATTTTATGATGATTTAATTCTGATTATTAGGTTTAAAAAAATCAAAAAAATCGACTGAACCAAACTTCTCTTGGTTCCGTTCAGTTTAGTTCGGTTGTCCAGAAAATAGCAAATCGAACAGTTGGCATTGTTGTAAAACCGAATCAATTATACCCCTAATGATAAGATAGGATTTAGAACTAACTCTAATTTTATTTACAAATTATATTTTTTATTAAAATTTAACTCTACTCTACTCACAGATTGAAAATAACTTAACTCTAATTTTATCCATGATTAACCTATGGGTACTCGATCCGGCTCACAAATTTTTACAAATATACAATATTATTATATAACCTAATGAACATATAAATTAAAAATTCAATACAAATAATACAATCATCCCATAAATAATACAATCATCCTGAAAACAACATTACTATCAAATGTTCAATTTTATATAAAAGTCTTTGCTTAAATTAATAATACAAACACAAATAAAATTATTGTAAATTCGTGAGCATTCTATTTACTATAACAATATTATCACTAGTCTATGACTTCAGATACAGCATTATTGTCATCATCATTTGCAGTTTAATATCAAGATATATCAATACAAATCAAATTAAATACTAAAAAATTATTAGTTACATCAAATATTAATGTAACATGTTCAAATACACTTTGTGCAGATAAAAATCACCCAATCAGCATAAGCAATAATAATAAAAGAAGGCAAAATTTCACCACCAATTAGTGAATGGAGCATAGAACATGGAGAGCACTAAATGGCGAGAATGAAGGAATGGAGCACTGCGTTGAAGTCTAAATGGAGCACGGAGCATTATTGGGAGCACTAAAATATTAACGGAGCACGCGACCATCCGAACACAGACCACGACGACCAAGTTGGCAAATGCCGAAGACGTGGGCGAGCAGCGGCGATGAGGGGAGTAGGGGCAGACGTGGAGTTGCAGAGAGATTGAGATTTGAGAGAAGAAAATCATAGATTAGGGTTCTTAGGGAGTTTGAAACTTTTTGCATTAAGTGAGAGGTCTCTGGTTCAACACCCACCTATAATGTATTTTTATATAGGGTGCGGGTTAGTCGGATAGAATTGAGACTCAACCTGCAGCCTACCTGACCTGCGCTCAAACCTTCTCCACACTCAACCCAATCCGCAGTGGTCAGGTTGACAACCTTAGTCAACCAGATTGAATCGAGTTGGGTACCTGCGAGTAGGGTGCATGCTACCACCCCTACATGACATACTCATTCAATCATAAACTTCACAAGCTTGGCCATTGCCATTATATCTTTTTCTGTTCCAATTGCTGACAAATCCAACACCATTATTGCAGTCTTTTTTTTCTCTATAGTCTCTTTGTCCTTTTTCTTCTCTTTTTTTCCATTTCTAATTTTATTATCATCAATTCTCCTCCAACATCGATGCTATGTGGACCATCGACGGTGAGCAAGGAGAGTGGCAAAACATGGGGTTGCAGCCGCTGTGTAAGGGAGAAGATAAATGACAAAGAAAACCAAGGATTTACATTGTCTTGTTTTTATTTTTTCTTTTTGTTTCTTTTTTTTTTGAAATTTTAGGAATCGGCCAGTTCACGAGTTTTCCGGATCGTCAATTTCCGACTATTTTTTCGGTCGAATATAGATTTTTACACTAGATGGCTTTCATAGGTAATCGAACCATATTAAATACAAGTTTATAATTTTATTGGAAGAATTGGTTGGTCCAGTTCAATTTTTAGAACAATGTCATAAATAGACCAAGTCATCACATAATACTTACAGTCAAATTTTCTAATAGTTTTATTTTAACTTTTTTTAATATATTGTTTGTTTGAAGCTCGACCCTTTCAAGGGAGAAGTAAAAGCAAAACAACACTTACAACATGTTAAGTAAAACTAATAATAGCCTACTACTGTCTAGCCCTCACTATCATCACTTGATCATTACATACATCAATCTAATTGCCTCCTCAGCATAACCATCAGAATACAATAACAATAGCAGTAAAGCTTTGTCCCACTAGGTGGAGTTGGCTACATAGATCAAATGACACCATTGAGTTTTATCGTGTATCATGTCTACAAAGAGACCGTTTATATGTAGGTATTGTTTGACCACCTCGTGGATGGTCTTCCTAGGTCTTTCTCTATCTTTCACCCCTTGTCCATCTTCCATCTCATCCACCCTCCTGACTGGGTGCTTTGTCGGTCTTCTTCTCACATGTCTAAACAACCTGAGATGCGATTCTACCATCTTTTCTACAATAGGTACTACTCCAACTCTCTATCTTATATCTTCATTTCTTATTATATCCAATTGCGTATGACCACTCATCCATCTCAACATCTTCATCTCTGCCACACTTAACTTATGTTCGTTCTCCCTTTTGGCCATAAAGCATAGCCGATCTGATAGCTGTGCGATAAAATTTACCTTTAAGTTTTAAAAGACACTTTTTTTTCACATATAAAACTAGATGCACCCTGCTATTCTGACCAACCTTCTTGGATCCTATGATTTACATCATGTTCAATCTCTCCATTATCTTGTATGATGCACCCAAGATACTTAAAACTTTTAACTTTTTGTAGGATTTTTTCTCCAATCTTCACCTCTGTATTAGGGTTTCTCCTTCGGCAACCAAACTTACATTTCATATATTCTGTCTTGCTACGGCTTATGCGCAGACCATACACTTCTAGAGATTCTCTACATAAATCCAACTTCTTATTTAGGTCTTCCCTTAACTCTTCCATAAGGATGATATCATCAGCAAAAAGCATGCACTGTAGCACATGCTCTTGGATATGCTCTATGAGTACTTCCAAGACTAATGTGAAAAAGTATGGACTTAAGGATAATTCCTGGTATAATCCTATACCAATAGCAAATTCCTCTGTCACACCACCTTGAGTCTTCACACTAGTTATAGCCCATCATATATGTCTTAAATTGCACGAACATATGTGATCCTTATTCTCTTCCTTTCAGAAACCTTCCATAAGGTCTCCCTTGGCACCCTATCGTATGCTTTTTCCAAATCAATAAATACTATATGTAGATCCCTTTTATTACTACAATACCTCTCCATCATCCTTCTTAACAGGTATGCAGCTTCAGTGGTGGATTTGCCTGGCATAAAACCAAATAAGTTCTCTGTTATTTGCGTCTCTTGTCTCAGCCTCCATTCTATCACCTTTTTCCATAATTTTATGGTATCCACTCTGTGTGAAATAAAAATATCTTCTACAATTATTTACAAAAATTACAGCAGAGTTTATTAAGTCATATAAGAATTCTCTACAAAAATGAGAGGATCAAGTGGAGATTGAACATTGAAATTAACTTATTGGGACAATCTCATCTTCAGTGAAGACTAAAAAGTAGAATAACTAGTACTGAATGAAGTGGAGAATAATGCAAAGAAAAAGAAATGAAAACCTTTCTTATTACTTAAGTAGTCACATATTTCTAGCTTCCAAATATATAATACTATCAAATAAACTCCTAAAATTGTTTCTTTGATCAATGATAGAATAGAAGAAGATATCAAACTACAAGAAAGGTAATATAAGTTTTTCTATGACATAAATACAGAAATAGTAGGTATAAAAATACATTTGATAAGTAAGATAAGAAGATTTAAGATAAAAGATAGCCAATAAAACACTATAAGAAACATCGTTAAAATTGACGGTTAAGCGGTCGATAATACTAAAAGTCGACGACAAAATGGACGGCGGAGATGGTCGCTATAAAGCTTGTCGATTTTTCAAAATTCTAATAAAATCGACGGCTTGCATAGCTGCCGATAATAATTTAATAAAATCGACAGCTTTTCCGTCTATATTATGAGTTTGAAAATTTTACCTTCTTACTAAAATCGACAATATTGCCGTCGATATTATTGTTTAAAATCGACCCCATTTCTGTCGATATTTGATTCAATAAAATCGACAACCTTGCCGTCGATATTATTATATAAAATTGACATCGTTTTGTCAATATTTGATTCAATAAAATCGACACAATTGCCGTCGATTTAATTATGTAGATACCGACAACTTCTTTGTCTATATTTTGTCTATTTTAAATTTAAAAAGCGACAACGCTATCGTTGATTTTAATAACCATATTTTTATTATTTTTTTAAAGTAGTAAACAATTAATGCAAATAAACTTTTAAATATAGAAATAAAATTTATACAGAATATTAGATAACAAGACAAATAAACTTTTAAATATAAAAATAAAATTTATACTAAATATTAGATAATGAGTTTACAAACTTATCAAAATAATAAATAATCTTCTAACATAAAAACTCAAGACAAGATAAATAACTAACTTAGACTAATATTTGTTTAAATTGCAATCCACCAATAATACAAAATATTCAAATTAAAATAAATAACCTACTCATACTCGTCTAAATAATCATCCAAGTCATCAAGATAATCAGAAATCATCTTTTCTTCGAGAACTCTGTGGTTGTCCTGGTCACTGCAAAATAGGTGGGAGTTAAAAATTGAGCTAACCCATAGGATAAAATTAAAATATATTCAAATATTAAGAATAAAAAATTGATACAAATTAAATATTAAGAATAACTTTTAACTTTTTATAAAAAAATGTTTGTAAAAAAAATGGATATAAATAAATTTAACATAGATATAGATGTTACTTCTATTGTGACCTTGCAGAGATTGTTAAAATCAATATCATTATGCAGTGCAAAATAAACTTACAAAAGTTGCAAATGTGTGAGCTGTCCAATAGAAAAAGGTATTGCACCTTTAATGAGTTGCTTGATAAATCCCTGTATTTAAAACTCCCATTAGTTATAACCAAAATATGAATTAAATGTCATTATCTAATATATATTTTAACAACTTAACTGAAATATGATATTAATAGTTCAATAAGAAAGTCAAATATGATTCAAAGCAAAATAAATTTTGACAAAAAAAAAGCACAGAATTAAAAGAGAGGAAAGTATTACAATATTTTAAATGCAATAGGTTTTTAATATCTGGCGGGATTCCTCCTTAAAAATAATTGGCTCTCAAGTACTTTTCATTATAACCAAATAAACTGTATTAGCCCTTACGCAAGAACATTAAAGGAATGATCATAAAAAGTCAAAGTACTATTTTCACTTACAATGCTCTTAGCTCAGTACAATTGGTAATCTCATTAAGAATAATATCATGTAAATCATTCTGATGAAGTGCCCTATTTCGATACAAACCAACAATTGAATAAAATGAGGGTATAATCATAGATGTTAAATCTCTATTTTCAAGAATTATTGAAATAGTGAACAAGTGGAAGAGGAAAACTACTTACAATCTCCGTAGTCATCTTAATTTTAAAAATGATGAGGTACTGCTTCAACATATTTAAATAAAATTTAGTATGTTTATATATACACGACTATAATAGATGTGAACATAAAACATACTAGTGAGTTGCTCGCGCTTTGCGCGGGACGCTTTGTTATTACGTAATAGTATATACTGTTATATAATTCATATGAGTTTGTATTGTTTTGGAATCATACTTACTATTAACTAAATTACTTGATATATATTGACTTTGAGTATAATGTAATGTGTCCCAATTAAGTACGAAAAAGTAGAAAGATAATGTTTTTTTTTTGTATATGATATATATTCCCTCGGTCTAGTTTTTTTTTACTACTCACTCGATATGACATTGAGGCCTCCTGTTGTAATAATTCTTTTTAATCTATTTAAATTTTTTTATTAACTACCATTAACTTTACCTATTTTTTAAGAGAAATTAATTTTTTTTACAAAAATATTATTTAGCAAAAATTTTACTTTTTATGATAAATTTTTATTTACTAAAATACTCTTTTAACAAATTATTTTTCTATTGATTAAATTGTATTTTTTAAAATATTTTTAAAAAATTTTTTTGAATGATTAAATTATTTTTTCCTAAGATACGCTTTAATAATTTTTTAATTATTAAAAAACTTGCTTTGCCAAGATGCGAAAGAATGAAATGTTAATTTTTTAAAATTTGGATTTATCTATTTCGATTTATTTTTAAATTTTGATAAAATTGTTAATAATTTTCAATAGATTTATTAATCAAATTATTTATTACTATTAATTATTAAACATATTAACAGTGGTAACATTTTTTAAATTTAATATTAAAATAATATATATTGAGTATTGAAAAATTAGTAGTAAAGTAAAAAAATAATTGTTAATGAAAATTTTAACAAAATCATAATTTAATAATTAAAAAATTATTAAAAAGTATCTTAAAAAAGTGAAATTTTTTATAATAATAATAATAATAATAATAATAATAATAATAATAATAATAGCGCCGATGACGCATGTTCCTATAGTCCCATTAACTAAATCACCGCAATGCTTTATTCAGTTATAGTGTGTTGAACGTGTTTTTATTTATCCATAGAAAAAGAACAGTAAATAGCATTACATTACCAAAGTGTTGGGTTTAACTTTATTTTTGCAAACAGAATACTCGTGGTTTAAATTCGGGATAAATATGTCACTTTTAAATATATGTTTTGAATTTGAATAGTTGCAAGCAATTAATAAATTTTTCACCGCCAAAATCTTCTCCCTCCCTAACTCCCCAAGACACACGCAAGACACATGACATCTTTTGTATCTATTTTTTTTGGTATTTAGCAATTATTACCACCAACCCACATCAATGAGAATTTATTATCACCCACTCCTCCTCTCTATTCTATTAAACACCACCTTTTTAAAAAATAGATCTGGCACTTATAAGAACGATTGCCGCTTCAAGCAGAGTAATTGTTTGCAAGTTGATTTAGTTGATGGTGTATATTGTTGACTTCTGAAGTTACACTTGATATGAAATTCGATCTTCTACACTCGTATAAATTCAGGTGAGAGTATGGTTCCAGAAGAGTGTAGTAGAAATCAGTTTTTTCTTCCACATCTTTTGGCTAGAAAACTAATTTGAAGCGTAACAGAATTTTTTTGGAAGATGTGTTCTGCACTTCTTATTTAGTATTTTAGATTTTTATTTTTAATTTAAGATTATGTATATTGTATTTTGTAATTACAACTGGAGAATCGATCTGTAATCTGGATGAATTTCTGTATAACCAATACTTAAAATTTAGGCTCGTGTTTAGTAGAATAATTAAATAATCAAAATCTAACATGATAATGTGTCTACATCCCATTAATTAAGATATGTTGATAAAAGATACATTGAAAAAGATCCTTTGAGTTAACATGTTGATCTGTTTTGACTGATCTGGCTATCATATTTTTCTTGTGGCAAAAATATGCTACTTACCTATAAACCGCAGTGAATTTCTTATTCTTATTCTCCAGTTTTTGCCAAGGACTACAGTTGAAAAATCAAGAAAAAAGTTGGTATTTTGATCAATAACCATCCACTTCCGTACACATCAGAATCCTGTAGGAGAATAGAAGTAAGGAATCCTGTTAATTAAACTATTTGCAAATGTATGCTTATTTGTTGAATACTATTCATTAATTAGACATTCATACGTTTTCCTAACTTTTATTTTTCCAGATGCAGTGTGTTCCTGCAATATTAATAGTTTATGTATCAAATAAATGTGCCGAGATGGAGAATGCATTATTATTTCTATGGTTGTACACACAACGTGTTGTTTCAGGTATGTTTTTAGACTTTTAATTTGACATGGTGACTACCTGTGACAAAAGTTCCTGAATTAATAGGCTAATATGTTCTATACATTGGCATCATGATAGTTTATTCTATATAACTTATTTTAGATTTAAAAATTCTTTGTAATGTAAGCGAAAAAAAATAATAAACAAAATTAACAATTAGTTACATAGAATGTACCTAGGATTGTATGCATTGATAAATCAGAGAACTTGTGATTTCTTATTCAAGATTTCTGAACACCTCTTTGTAAACCACGTTGTCTGTCTCCTTAGCTCTATCATCATCATGATATAGAAGTATCTTTAGACCTTTTTATTTGTAACTCTTGAAACGGCAACATACAATTGTCCATGGATAAAAACAAGATTTTTTAATATCAATCCAACTTTTGATAACGATTGACCTTGACTTTTATTAATAGTCATTGCATAGGATACCATTATAGGAAATTGTCTGCGTTGGAATTTGAACGGTATCCTATGGTCGAATGGGCTTAAAGTCATCCTTGGAATGAACACCTTTTGACCTACATTTTTTCCGAGATGCTTTTTGCTTCTAATATGTGTTTTCCATGCTTTGTGAGAACCATCCGGGTTTCATTGTACAAACCTGCAGAGTGATCGATGTTTCGAAGTAACATGACGGGAGTACCTACATTAAGTGTTAAGTCGTGGTTTGGCACCCTAGAGCACCTAATTGTGTTTAGGAGTTCAAGAGTATAGACAGAAGCTAATATGTCATTATTGTTCTCCATAGGGCATGCTTTCTCACTGCTGAAATATGTTTGTGCTTTGGTTGGGTTTAAACTCTTCATGTACCTATTGATTTCATCAACCAACTCCAATGTGGGTGCGAGAATAGCCCGATCTTCAACTTGCATGTCACAGTTCATTCTGCTCATCATTTCTAGGTAAATTTCTCTACAAATAGCAACTATGGGATCATCCCACTCCTTTATGAGGATGTCATCTGGAATTTCAACATTGTCCGCTCCATCCATAGATCTTCTATATCTCCCATCTCCAATGCTTAAAATCTAATCTGCAAACTCCTTTAGTTCTCTACAACTTTGAGTGCCATTAGCCCCTTCTAGGCGCATGTTCTTCGTAAGTGTCATCAACTTATAGCTATTCCAAATGTATGATGAATTAATTGTTGCATTTACAATCTCCTGTCTAGTCCCTTTAGGTATCACGGGTAATATTTGTCTAAAATCTCCTCCAAACACAATTGTCTTCCCTCCAAATGGTTGTTCTTCACTTCTTGAGTTGTTAAACCTCAAAATATTTTGCATTGTTCTATCAAGAGCTTCTATACAATATCTGTTCACCATAGGAGCTTCATCCCATATTATTAGCTTCGTCTTAATCAGTAAATCAGCTAATGGACTTCCTTGTTTTATGTTGCATGTTGAAAACTCATCAAGATTTAGGGAGATTGCAAAACGTGCATGAGCTGTCCTTCCACCATGTAGTAACAAAGATGCTATTCCTCTTGATGCTACAGTAAATACTATTTGACCTTTGGATCTTAACCCAGATGCTAAAGTCTTCCATACAAATATTTTTTCAATACCACCATATCCATATAAGAAGAAAACTACACCTTCCTTTTTGTTAACAGCATCCATAACTTGTTTGTATACACTTTTCTGCTCATCAGTTAGCTGTGATAGTTGAATGTTGTGTTCATCCGAGAGTCTACGTCTATCATAACAAATCTCATCACATATTAGCCGATTCACTCCTATTGTGATCAAATCAGTTGAATATGCATCCAAATCGGGATACGGCATAAATTGAAAATCTTTAAGACTGTTATTGTGACTTTTCAACTTGTGCTCAATGTATATAAGAGTGAAATCCTTAAGCTCTTCATTGGACAAAGTAAGGCCTGTGCAAGTAAGATAAATTTATGAATTGCATCACAAAAATGTATAGGTTATTAACGTAGTATATAGAATAATCAAACTAATATTTTTAATTACCTGGGTTGTCAAGAATTCTTCTTTAGCGATGTAATATGTCATTGGAAAGCAAAGTCCATGTATTTTCCCATACATGTTCAAGTCTTGCCATTGAATTTGAAAATAGTAGTGTTGCAAATAACTTTCGCAAATAATCTCCAAATACCCAACTACTTGCTTCCTTGATTGCATCAATGTATTCTTTGTCATCATCCAATAGACCACGTGTGTAACATGCATCCCTGAATGTTTCGTACAAAACATCATCTACGGTTCTAATCTCTTCGTAGGAAATAGGACCTCTAACAAAGTTTAAGAGTAGTCTTAAATAATAAATTTCACCAGACTCTGGTGGCACAAAAAAATCCCACCAATAACCGAGTGTGATTTCCGTGGTGCCCAAACTCTTTCTTGTGCCTTCCAAAAAAACTTTGTAGGAAACTCTACATAAGTTAGAGAACGGGCTTCTTGATATTCTTTGTTTGCCTCAAACCATCCCAAAAACATCGACTCCTTCACAGAAGCTTGTCTAGCAACCTCATCAAGATTCTCATGGTCTTTGAATATCACTGGTTGCTCATTGGGCAAGTGAAATTCGAGCTAATTACAGATGGATCTCTGTAATGAATATTATATCCAAAAATTCTCCACGCTGCCTCACATGGAGATATGTACCTACAGTCATAATACATGCTAACTTCATCAACTTCATCCTCCTTGGCATTTTGGTTTGTAGTTTTGTAGAAAGTCGCTGTGACGCGATCATTTCCTTTGTTCACATATTTAAAAAAATACTTGATTGATCTTGATTGGTTACACCATTCAACATTTATGTGTGCCCCATATCTCAATAGTAAGAACCTATTGTGTGGAACCACATATCTATTGTCAAGGTCAACACCTGTTTTGGTGATTACCTTTCCGTCATCTTTGCGTCTATATATTGGATAACCATCATCATCAATTGAGGTCGTCTCAACAAATTCTTTTGGAAAATGTCGGATACATTTGCCATTTTCCATGCAAGGCGAGTCTTTTCTAGCAAAACCGCATGGGCCATGTATCATGTGCTTTTCCACAGCATCATAATATTCTGGGTCTTTATCCTTATCTGAAATTTCTGTTGATATAATTCGACCAATGTCCTCTCCAGTAGGATATTTATCATAACGATGTAAGAATACCAGTATGTGAGCGTGAAGAAGTCCACGTTTTTGAAATTCAATAGTATACATAACTGCAAAAAAGATTAAAAAAGTGATTTGGTTAGACCTTATTAATCCTATTTTAAGTATGGTGTTGGAGTAATGTCTCAAGAGGCTATGTAAAGTTTCTTTTTTAAGATGCCTATTAAAATAATAAAATATAGATTCAATCCCTACTAAAATTTTGATTTTTTACCAAATTTCAAACAAAAGTCATAGTTTTACTATCTTCCACACTTTAACATATGGGTTCTAATACTATAATAAATCTATTTGTTCATGGTGCATCCAGTGGTGATTTAAGTCACCGAGCATGTGAATTGAAACATGGCATGATACTAAGATCTTCCCTATATATGTTCTAATGCTTTCTCAGATGTAATCAGCAACCATTATTTCTCTAAATAAAAATTGTTTGAATAATTAAACTTTTACATGCACAATATTCGAATCTGCCTACAATATTTCTTTGTATGCATAAATCACATATGAATGAATAATTTACCTGCAATGACTCTTCCAAAAATTTTCTTCGTCTTGATTTCTTTGATTAGTTGATCTAATTTCACTTTAAAAGCTCTACAAACTATGTCTGGTCGGTCCTCTGCATTTAACTCTCTGTTCCTTAGAAAATCTTCAAGCTCTGGCCATTTTGGATTGCATGTAAATGTTATGAATAAGTCTGGGTATCCTACAACTTTGAAAATAGCCATCACATCTTGATAATTTTGTATTATGTACCTAGGACCTCCCGTAAACAATGACGGTAAGATAATACGCTTTTCTCGAGACTTCTTTTAAATCCTTGGATAATTCACATCTTAATTTTTCTTGCTCAAGACGTATGAAATTGAGTCTCACGGACTCAATCATCGAATAGCCGTCGACTAAAAACTGTTGGAATAATCTCCTTGAATACAACAATGGTGATCCATCAGCCAATCTTTCTTGTATTCGAAATGCAAAGAATTCTTTCATTGTAACTTCTTTTCTACTTTTTCCACCATTTGTAAATCTCTTGTTAAGCATTATATCCTCCTTATAGCCATTCTCACCATATAATTTTTTCATTTTTTTATGTTTGGTTTAAAGATATCACTCCAAAGCAAATAAATACCTGATATTGAAAAAATGAGTATAAAAAAGATTGTGTGTTTGACAATATCCAAGCTTTATCTGGGTAATATCAGTCTTTCACTCTTTTTCTTAAGTTTGACATTTACCTTATTATGTTACATTTAATCACTGCATTTGCTTGTTCAGGTACCAATAAGATTTGATTTTTATCCCCTTTAGTTTCATGCTAAAGCAAATGTCTTTATCCCTAAAAATATGAAAGTAACTATTGTCAGTCTTTTCAATAAAACTTATGATAGCTAACCTATCTATCACTCATTTAACTTTCTTTGATCCTAAGTAGTGAAACTTTTTCATGCTATACTAATTTTTTATTCATCTATCAGTTAATATCCATTGGTCTGATATTTTATCCCCTTCAATTACAACATGTCGTACAATATAAATCCTCTTCATAGGTATTTTCTTTTGCAACTTGCTTATTTGACGTTGAGCTATTTGTATGTTAACAATTCATTATTTTAGACTTTGACTATATATAAAAAAAATTTCATCTGATATATATAAAAATCTTTTTTTATCTCCTCTGTGTGTGAGCAAGCAAAAGAGAGAATTACAGGAACATTGCAAATGTAATTACGAATTTTTAAAATTTCTTATTTTTATCCAAATATCTTGCTTTTATAATTTGTTTCCTTTTGCTGTTTTCATATATATTTATTTCTAACTCAAAACAAATTAGTACTACAATATATTGAAAGTATTTTATTTGAAGGAAATGATTTAATTTTAAAAATATCCAAAAATTTTATATGATCAATTATTTCAACTGGAACCAACAGATAAATTTAAAAAAATTTATATTTTTTGTTATGATTTTTATTTCTTATATTTATTATGCTACATTGTCAGTCACTTAAAACTATTTCATGTGTAACTTCATTTTTTTAATTATGTTTTTCATATCATCAATTGATTATAGATTTTCATATTGTTTTTTAATTTCTGTCAGTGTATAGTCCAATTGGGCCAGCCAAACCCAAAATCCAATAGTATATGTATCTCTGCAATTTTATGGGAGCAAAACCAATGTTTACTTGATCTATGTATATAACACATGATTTTGTATTTATTTCTATGTTATAGTCAGAATTAATCCATCTTTACTCATTTTGAAAACACTCGATAACGATTAGACACTAATAAAAATAAATTTTGCCTTCTCAATAAAGTGAATGATATCTAATTATAATTGGTCAACGGTAGTATAACTCATCACTTCAATTGTATGATATCACCATGCTTGTAACCCCAATTAACAAATTAATTATTAAATAGATATAATTTAATATTAACCAATCTAAATTTCACATGTTTTTTTATTTATTATTATCTATATAATAAAAAATTAACCACTTAATTCATTTAACGTGTGTTCTAAAAGAGCTTAATAGCTATTGTCATTTTAATAACTAAATTTGAGTTGAACTTAAATTAAAACTAAATATTCACATCAACTGAAATAGAAATGAGTATAAAAAATGTGTGTTTCACAATATCCAAACTTCATTTGGACAATATCAGTCTTTTACTCTTTTTTTTTTGAAGTTTGATCTTTATCTTATTATGTTACACTTTATTACTTTATTTTCAGGTTCAGGTAGATTAAGATTTGATTCGTATCCCCTTTAGTTCCATAATTAAGCAAATATCTTTATCCCAAAAAATGTGAAAGTAATTATTGTCAATCTTTTCAATTACACCTATGATAACTAATCTATCGTATCACTCATGTAACTTTCTTTGACCCTAAGTAGTGAAACTTTTTTATGCTAGACTAATTTTTTATTCATCTATCTACTAGTATTCATTGATCTGGTATTTTATCCCCTTTAATTACAACATGTTGTACAATGTAAATCCTTTTCATATGTACTTTCTTTTGCAATTTGCTTATTTGACGGTGAAGTATTTGACAATTTATTATTTTGGACATGGACTCAATTCACCCTTGTTCACAACATTTACTATATATAAAAATCTTTTTCCATTTGCTATATATAAATTTTTTTTATCTTCTCCAAAAGAGGGAAGTAGCAGGAACATAGCAAATGTAATTACAAATTTTTAAAATGGTTTATTTCTATCCAAATGACTTCCTTTTATAATGGACAATTTGAATATTATTCTTAATTTTTTTCTTTTAATGTTTTCATATATATTTATTTTTAACTTAAAAAATTTATAGTTTGTCAGGCTTTTACATTGGATTCTTATACAAATTCCAAAATAATATAACTAATATAGGCTACTTTTAACATTATTGCCCCTAGAAAAAACTTTCTTAATGATTTAATGACAATGAATCTTGATCGTATCTAGATAAGTTTGCCTGTCAATTTAGCCAGCCTTTTCTATTTTGCCAAAAGAAAAATAGAGCATAGTACATCTTTTTCATCACAATCTAACATACTAAATGGCAATAGCTTTATGATGTATCTATTTAGGGCCATATTAGACATTGTTTATGGTAGCTTTGACCTTCTTTGTTTCCTAAATTTTAAAAAGGTGGGTTTCATCTATTCTTGACTTCTTTCTCGATTCAATTGTCTCATTTTACTAAAATTGCTCATGAAATTTGAAATTGTATTCTGCCTAGAAACATAATACCTTGCTTTCTTTATGTGTTATGGTCAATTGAGTATCTAAAAAAAATTGTAAATCTTTGTAACTGGTAAATCAAACCTTTTTTTGTTATAAGACAATATAACAAACCTATTACTGGTACACTTTAAAATTGGAGGATGCATCTGCACTGCATCCTTTTATATTTATGGACACAAATGCATGTGTTATTACAATGCTCATAGTTCACTTTCCCAAAATAAGAACTACTTTTATTCGTTTTTTCTAACTTAATAGGATATGAATTATTATATTTCTTTTTTGGTTAAATTTTACATATTAAAAAGCACTATTTGTATAAAAATATTGCATCGATCTTATCTGATATATATTATTTGATAAATAAAAGTGCTATGCCATAATACTATGTGTGTGACCAAGATTAAATGGATCTTAATCAACAAATATAAATAGCTCATCTAGGATTATATTTTTTTGATACATTTTAATATATTTTTTAATATTAAAATCAATTGAATGTTCATTATGTGACTCTAAATTAAAATCTCAATGAGTATCAATTTGCTTATCCATTTTTAGATTAATTTGCTAATTGGGTTATCAATTTATTTAAGTAATATTTTTATTTAAATAGATACAAAATAATTTTGGCCAATAAATTATTAAATAAATACAAAATAATTTTGATATAAATATGCAACTGTTTAGATCCAATTGACACTCACAATGTCCAATTAAGTATTCTTTAAATTAAGTTGTAAATTATTCAGGACATTATCATTATTATTTTGGGATATACCTTTTGATCACTACAGAAACCTTAGAACAATCAAAGGCATATGATATTTTCACTTTTATGGAATACAATTGAAAAAAAAATGTTGATCTACTTGGATTGTTAGTCGTAGAAACATAAGTACTTTGGATAAATTTTGCCCCCAATAAAAGAGCTCACATATTGTCCATTACTTTCATCCTAATCTCAATTGAACTAATTTTATAAATATACAACATTTACTCTTTCTAATTAGACATGTCTTCTTTTATCATTTAAATTGTTATGTTTCTTATAAATGAAAGCAAGTTTCTTATAGTTTATCATTCTTTTACATAGAGTTCCTATAGAAATTCTAAAATAATATAACTATTATAAACTACTTTTAACTTTATTGCCCATAGTTAGTTTTCTTAATGCTTTAATGGCAATGAATCTTGATCATATCTGGATAAGCTTGCCTGTCAGTTTAGCTTGTCTTTTCTGCTTACAGCAAATCATATAGAGCACAGACTACTCTTTTCATCCCAAACTAACATACTAAATGGCAATAGCTCTATGATGAATATATTTAATTATTTTATTATACATTGTTTATGGTAACTTTGACCTTCTTTGTTTTTTGGATTTTAAAAAGGTGATTTTGGTCTATTATTGACTTCTTTGTTGGTTTAATTGTCTCATTTCACTGAAATTGCTCATGAAATTTGAAAACATATTCTGCCCAGAAAGATAATGTTTGACTTTTTTTGTGTTATGGTCAATTGAATATCTAAAAAATCTTATAAATGATAAACCAATTTTTTTTATAAGATAACACAACAAACATGTTAATATTGCACTTTCAAAATTAGGGGATGCTTCTGCATTGGATTCTTGTACATCTATGGGCAAAAAAAGCTTAGAATTTCTGTTATCACCATGTTCATGGTTCACTTTTCTAAAATAAGAACTGCTTCTATATTATTTTTCTCATTTTGTTTAGATTTGAATTACTATATCATCCAATATCTCCGTTTTCAGATATTTTTCATATTATGTTTTCATGTTAATCACTTATAACTATATATTGATATTAAAGCTGGAAGCTAATAACATACTCACATATTTCTTATAGCTCTGTATTACCTTAAAATAACATAGGATTACTATCCTGTGTCATTGTTGGTTAAGATTTCTTTTTACATAATGCAGAGTTTATATTTGGTCAATCATTTTTATTGTAGGATCATAATGAAAGCATGAATCCTGTTATGGGAGTTGTCCTCAGTTTATATACATTGAATTTTGTTCTACTCTAAACTAACTATAAGTAGTGCGCTGACACATTTTAGGTGATATTATATAATTACATATATGTTTCTTTAGCAGCATTCATAAAAGATATGCTTTGCATACATACTTTTGATCCGATTTGGTTAAGCACAATGTATACACTGCTAAATATATAACTGCCCACTCTTACTTTAATATGATAATTCTTGTGCCTGTTAAATAATTTTAATCGTTTCTTTTCGAACTTGTTTCGATCTAGATATACTTAACTATATTCATCTTGGGTGTAAGTGATAAAAACAGAATAATAACAACAACATATATGTAAAAGAAAAAATTAGATATCATTTTAGTGGTCAATTAAACTAAAGACTGGCAATCCAAAATGTAATACAAATTCTAAAATCAAAGTCAACATAATTCACTAACAGAAAGCGATAAAATTTACTGATAATTAGAAACTAACATCACATAGTCTAACAATCACAACAATTCACATCTTAGATTTAGATTTTTTGTCTCTTATTAGTCTTTCTGGTGAATTTGTTGGTTGAGAATTGTCCTTCTTCATCATTTATGTTGGTGCTTGAGAAGCCACATTTCATATCATTAGAAGTTCCTTTAACTGGGATTTTGCTTTTGAGACTTGATACAGAAGCTTCCATAGGATCCTTTAAACCAAATAAACAACAAAATGTGTTAATCAATATAAGTCTTGTTTTTAACAGTCTTTAAACTATTTTTAAAGACAACAAAGATATTTTTTATTGAATCCATACCATATTAAATTGATTATCATTATCGGTCTTGATATTAATAATGTTTTCTAAAATATCAATCGAGTTGCTACAACCCATCTCTGGCGGACAGAAAAAGTATAGTTTTATTTAGAATTAACGCCAACCAACTCAGCAAAAACAAAAACTGTAGACATAATTAAATAAATGAACCACTACCCAACTTATAGACGGGTTTGTAGATACGTTGAAATGTTCTTCTTTTTGCAAGTATTTATCTATCAGATGCTCATCATCACATATTTTAATGATAGGATAAACTTGGTCAAAATGCTTGATATTTCCAGATTTAATGTTAATTTTAAATAAAGCTTTTTTATCCATCATATTGTCTAAGGAGGAGGGATATTCTCCCTCATCGTTATCGTGCAATAAAAAAACTCTTCTCTAGTTTAGTTTAAGAATGTTGAATTGGATATATTTTCTTTGAAAATCTCAACTCGATATGCACTAACCTCTTCTTCCCTAACTTGGTCTGCTCTCTTTCTATAGAGTTGTGTTGTTTCCCTATCCCAAAGCAGTAGGCTGATGCTCCCGGTACCATCATACACTATCACTTTGACCTTGAACCTGCCAGTAGACAAAAACTCCCACAACTAAGTCATTCCAATTTTTTTTATTTTTCTAGACTTACTATACTAAATTGCCTATGTAGAGAATAGTTCCAAACCTAATAGATGTAGATTCATGTGTGTGTCCACATTTAGTACATTCATACCTATATCCAATAGGAGTCTCAACTTTCTTCGGACATTTTCTACATGACTTATAAAACCAATAATTTTTACCTACATTTATAGCAACAATGGTACCAATAATCCAGTACGTCCCTTCCTGAAAAATATTACTTAAAATTGGTGATTGTTTGAACCCATGGTATGGCAACATATCAAGAGTATTTCACATGTATATATGTATTAACTCTTTTGAATTTAGAGTATGTTCAACAGTCTTCACGATAACGACACCATTGTTCAGCTCATCAGTCGCGGACCATGCCCCTTGGGTTGTAACTTGACTAATCCTAGATGTACTTGCAGGTGCAATATTAAGCAGTTTGAACATTACATTGTAATTGTAAGAATGAAGTTGTCCTTATGAACATTAACTTCAAGGTGTGAAAGGTTAATAACAACAAATGCAAAAAAACTGGTACTAACCTATTTCAAAAACCAAATACCTCTTCTAACTCTAAGTCGACATGGACCTTAGATATGGAAAAGTTGCTTTGGACAGATGTCCTTCCATTCCACCTTGATGCCTTGAAGTATTGCAACACAACAATAAAGGGTTCTTCCCTTACATTTTCTAGGTGTGGAAGGAGGTGATCAGCCATTTCTCCGAATAAAGTACAACCAATCGTGTTGCCCCTTGATGAGCGGATAATTTATACGCTTTTTGGCATTGTTTTTAGTATGTTTTTAGTATGTTTTAGTTAGTTTTTATTATACTTTTATTAGTTTTTAGTTAAAATTCACTTTTCTGGACTTTACTATGAGTTTGTGTGTTTTCCTATGATTTCAGGTATTTTCTAGCTGAAATTGAGGGACCCGAGCAAAAATCTGATTCAGAGGCTCAAAAGGACTGCAGATGCTGTTGAATTTTGACCTCCCTGCACTCGAAGTGGATTTTCTGGAGTTACAGAAGCCCAATTGGCGCGCTCTCAACTGCGTTAAAAAGTAGACATTCTGGGCTTTCCAGCAATGTATAATAGTCCATACTTTCGAGATTTGATGGCCCAAATAGGCGTTCCAAGTCAGCTCAAGAATTCTGGCGTAAAACACCGGAACTGGCACAAGAATGGGAGTTAAACACCCAAACTGGCACAAAAGCTGGCGTTTAACTCCAAGAAGAGTCTCTACACGAAAATGCTTCAATGCTCAGCCCAAGCACACACCAAGTGGACCCGGAAGTGGATTTTTATGTCATTTACTCATTTCTGTAAACCCTAGCTACTAGTTCTCTATAAGTAGGACCTTTTGCTATTGTATTATAGGTCTTTTGATCACTTGAATCTTTTGATCATGTTTTTATGATTGAACCCTCTTTGGGAGGCTGGCCATTCGGCCATGCCTAGACCTTGTTCTTATGTATTTTCAACGGTGGAGTTTATACACACCATAGATTAAAGTGTGGAGCTCTGCTGTACCTCGAGTATTAATGCAATTACTATTGTTCTTCTATTCAATTCAGCTTATTCTTGTTCAAAGATATTCATTCGCACCCAAGAACATGATGAATGTGATGATTATGTGACGCTCATCATCATTCTCACTTATGATCGCGTGCTTGACAATCACTTCCGTTCTACAAGCAAACAAGGCTTGAATGTTTATCTCTTGGATTTCTTAATCGGAATCTTCGTGGTATAAGCTAGAATTGACGGCGGCATTCAAGAGAATCCGGAAGGTCTAAACCTTGTCTGTGGTATTCTGAGTAGGATTCAAGGATTGAATGACTGTGACGAGCTTCAAACTCGCGATTGTGGGGCGTTAGTGACAGACGCAAAAAAATCACTGGATTCTATTCCGACATGATCGAGAACCGACAGCTGAATAGCCGTGCTGTGACAGAGCGCGTTGAACATTTTCATTGAGAGGATGGGAGGTAGCTATTGACAACGGTGAAACCCTACATACAGCTTGCCATGGAAAGGAGTAAGAAGGATTGGATGAAGACAGTAGGAAAGCAGAGAGATGGAAGGGACAAAGCATCTCCATACGTTTATCTGAAATTCTCACCAATGAATTGCATAAGTATCTCTATCTTTATTTTATGCTTTATTCATAAATCATCCATAACCATTTGAATCTGCCTGACTGAGATTTACAAGATGACCATAGCTTGCTTCATACTAACAATCTCCGTGGGATCGACCCTTACTCGCATAAGGTTTATTACTTGGACGACCCAGTGCACTTGCTGGTTAGTTGTGCGAAGTTGCGATAAAGAGTTGAGATTGCAATTGTGCGTACCATGTTGATGGCGCCATTGATGATCACAATTTCGTGCACCACCCCTATTAAAGAAACCAAAATGAAAAAAGATTACAAATTTGACTATTTTCATCATATGATATATATTTATTTAATAGTAATATATCTTTGGGTTTGGGATCATACTCTAAATCTTCCAAAACAACTGCCAATCGCCTGGTTTCTTTTCCTTTGCTGGTAACCAACTCTCGTTGATTCTCTTTCCCAACAACCTCTGCAATCATGTCTAGAAAGAAAACACATTGAGTATAGTCAAAATCTGAGGATGAACTCACTATAATATTAAATACTAAGATAAATTTCAGATTTTTTGCCAACAATATAATATACACATATTAAGATAGCTTTCAGTAACACATTTTGAACAAACCAAACAGTTCGGTATTGTCAAGCTTTTCAGCATTTAGTAACTCAGTAATAGTCTTCAATCGAAATGCTTCAAAAGAATAGCTTGGATTTTCGATTGGACTTACAATGGTCCTATGTGAGAAAGTGAGGACCCACTTTACTGAAGTTACCCTAGACTTGATCTTGTTATCAACAACTATGAAGTTACTCATCACATACATGCAGAACTTTTGGATGTTACCCAACCACTTTTTCAAAACCGGGTTAGGAATTGAAGCATGAATCCTATCATCCTGAAAGATGTTTAGTTGGAAAAGTCAATAATCAAAAGAGGGTAAAAAAATATAAATACCATTATAAAGGATTTTTATTAATAACATACCTTAATATTCTGAAGAATCATCTCAATTGATCCCAGTTCTTTTTCGTTGAACTTGCTAGGACTCTCCCAGAGTCTTACCATGTAACCTTTAAATTCCAGGTTAGTTTTTTTGCATTGACATCACATAGGTAATCATAACATTCAGCCATTTTTTGTGATTTGTACCAAAGAGGAAGATGAAACTATTCCTAGTTTTCAAGAGATGAGAACAAAATATTTTAAAAGCAGGGTAAAATGTGGGTTTGCATCAAACAACTCTATTTATATTGATGTCCCACTTATTGTTTTATTTGAAATTAAATTTTTTTATTTTTATTTTTATATTATACATTTGCCAAGAGTAGCTACTGCCACTTGGCATGTATTGGCTATTAATATTTGTCAAGCAAATAACTGCTCCACTTGTCAAATACTTGATCATCTAATGCTCTCCTATTATATATAGGAAGATACTCTCATGAAAACTCTAAACTAACTTCACAACTTTATATACTAAACTGAAAACATGATTATTAAACTACATATATACATTAAACTCAGTTAAGTTAGAATACATATGAGGTTGAGATCTTGCCCTATGATCCTTTAAATTAGGATTAAAGCATTGTGATTCTTTACTACCATTGAATTGGTACCAAAATGGACGTTATATTGGAACTGGAACAAGCATTTCACGGAGTCAGACCAAGCCAATTACTATAGATCCAACAACCAAGATGTTCTTTCTTATTGGTAACCAAGGATATTTGGTAACCAAAGAGATATAGAGGGATAGAGGGATAGAGCTAGATAAAAACAAGGAGATATTAAATAATTGCATTGGTAACCAAAAACAAAAGAGATATATTATATCATTAAATGAAGCTAACACACTCAACTCACCTCTACCCTGAAGGCACGCTCCCCTTGCTTACCTTCTCTATGTAGCAACTTGATTGCTGCCAAAGTACCATCACTTAGGACTCCTCTGTACATCAAACCAAACCCTCCATTACCAATGATATTTGATTCACTGAATCCATTTGTGGCCACTTCTATCTTCTTGTCTGTGAAAACTTATACTCCTTTGAATTTAGGTGCTGCTGGTGACCTACTAAGGTTTCCTTCTTGAAGACACCCTCCCTTCACATCTGAAATTAATGTTTCCAAGCATTTATTCATTAGCTTCTATGTGAGAAGTACGGTAACTGTAGTGGCCACTGCAATGGCTATGAGAATGGTTTTGGAGGGGAGATGAGCATGGCTATGCTCATGATTTTCTGAATGCAATTGGTGTTGTGTGTAAACAGCTATAGAATGTCAATTCTACCAACATATAGCCTACAAATTCCAAAGTTTTTACTGCTATATAGCCATCTAGTCTATCAATATAGTCTACCAATATATCAATAACAACAAAAACTCAACAACATAGCAAGAAATTCAACAAAACAGTAACAACAACAATAACACAACAGCAACAGCAACAAAGACACAGCAAATTACAAAAAAATAACTAAGGCAATAACAACTCAACAAGACAGCAAAGGATCAGATAACAGAGGACCTACCGAAACGACACAGCGAAGCAACAGGCAAGACGGTGCGATGGGAGGTGTACTAACCTTTAAATAGCAGCTTACATCTATTCAGTTCCTCTTAAGTTAGTCACTTGCAAGCATTAAACAAAATAACAGTCCAAATAAACATCAAGCTGGAGAATAATTAATCTGAAAAAAGCAAGAATGGAGAGAGCATAATAATGGAAAAATAAATGCAGAAATATATGACAAATGTTTGGAAGAACAAATAATTAAAAATTTTGGAGAACCAAGTGCAAAAACAAGAGCCCTAAAAGAGAAACAAGACAATGGAATTTGGAAGTTCAGTAACAGTAACAGAAAAAGTTCTTGTGAGCTCGATTGAGAGAGAGAAGACGTGTAAGAGAGAGCGGAGAAGGACCAATGATGGAGGAGTGACGGCGGCTGGTGGACGAAATTGTGATTCATACTTAAATTGTTGTTCGAAATTGATTCCCAGGTAATGGCCCCAAAAACTTGGTGCTCAATACCATGGTCTAAACATAATTTCACAACTTCGCTCAACTAACCAGCAAGTGTACTGGGTCGTCCAAGTAATAAACCTTACGTGAGTAAGGGTCGATTCCACAGAGATTGTTGGTATGAAGCAAGCTATGGTCATCTTGTAAATCTCAATCAAGCGGATAATAAATGGTGATAGAGTTTTCGAATAATAATAGTAAATAAACAGAAAATAAAGATAAAAATACTTATGTAGATCATCGATGGAAATTTCAGATAGGCGTATGAAGATGTTGTGCTCCTTCTGAATCTCTGCTTTCCTACTACCTTCATCCAATCCTTCTTACTCCTTTCCATGGCAAGCTGTATGTAAGGCATCACCATTGTCAATGGCTACATCCCATCCTCTCAGTAAAAAAGGTCCAAATGCTCTATCACGGCACGGCTAATTATCTGTCGGTTCTCGATCATGTTGGAATAGAATCCCTTGATTCTTTTGCGTTTGTCATCACGCCCAACAATCGCGAGTTTGAAGCTCGTCACAGTCATTCAATCCTGGAATCCTACTCGGAATACCACAGACAAGGTTTAGACTTTCCAGATTCTCATGAATGCCGCCATCAATTCTAGCTCATACCACGAAGACTCTGATCTCACGAAATGGACGGCTCGGTTGTCAGGCGAGGGCAACCATGCGTCGTGCATCAGGAATCCAAGAGATACACACTCTAGCTTTCGCTTGTAGAACGGAAGTGGTTGTCAGGCATGCGTTCATAGGGACGGATGATGATGAGTGTCACGGATCATCTCATCCATTAGGTTGAAGTACGAGTAGTATCTTAGAACAGAAATAAGATTAAATTTGAATGAAAGATAGTAGTAATTGGATTAAAACTTCAAGGTACAGCAGAGCTCCACACCCTTAATCTATGGTGTGTAGAAACTCTACCGTTGAAAATACATAAATGATGAAGGTCCAGACATGGCCGAATGGCCAGCCCCCAAAATGTGATATGAATTCAAAAATAAGGAGAAGGACCAGATATGTGGTCAAAAGACCAAATGGTCAAAGACCCTGAATACAATAGTAGAATATTCTATTTATACTAGACTAGCTACTAGGGTTTACAGAAGTAAGTAACTGATGCAGAAATCTACTTTCGGGGCCCACTTGGTGTGTGCTTGGGCTGAGCTTGAGCTTTACACGTGCAGAGGCTTCTTTTGGAGTTGAACGCCAAGTTGTAACGTATTTTTGGCGTTCAACTCTGGTTCGTGACGTGTTTCTGGCGTTTGACTCCAAAATGCAGCATAGAACTGGCGTTGAGTGCCAGTTTACATCGTCTAATCACGAATAAAGTATGGACTATTATATATTGCTGGAAAGCTCTGGATGTCTACTTTCTAATGCCGTTGAGAGCGCGCCATTTGAAATTTTGTAGCTCCAGAAAATCCATTTCGAGTGCAGGGAGGTCAGAATCCAACAGCATCAGCAGTCCTTTGTCAGCCTTTTATCAGAGTTTTGCTCAGGTCCCTCAATTTCAACCAGAAATTACCTGAAATTACAGAAAAATACACAAACTTATAGTAAAGTCCAGAAATGTGAATTTAGCATAAAACTAATGAAAATATCCCTAAAAATAGCTAGATTATACTAAAAACTATCTCAAAACAATGCCAAAAAGCGTATAAATTATCCGCTCATCACAACACCAAACTTAAATTGTTGCTTATTCCCAAGCAACTGAAAATCAATTGGGATAAAAAGAAGAGAATATACTATAAATTCCAGAATATCAATGAATATTAGTCCTAATTAGATGAGCGGGACCTGTAGCTTTTTGCCTCTGAACAGTTTTGGCATCTCACTTTTTTCTTTGAAGTTTAGAATGATTGGCATCTATAGGAACTTAGAATTTCAGATAGTGTTATTGATTCTCCTAGTTAAGTATGTTGATTCTTGAACACAGCTACTTTTATGAGTCTTGGCCGTGGCCCTAAGCACTTTGTCCATTAAGCTAAAATATATTTTTCACTTTTAAGAAGGTAACCATTGTTATCATCTTCAAGGTTTTAACATCACTTTCTAAGTTTGTCATCTTCCAATTAAACTCATGCAAATTTTTTTGTGAAATAGGTATTGCACAAACTGGTTTTTCACCTCCATCAACCCAACAGAAAAAATTACAATGGATTTCATACTGCAAAGTAAAAAACGTAGGTGAATCCAAACTCAAAGTGAAACTATCTTAACATTTTCTTTAGAGGCATAACCTTACCTCATAGTTTGGACAACCATAAAATAGTCTACCAGTATTCTCTGTCGTCGTTGAGTACTTCGTCACCATCCGAAGTCTGCAATTACAAAAAAATGGCGTTCTTACCTCCCTTGTTGCACATTCTTTTGCTGCCATAAGGTCTCCCTACAAAGTTGTTCCTACTTGAGCTACTTTGCCTTCTCTCCCCACCACCCATCATCACTCCTGCAGACGAGAAAACAAGATGAACTGAAAGATAGTGGAGAAGTAAAAAAAGAGAAGAAGACAGCAGAGAGGTCGAAGAAGAGAAGAAGACAGCAGAGAGATCAAAGAAGAAAAGACAATAATTTGGGGATTAGGGTTTTATAATTGAAAATAGACTAATTTGGATATTATTAAGCAATTTCAGGTACCAATTTGAATCAAATTCAAGTTTGGTACACATCAGCATACAGCTAAAATGCCACATCATCAACGTTTAAATGGCATTTCTGCAAGGGACTAACGGAGATGCACTTTTTCGAATTTCAGGAATTTAATTGGTCATTTTAAAAAGTTAAAGACTAAATTGAATAGAAATTTATAATTCAGGGACCATTTTGGGCATTTACTCCATCATAATTATCCTAAACTAAAGACAATTATATTACCAAATTGGATGCACCGAACAACGGAAGTTGCATTCTTAAGACTCAAGAGACAATGTAATCAAGCTAAGGTAATAGTGACGTGCTCAGTGCTATTATGTTCAAAATTATAAACAAGAAAAATCATATTCTTTTTTAATCCCAAATATCTCTGTTTTAAAAATAATTTTTTTATAATTAATTTCTTATAACTCAACAATTTTACCACTATTTATAGTAGCAGAATAATTTCTAATCCCCTAACAAACATATCAGTATGATCAATAAACTCATACTTTTTAACGGAATTGAATAAGCAGAATGCCTGAAAATCTTATCTGGTAAAACCTAAGAATCTCGATCGATCGAAGGAGAAAAATTCGCAGTACAGTAGCCCGATGAAAAAGGCTGTAGTCGGAGGAGAACACTGTCGGAAGAGATCGTCATAAGAGAAAATGTCGCTGGAGCCTAGAGGAGATCTTCGTTTCAACCTTGCTCTCTCACAATGACAGCGTTTCAATTCACAGTACGGTAGCTCAATCGAGGAGATTGTAGCGGGAGGAGAACGTGTCGTCGGAGGAGAACATTGCTAGAGGAAATCATCGCTGGAGACAGCATTTTAATTCACAGCACACAATCTCGATGGAGTAGTAATCGATAGAGCAAATCGTCGCCAGAGCATAACACAAAACGTCGTTTTTGGATTTGTGGTGGCAGCATTAGTTTTACCAGAACTGAATTTTCGAATTTCAATAGTAGTAGTATCACTGTGTCTTAGGGTTTACATTGTTGGAGAAGAGTTTTAGGCCTCAATTTTTAATAATTGGTCCCGATAATGGTAGTTTAAAATCGCTAGAATCACCAAATTAAAAACCGCTATTTTATGCAAATTAATTATGATAACACTATAAAATGCCGCAATATAAATATTATTTTAAACCATTTTTTTGTAGTGTTCAATTAGATGAATGGTGGAGGATGACCTACAAAGATAATACAACGCTCAAATTAGAATGGATATAATAATAAGTAGGATATAAGTGTATGTATGTAACATAATTGGAGAAGCTCTAGGCTCCTCTTTATATACTATATAGTTTTATCTTGTCATCTTATCTTTTCAATTAGTTAAGATAAGAAAAATGTTTGAATTTAAATGTTGGTTAGTAATTTTTGATTTTATAACTCATCCCTATTATTAGGCCATAAAGATGATTTAGACTTGGAAGCTAAGTCATTGTTGGGCCGTTAAGGGTTGGATCCGCGGGTCCGTAACACAAATGAAGTTCAATCGTCCTCTCAATTTCTAATTTGATCAATCCAACAATAAAGTGGATATTATTGTGACATAAGATTAAGATATCGTTATTAAAGGGATAATATTCATTTTATGGACTTTGTAGAGTTAAACATTGTAAAACACATAATATATATATCACCATTATTCCTCAAAATAATAATCCATGCCCATGAAAGAATAAGTCTAGTATCATATTATTCTACTCCAAGAGAAGGCAAATGGTTCTCAAGAACATCAAGCCTTGGTTTCTCACATTTCACATCAATCTTCTCATCACCAGCTCTATACTCTTTGAAACTTGCAAGCGTTCCAAGTTCTTCAACCTCCCCTATAACAAGGTCTAGTTTGGCCACTATCTCCACAAGTAAAGATGCAAAAGCAGCAAAAGGCAATGCCTCTGAGAATTCAAGGCTGGTAATTGCAATTTTGCTCAATTGGTGTCTCAACACCTTTCTCTCTGGTTCCTTGTTTCCCGCTTGCTCATTGCATGCCTGTTACAACACGTATTGAATTATAATAATAAGCAAATATCATTGTTTTATTTAATCAAATAAAAATTACTAAAGAAGTTTAAATATGACAGTAGTATTTATGTATGCAATATGCATGGATCATACAATGATTCCACATAGTTATACGTTGAAATCTAACAAAATCCTCCTTTTTTATTCTGATTTTAAATTCATTAAATTAAAAGTGTTTGACCAAAAAAAACTAATTTATACAAAAATATTATGTATATTAAAATTAGTTATCATATATTTGTATCTAAATATATACGTTGTTTAACTCATTTTCTATGCATATTTTATATTCCAACATATATTTTATCTGATAACTGATTTTTATATATATCTATCTATTCTAAAAAATAACAATATACCCTTTTGGATTTCCAGTTGGACAAGGCAGAAGAATCAGTCTTAACAGTTGGCAGCGATGACTTGGAAGGCTTAGTTTCGCCTGCTTGGGCGGCGGCCATGGCAAGCATGTTCTTGGCTTGGGTGTCATTAGCGCCCAGGAAGAGTCGAGGCTGCGACCTTATGGCGGTATTGAGGTCCTGCAAGGCTTCATGGAGATGGTCTGACAGTATTTCTGGGGAGCAATGGCGGCGGTTCCTTATGCTGTTTCCCAGTTCTATCAGTGCCTTTGTTACCTCTCCTGCTACTCTTATGCATGGGTCCTTGAAAAGAACTCTAACAGATCTCGGTGTCTGAATAAAATTCCAACACAAAAAACATGAGATAGTGGTGAATTAAGGTGAACTGGAGAGGACTCGGATGCTTTTACATTTCTAATTTGTTTTTTTCGATGTCAATCAATCAACAAATGGGCCAACAATTGAACACTAGAAAGAATGATTATGTTATTATGTTACTAAAATTAATTATCAAATAAGTTATTAGTATAAAATACATGTTAAAATATAAATATATATTAAAAATAAATTAAATTATATATGTGTTTATATATATAAATGTGTTAGTGACTCATTTTATTAGTTGATTTTAGTATACGAATAATATTTTTATAAAAAAAATTTAAAATTAAGGATTTAAGATTTAAAATTAAATTTTTTTTTATAGTTTAAGAATTAGAATTTTGAATTTGCAGTAAGACCAAGTGGTGGCTTGTGTGACTAGTGGTGGGTGAAAAAAATTATATGTTGGAACGAAGGAAAAAACGTGAAAAGGATAAAAAATTAATTTTTAAAAAATATATTTTTTATTTTGTTTTATTGGACTTTTTTAAGCTATTGCTGGCCATGATGGTGGTTGAGAGGTGTTGATTATGTAACATAATTGTTTATTTAGTTATTTACTTTTAGGTTGTAAACACCCGCAAATCCAATAACAAAAAGTGTTTTGATTAATCCGTATTTTTTTCATCCAAATTCAAAAATAAGAATTTTAACATTTATTAAGACTTCTTTGCTAATTGCTTTTATTATGTATTAGAATTTTGTGAAACTTTTAAGCAAAATAGTAAAGTCTTATTTTCATTCATTAAAATAATGGTTAAACTGTATGCAAAGTTATAATAGTTCTAGTTTTCAACTTTTTTTTAAAATCTATTTATTTTAGACATTTCTAATGCCAAAATAATCAGTAGTCTCTAACATTGTATTCTCGTTTAATTTGTCAAAATTATTTACAATGTAATACTTTTTATCAAATTATAATCCTAATCACAAAAATAAACTTGAGAGCAAAATTTTTCTAAATAGTCAAATTTATTTAAGTATGAGTACCTGAATTTCTGATCTCAAACAGCCGTGAAGGGCCACAACGGTATACCCAAACTGACGAAGAACATTCCCAACTTTCACATATTGCTGCCATGGAAATCTATGACAGTACCTGGAATGCCTTGGCTCCCAACTAGCATGTAATGCCTACCCAATTCAAAACACAACAATTTGAAAGCATGTTATGAATATGTAGCTTTATTATACGGTTGG
>NC_029772.3:28041560-28041870 GCF_000817695.3 Arachis duranensis | reverse complement strand
AAGTAAAAAATCCATAATTTAACAAGTATATTTATAAAAAAATATTTGTCATTTTTATTTGAGTAGGTGTCATATTATATTTTATATTATTATATTGAGTAAGGCTATATTAGTCGTAAATTCTTAATAACTATATTTTAAAGTTGATGAAGTCCTTTTTTGAGTAATTTCAAAGAGTAAACACCCAAACTTCATGGTGCAGTTAACTTTGAAATCATTTGTTGTTATCATCTGAAACTTTAAACATAACATAAATACCCGAACGATGAGAAGGAAATGAAAAATAAAAAGGACAATATCTTTGCTCAAT
>NC_029772.3:28017475-28041498 GCF_000817695.3 Arachis duranensis | reverse complement strand
AACATTTCAACATGAACAGATTAAGGAAATTTTAGTCAAAAAATAAAAATATAAAACAAACCAAATTTTAGGAACAAGATTTTCAACTTTTATTATTGAGCCACTCCTTTTAGGGAAGGCTCTTAAAAAAATTGGCGTATACCACTTAACGCGAAAGAATAGTTCACACTGTACACATAGCATGCTCTAGCTTTTATATGAGTTGTGGTGTCGGAAGCATAAGCAATTTCTCAAATGTGGTCTCCAAATGACAAAACATTCATTCCCTTATTCATGGTCATCAACATGAGCTAGAACTATGAATATGATGATCTGTGGTGGTGTTTGTGAATTGCCAGGTTACATTGCAGTATAGAGATGTTTGTATCAGTGGAAGAATGGTTCCCATCAGAGCTCAGGTCAGAACTGAGGCACCTGCTAAGGTTGAAAAGATTTCCAAGAAGCAGGAAGAAGGTGGTGTTGTGAACAAGTTCAAACCCAAGGAACCATACATTGGAAGATGCTTGCTCAACACTAAGATCACTGGTGAAACTTGGCACACGGTCTTCAGCACAGAGGGTATTTATTTATATAACTATGCATGCGCTCATCCCTTTTATAATTCAACAAATATTTGATTGTAATTATTGTTTCAGGAGGAGAGGTTCCTTACAGAGAAGGACAATCAATCGGGGTGATTCCAGATGGCGACAAGAATGGAAAGCCTCACAAGCTCAGATCGTATCCTATTGCTAGCAGTGCTCTAGGTGATTTTGGAAACTCAAAAACTGTGAGTCCTATTTTGGGTTTTACCCTTTTGTTCCATTCATACTTCAATTTCCCTGCAATCTCATATATTTGATATGATGCTTTCATTCACTCACCCAGGTTTCTCTATTTGTGAAACGTCTTGTGTATACAAATGAAAATGGACAACTTGTGTATATACTAAATAGATAGCTATTAAAAAAAAAGCACATTTATATTTTTATATACACATACATTTGTGTAGAAAAAATACAGACTTTTAAACAAATACAAGTACTTTTATGTTTAAAATAACATATTTTTTTAACATACATAATAGATATATTTGTGTTCAAAATACACATGTCTTATTATGTCAAAATATATAAAAGAAAAAGCAAACAAGAAAAAAATTGAATTTTTGTTGAATGTTTCTGCATTGAATGTAAATAATTTGTACTTAATTATTTATGAGGAATATTATTAGAATGTCAATATTTTTAATTAAAAAATAAAAGAATTAATTAACATTAATTCAATATAAAATAAATACATTGAAAAATATCAATCAATTAATATTTCTCTTATTTGGAATGCATGCATTAAAAGTTTAGAAGGAAGCAAAAGATAGATGATTTATTAATTACCAGTGTTTCATCCGTAGATTTTGAATCCAAAACAGCCTTATAACCTCTGTATATGGGATCCTCAGATGATTTTATATTTTCTGATGAAGCTTCCGCCGTATCTCCATAAAAATATTCATCAACACAAGCTGCGATATTTTATACCTTGACTAATGTGAGTGTTAATCAGACAATAAGGTCATATTTATTACTGTTTCACATACTTATCAATAATTATAGAGATAAATTATAATTGATGCCTACTAATACAATAGCAAATTAAAAAGAGTACATCACTTTTCTTATTTCCTTTGAAGTTATTTTAAAATGTCAAGAATTCAAATTCATTTAATAAGAATAGAAAATTCTTTTACTTATTTTAAAATATATAAAAATAAATTATTTTAATTTATTTGAAAATTTTAATTCTCATATTTTTAATATTTATAAATTAAATTGAAAGAGGTTTGATTTTTAAATTAATTTTTATAACATTCAAATTTAATATTTGATATGTCAAAAATATTCTTATTTATAAGTGAGTGTCTACTAAAAATAATTTTTTAAAAATAAAATTATAAAAAAGAAAATTTTATTATTTAAAAATCATTTCAAATAAAAAAATTCATTTCAATTTTACAAATATATTAAAATTATTTTAAATCATAAAATTAAATTTTAAATAAAAATAATTTTATCAATAAAATAAAATTCTCTTTTTGCGATAAAAAAACTTTTCAAACACGCTCTTTTTTTTATAGGATTAAATAAGAGAAAAATTTTAAACAACTCCTGATAATTACTTTGAAAGATAACGAAGTTCTTAATAAAAGGTATCCTTTTTGATCTCTAAATTTTATTTTTATGCAACTGATTAGCCATGTTTCAATAATTTTTTTTGTATAGGATCAGTCTTTTAAAAATAAAAATCAAAGACAAATTAGATTTTTTTTGTTTGATGACCTTGTAATCTTTTCAAAATAATTATCAGAGTTGGATTGGATATTCCACTCATTAAATAATGAAAGAATTAAAGAACGAGACATTCTGGATTACATAAAGACTAAAGAGAGTTGTGAAGTTGTGATAAGAGAATGAGAAATTTACACATATATAGTAAGTACCTTGTATAGAATCGGCAAGGCCTTCAAGCTTGAAAGCAGTGGAATTATGGAGGTCTTCGCCGGACCAGTTTGGAAACACCAAGAGACTCATAAAAAGGCATACGGCGCAGCCTATGGCTATGGTATAGAACCGTTCATGTGCAATCTTCAACACATTCTCAACTCGGAAACTCGACAACGTTATCAAGTTGAAGGTCAGCATAAATATAACCACACCATAGTCATAGTTCTTCTTTATATACGGAAAGAACCGAACATATGTTGCTGCAGCTCCTGCATGCAGTACAGTAGAATCATATATTATTAATTTCAAATATTTTTATTTAGAGAAATAATATTTCAACCACACCTTGTCGGTCGAGAGAAAAAAAAGTTTACGAGGCCAAATTATAAAATAAAAAATTTATTATTTATTAATTTGGAGGCTATCACGATCACCCTGTTCATAAATTAGATAAAAAATTATATATATAACTGTTTTATATTAAATTGATGGTTAAAAATTATTAAATAATTTAATATATTTAATTAAATTATTTTTTATTTTTAATCAAATTAATTTCTACCATTTAATTATTTTGCATATTAGTGTCAAGTAGTTATTAAAAAAATCAAGTACAATTTTTTAAAATATAGGTCGAAAAATTTTTTATTCTCAATATTTTTTTTAACAAAATCGTCTCTAAGATTTAAAAAAAATTTAAAATTGTTCTTTTTAGTTAAATATTAAAATTTTAGATTAAATTATCTATAATAAAAAAATAGAATATTTCTACTCCTGTAAAAAGAAAAAGAAAGAAAAAGAAGGAAGAAGAAAAGAAGAAGAAGAAACTGTCTACGATCCACTTCTGCCTCCACTTTCGTACGATTTTGGTCTTTAAGATAAAGATTTCAAAACTAAATTAAAACTTAGGGACGATTTTATACGAAAAAAAGGTTAAGGACAAAAAAATTTTCCACATATATCTAATCGTATTTAATCCTTATAAAAAATAATAGAGTCTTTTATATCATAAAAAGAAAGTGTAAAAAAGGTAAATCAAATATCGTTTTTCTTTTGAAAAAGTTTATGGTATTTAAAAAATTTGTACTTAATTTATCTAAAAGGTTAAAAGGTCAAGTGAGAAGTAAGAAATATAAAATCTATTTTTTTTATAATAATGTAACTTATCATGTGCTTTTAAAGCATATATTAGCTAGATCCTTTACTTGTCTCCCAAACATTTATATATATTTTTTTAACATGTATGTTAATATACTAGTTGCTAATTAAGGAGAGTTAATGGCTAATGAGACTTAATTACTAGGTAGATATAGGGTAGTACAATGATACAGTGAGATACTTGATTGTGCTACATTAAATGGATTATTAAAGTAATTTATGAATGAAACAAATACCGATTAAAAAAACCGCAGCCCCAATGAAAATAGCTCGAAGGATATGACCAGATGCATCTGCAACATACTCAATAAGAAATGCGAGTAATCCTGCTAACAGTGTCCCCAATCCTCTGTTTAGCCCTTTGCATAAAGTTGCCCCTTCAACCAAGCAATTAACATAAAATATAGTTAGAAATTAATTAAAATGTTTACCTTTACCACCTACTCACAACATTAGTATGCAGCTCTATCACTTTCATCTTCATGCACGTGAATCTTACATTAAAAAGTCTTAAAACATTTAATGTTATTCGTCATGGTTGAACTTCTTCATTCTTAAACAATTTCGCAGAGCTTGTGTTTGTACCATTAATTTTCTTTTGAGAATTTTCATCATAAAACCATAAATGCAACTCTAATATTACACTGTTTACGTGTGGGTCTGTGTTAATTTTATTAAGTGTGTCACACTATTATAGTGGCAAATAAGGTGTGATAAATAAAACATATTTAGATTGTTTATATGCTGATTTTTTATTATTTTTCTAATATTATCGTTTAATATCTTATATTTTTTTCTCTTATATTTAAAATACAAAATCAGTCTTTTTAAAAATGAGTATACCTAAATTTAGAATACACAATTCAAACAAAAATAGCAAACATAAACCTAAACCTTAAATCCAAAACACAAAATTTAAAATCATAAATCTAAACCAATATTCTAAATTCTAAACTTTAAATTTTATATTTTTTAGTTTACAACAATAACAATAATAATAGTTAATTATATTAGTGATATATGAAACATTTTAACAATACTAGTTTTATTAGAAGGTTTGGTGATTGAAAAAGTTTTTAGAATGAAAATCAAATTTAATTTGAGTTGAAGTCTTGCAGTTTAGTTCATAAAAAAATGGAAAGTACATATATAAAAATTATTATAATTAATGTTTTTGGATTTAAAAGCCGGTTAAAGGTAAAAAAATCATTAACTAAATAGCATTCCTCTAAAACAAATTATCAAAATCTTAAAGTCTATGCTTTGACACCGACTCTCACCCTCCCTACATATAGAAACAAGCAATCACTAAATCAATGAAGTGTAAAATTAATTCATGTGGTAAGCTAAGTGCTTTAATCATTTAATTAGAGTTTCGAATTTGACTCTTGATAATAAAAGGATTCCCGCTTGGAGAATTATACCCCTTGTACCATATTATATTTCAATCAAGTCGAATAAGTCAGTCTAATTATTTATGCTAGTCAAATACTATTAGTGATAAAAGGTGAAGACTTAGCTGGTGATGGTTCAAATGTAAGATAAAAAAGTAAAAAAAAAAAAATTGGTCATCTAACATTTTTTTATAATATATTTCACTTACTATTATTAGTTAAAGAAAAAAAAGGAATACATTCTTTCCTACACAAAGTCATTATTTCTACTTCAAATAATCACAGTTGAACCATTTCAGTTGATCATTTTTCATTGATTCCAATGTAAATAAAATGTTGTGTATGTGTTTGGCATTCACAATCTGTGTTAGTTTCTGTACCCTGCTTACCAAAGTTGTAACTAAAATTGGTGAATTTTACCAAATCTTTTCTAATATAACATATAAGTTATGTTCTTATTAATTTTTGATTAGTTGATATTTTAAAAAATTAACAAACAATCTCTTAGTTTCTCTCAAATCTTTTTCTTTGTTCAACGATAAAAAACAAAAAAAGAAAACTCATAATGTTCTTCTCTCTCCCTCTCAACATAATGGTTATCATTCTACTTGAATTGGATTATTTCTCATTTTCACTAGCATAATCATTACTTACCCTCAATATACATGTCTTTTACAGACTAAGCCATATAATGTTTTTATGTTTGTTACCTTTTTAATATCAAAATTAAAAAATCTTCCATCAGTTTTTCATTCTTTTTATTTATTTATTTATTTTCACAGACAATCTATTTCATTTTAAAAGTGTAAAATCCACACAAAAAATATTATAATGCAAGCCATAAAAAAGTAAGTTACTTTTTTCATTCTTTTTTTATTATTGAAATTTATGTTTGAACCCTGATTTTTTATTCAATCTTTTTTACTGCTACAATTAATTGAATATCTATCGTGGTTACTTTTTTTTTTTGGTTTGACAAGAAAAAGATAATTGGAAGAAAGGGGTATTTTATTAATACTTTTAAAAATTATAGAATGATCTATTATAATAAATTAATTACAACTAATTTTATTATAGTTAAAATATTAATTCTAGTTAAATTTAAACAACTCAAGTTATTAATATAGTTAATAATTAGATTAAAATATCAACTAATTAAAAATTAATACATTGCATAATAAATTACATGTTATTTTAAAGAGGGTTGGAATGAATTTACCACTTAAATTTTGATGTATTAGATATATTGAAGGATGAATGGTGAAGTGCATAAATACAAAATAAAAGAGGCTTAGTAGTACGCAGGCTACTGAAGTTGGGAATAAAGAAAACTAACCGGCGGTGAACTCGAAGACGACGACGACAGTCATGACAGCCCAGATAGAGTTCTGGCCAATTCCTTTGAAGAGTGGCTCCAACAGATACAGCAACGAAACAATGGTGAGAGCCAACCCAACTTTGAATGCATGGATCAACCTTCTTGGATCATCACGCCCAACCTTCCATATGCTTCTCCATGCAACCCTTGGAAACTCCTTCACTTTCTTCAAGTAATTCCCATTCCCATTATTCAACCCTGCATGAACCTTACGAACCATGTCCAAGAACTGCGTCAAATTATATAATACCTTACCTATTTGTTTGTTTGTATGTTTGGGACTCCAACCAAGTCGGACTAAATTAGAGTTTAGGATTATTTAAGGTTTTTTTAACGGTGCTTAATTTGCTTGATATTTCGTTAGTTTCACCGAAATTGAACCTATCATATATAGGAGGGGAAATTATTTAACAAAAATTGGCAAATCAAAGCTAATAAGGTAAATGATATTTGATATTTTATATTTTTTCTATGGATGAGAATTGAGGAAGCTCAAGTTTGTTCTATAAGAAGCGGGAAACTTTATATGAAATTATAGGAAGAAAATTAGTGGCGGTGTTATTATTTCTACTGTAATTATCACATGCATTCCGTTAAAGTGTGGAGATAGAAGGCTCTTTTTATAGGGTGAGTGTAGTTGTCATAAGTCAACTACTTGAAGTTAGTAAAGGGCGGAAACCTAACTGTCATATACGATGTATGTGGTAGATATATGCTAATGATTTTGATTTTCTGTCCCTGGCGATCTCATCATCTAATTTCTACGTTTACATGCATTACATCAATTACTTTCTGACGTTTTTTTAAATTTTTAGAGTAGAGTGATAATTAGTTTTTCAAAAATTTTGATTTTAGACTAATTATTAATTATGTCATTTATAATAGAATATGGATAATACAAAATAAAATGGAATTGTTTATGTATTTCATTATTTATAGTGGTATGTGTTCTGTCTCTGCTACATAAGCATGAAAATGATGTAGTTTTGTACAGCGAAACATTTATTATCTTTTAAATTTTCATATAAAATATATTAGCTGTTCTTTATTTACTAGGAATCATATCAAAACAGGTAAAATTTTACTCCAAAAATTATTATTTACATGACAATTTTTTATAAATAGAAACTGTTTAGTACTTTCTTTTGTTCTAAAAGTTGTTCACTGTTTGTTATTACTAAGAACCAAATTAATACTTTTTTAGAGGCTATTTAATCTAAAAAATAAATTTTCAGACTTAATTATCACTTTATTCAAATTATTATTACTAGTTTATATCCTTACAATCATGCTAAGTGTATACTAAACTTAATTATCACAACTAACTATTAGTATAAAATATCAATTAAAATATAAAATATATATTAAAAATAAATTAAATTATATATATATTTATGTATAAATATATATTAAAATCAACAATTAATATTAGAATGATATTTATTTATTAAATTATGCCAAGTGTCCTATTAATATATTAGTTAGATTAGTTAGAATTACTTGTGCATCCAGTTGTATATATATAAGCCATTAGATTCAATAAAAAGCAATGTTTTGAAAATTGGTTTGAACCGGCCGGTCGAACTGTGAATCGGACAGAAAAATGATTTGGTCAATCATTAAAACCATAAAATTTAAAAATCAAAATTAAACTAGTAAACCGGCTGATAACCGGTCGGTCGAACCAAACTGTGATCCGATCGGTTTTTTGGTTGGCAACAAAACGCTGCCGTTTTTTACCTCTGAAACCCTAAATGTCTAAAACTCCAGATCCCTAATTGCCTTCTCTGCTTCAGTGCTTCTCATTCATCGAGCAGGCTTCACTGAAGCTGCTTCCAACGCCTCACTCTCACACCGTCACACGGGTCGAGCCACCACCGTCGAGCCACTGCAGAGCTGTCGAGAACTGAGAAGTGAGAACGCCTCACTCTCACACGGGTTGAGCCACTGCCGTTGAGAACTGAGAACGCCTCACTCTTACCGTCGAGAATTGAGAATGCCTCACTCTCACCGTCGTCCCTTCGCTGTCTCCCACTCTCTCTATTGCATGTTCTGTTGAAGCCTTGAAGGTGCCTTCGAGCTTCCAGAGTTCCAGGTAATATTCTTTTTAGTTATGATTGTTTGATTCCTGATGAGTTTGATTGAGTATTTCTTTGAATCTTTGATTTTGTGAAGCTCTATGACAGTCACATGATGAACACCGAAACTGTAAACTTTGAAACTCTGTCTTCCTATTTTATTTTTCTTTGAACTGTGCAGTGTGAAACTGTGAACTGATTCAATATCAACTGATTGGAAGGAGCTAAACTGTACTGTGATTACTGATTAGTGATTACTGAAACTAAACTATGATTCAACATGATGAACACCGAAACTGTGAACTTTGAATTTCTATCTACCTGTTTTATTTTTCTTTGAACTGTGTAGTGTAAAACCGTGAACTGATTCAAGATTCAACTGATCCTGCTAAACTGAACTGTGATTACTGAAACTGAACTGTGATTACTGAAACTGAACTGTGATTCAACATGATGAACACCAAAACTGTGAATAATTTTGAATAATTTTGGATGTTATTTGTTTACTGAATTGATTTTGCTCTTCCTTTTCTTCCTGTTGGCGCTCTCCCTCTTTCGTTTCTCTTCTCCTTCCCATTCACTCTCACCTCCAATCTAGTAACTATCTAACTAACTACTCCAATTTTGTTCCACTTATTTATTTATTATCATAATTTGATTCCATGATTGTACTCTGATATTATTTAATTGAAGCTAGAACTATGCTTTTGGATTGTTCAGATTCTTAATTTGATATGAGATTAGGTGAAATTTGTGTTGATTTTTTGCCTTTATTCTATTTGCTACTGCATCTTTTGCAAATGGAGATATTGGGGTTGAATTATCTGGTGATCAGGCAGAGATTATATTCATGGGAACTGGAACTAGTGAAGGAATACCTAGAGTTAGCTGCTTGACTAATCCTCTGAAAAAATGTTTGGTACAATGAAGAAAAAAACAATCTTTGTGGAAAAAATAATTAAGATTTTGCTGCAATGGAAGTGAATGTTCAGGATTTTGTTAAGATTTCTATATTTCATGATTGTTTTAGGTATGTTCAAACTTCAAAGGCTGCTCAGCCGGGCAATAAGAATAAGAGACTTAAACATATAAAGACTGCTCAGCCGGGCAAATTGGTAGAATATTTTTTAACATATAAAGACTTGCTAGAACACGTACTGGATTACAGTAAGCAGACAATAGATGATTTAGTTAAATTGTTTGGGATATTTTGATGCAGCAATGAATCATATTAAAACTTTAGACCTATGCAGGTAGTAATTAGAATAAGTGAGGTAACGGTTGAGAACTTAGGTTGGGAATATAAGGTGCTCCCAATGGCCTTTAGGGACATGTAATTACAACTTTAAGGTTTATATTAGACTATAATTATGTTTTAATGTGTTTATTTATATTTTATTTATTATTTTATTAGAAAACGGTTTTTTTGGTTCAACTACGGTCGAACCGGTTGAATTTATAAACCAATGAACTAGTAGCTAAAACGGTTCGATGACCAGTTCGGTTTTCAGAACCTTGATAAAAAGTAAGTCATTCATTTTTCTTTTCCCAAGTAAAGTTTAATATGGTATCTGATAGAATAATCTCTTACTAATTTTCCTTCTGCAACGAACGTCACACTAGACCCATTTTCTTTTCAATTTTTTTGTAAGAAAATCTCTTTCTCGCTGTTCTTTATCTTTTTTCGTTTTTTTTTTCACTTTCCCTGTTTTCAATTCAAAGTAAGTCATAGAAGTTTCTCAATCAGTAAAAGTTCCTCAATCAGTGAGATCCTTTATTCAAAATTCTTATGTGTAACACTCTTATCATCAGAATATCATATTTTCAGTTGCGCCACTCTAATAACGATGATATTATTATGACATATCCATATATTTATATAGAGGAGGAGCCTTTACCTCCAATCCTTATTAACTTTTCTTGAATAACCGGTATGTATTTTTTTTATACACTTTATTTCTTTATAAGAACAATTCACACAAATATACATAAAATACATCATAATTCATGACTGCATTTTTATTTACAATACTTTACACAAATGATATATAAAATATATAATTACAATTCCTATCTATCTTTATAAGATGTAAATTAACAATAACAAAGACAAGGAAACATCTAACATAATAAAACAAATAACGTACACCCAATGCTTACCTTTTTCGTCTATTTTCCTAAAAAATATTGGATGTAGGAGTGAGAACCAAATCATACGATCTTCTATAGAAGAAGAGAATGCCACAAATGTAATAGAAATAAATACACCTGGTCAACGCACATCTCAAAAAATTTATCTTTATAAAAGCTTGCGGTCTTTATTTTCTTTATTTTCAAATATTTTTACTTATATATATATAATTTCATCTTTAAAGGTTCTTTAGTCATATGTGATTTGCAAAAAGTACAATAAATCTTTAAGTCTTTTCTTTAGGGGTCAAAGACATACCTAAGGGTTTTCTATCCAATAAATTGCCATATCTTTTTCTTATACATTCAACACACAAACTAGCCTAAGGGCAATCTAAAGTCAATCCACCTCAATCTCCATCACCTCTATGCACAAGCAAAAACAATCAAATCGAACAATCAAAACACACAAGAAAGTACATAGAAAGCATATAACACATAACACATAATCAAATAAAATACATAAGCACACCACAGCAATAAAATGCACACCCAAATAATTCAAATAAATGCATATGATGCATGACTGTCTTATTGACCATGAGCTCACGTGTCGGTTATACTGCCAGACTCAACACATTCGGTAGCTAACCCGGACATCATCTCTCTATTACGCATCCCCAGGAGAAATATAATCAATGGAGTGTGCCTTACCACCTTCTCCTGGAGGTATCACTAGGGGGAATAAATCGAGGGAGAGTGCCTTACCACCTTTTCCTGTCTACCACCTTTTCCTGTGAGGATGTGCTATATAAAATGAAGGAGAGTGCCTTTTCACCTTGCAATTAAAGAGAATGTGGATGAGATAAAACCACTATCCCCACATCCATATCATAGCACTTAACAAGTGGGACAAAATCACCATCCTTGGCAGGCGCAGATGCCTTATCAACAACATAAGCGATACAAAATCCACATCCTTGCTAATCTAATAGTCATATTTCAATCAATAGTCACATTCATCATAATCATCATCAACCAAACCATCATCCTACATAATCATCATCATCAGTGATAATCACTATCTTAAATTTCATAACCTATAATTTATCATAACCCCCCACTATCACTAGAAAATTTAACATCCTTATCAATCCGTGAGCGAGACAAAGCCGCTGTTCTCTCCATGGGCGGGGCGAAACCACTATCCTGTAATACTCTCACTACCAGAATGTTATGCTTCCAGCTGCGCCACTCTGATAACGAGGATATTATGACGATTTCTAAATATATATCTATAATAAGTAGGAGCCTTCCCCTGAAAAATCCTCCTAGATTTGTTTTTTGAAAAATTGAAAATATTTTTCTTTTATACATACATACATATATACAAATCATCATACAACACTATTACATTCACAAGAATAACTTATACAAGTAACATGTCAATATTACATACATGTACAATTACAAATCCTATCCCTCTTTACGAGATATAATAATAATGGTAAAGGAAATCAATAACCAAATATAAATCCAGTCTAAGGATATAGAAGTAAACGTCTAGAACTTGCCTTCTTCATCTATTTTTCTGAAAAAATATAGGGTTGTGAAGGGTAGGAACCTAACCACATGGATTCAGTAGAAAGGTTTTAGAATTGTCATAAAAAGATATATTTAAGAAAGTTTGGTACACCGTAGTGATCATTGCTCATCCTATGAATCTTTTTCTTAACCATTTATTTCATTACTTTACTCCATCTAGTTCTTTACTCATTAATTCACCAAACATCAATCTTTTTTCCAATAATATACAACATATTAATTAAATATACGACCCAGCAATAGGCTACCTAATTTTTCTCATTCCAAGCCATCAACAATGTCCATCCCAATTTCAATTATGTATATTTCTCATACAAACTCTAATTTTACCAATCATCCCATAACACGTCAATATATATATCAAGTATTAGAACTTATTTAATCAAGGCCTCCAGCTAAAATTCATTCAACATTTAGACAATCATAAAGTTGATCTCTTACAAGCCACCACACTCTACAATAAGTTGCAAACCAATAAATCACAATCCCAAGTAATCAGACACTCAAACAAATAATCACACATAGAAAATAATTATGGCAAGTAGTACTACACATATTATTAATTCGGGAAACTGGCGGAGGATAAATGCCGGTCTAGAAAATCCAAAACGTTTTCAAACTTGAATGTCGCAAGTATAGCCTAAACCGACAAGTAACCCTCAATTAAACTTTAGAAGAGTGTCACAAGAATCAAATCAATTACCGAGAGTAGGATCCCGAGTCATTTTTTCTAGGACTTGCAATTGAATGCACATCATTGATTAGGAAATTTAGGAGTTTTGAATTGCTTGCGGGAAAAGTAAAGTCACTAGAATCCTAAAGCAAATAACAATTAACAAGTAAAATATGACAATTAGGAATACCAAGCAAGTAATTGCCTATCTAACAAGAATGTAACTAAGATGATCACAATAAAATAGCATGTAACTAAGAAATACGAAATTAAGGTAAGAGAGCTAAGAAAATAAAGTCAACGAAAAGGGATAACAATCAATTAATCTAAAGAGCCTTGGCTAGGGGTGAGAACTAGGCTTCCTATCCTTGTTATTAAACACAAATATGGTAATTAGCAAGAGTATTCCTACTTCTTCATTCTCTAACAATAATGGAAAGTCAAGTAAGCATAATTGATTTCAATCCACAAGTCCTAGCCAATCACTAATTTGACTTAGTGAAAGACTAGCGTTAGTGAAAAACAAACCAATTAACAACCCTTAATTACCAACTAGAATTGAACATTAACAACTCAAAGATACGCTAATACTCAACCCTCAAGTCAAGAAAAAAAATCTACTGCATATTCAAAGTAAACATTCTATCAAACACTTGGTGAGCAAGCAAAAAGAATATCATGTAATTGAGAAAATTAAGCACAATTAAATCTATCCACTACTAATGAGCAATGATCACAACTCAATTAACACATATAAACCATGAAAACTTCAATGCATTAATAGAAATTCAAAATTAACAAGATCCATAAACTAACAAACTAAGAGAAAGTGGCTAACAAAGTTTCTAAGTAAAATTAAGCTAGAGAAACTACAATTAAAGCAACAAAAGAGAAATTCAACAAGATCCAAACTAGGAATTGAGATATATTGTAATCAAAATGCACTAATAAAACCCTAGAGAGAAGGAAGAGTTTCTCTCTCTAGAAACTTAGGAACAAAAATTAGCTCAATATTAAGAAAATGTGTATATGCTGGTGTGTGTCCATTCTCCCTTGAACTTTCTCCATTTAGAATTGAGTTGATTTAGGCCTAAGAAAAGGTCCAGAAATTGCTGGCACGTGCAATTCTAAGAAAATTACATGCTTCATGTCATGCGCACGCACAAGTTTAGCTTTGCGCGGGTCATGCATACGCATGAGCCATGCGTATGCGTGAACGCTAGATCCTCAAAACTTCAATTCTTCATGTTCCTTTCACTTTTGCATGCTTCCATTCCATCTTCCAAGCCATTCTTGCCATATAAATCTTGAAATCACTCAACAAACATATTACGACATTGATTGTAATAGAAGAGAATTAAAAATTAACATCTTTAAGGCTTATGAAGCATATTTCTTTGTCTGTATTGTTTGTCTGTGCAACTGAGAGATCCCTTATCTAGCGGAGAAGTGACGAGGGTTGTTCCACCAAAGTTTGAGGGATTAGAGGAAAGTGAGAATTGAGGGGTTAAGTTAGAATTTGGTTAGAACCTAAGGGCCTTAGATAACTTACCTTATTCATGGTTTTAAATTATAACTCTAAGTTTTAAATCTGAGTGTCGGAGTTATAGGATCGCCTTTAGCTTTTCTGGGGCCTTATATGTTGTGTATGTTGGCATCATTACCATGCTGAGAACTCCCAGTTCTCATTCCATACATATGTTGTTTTCAGATGCAGGTCGAGAGGCACCTCGCTAAGCGTCTGGAGTCTCTTTTGGCAAGCAATGATGAGATATTGTCTTTTGTTTTTTGCTATGTATATAGATATGTGTATAGACTTCTCCTCTAGATATGCTTTACTTTTGTTCCTTTTAGAGGTTTCATAGAGATATAGGAGTTTATGTCATGTATTTTGAGTACTTTCACTACTAGAAAGCTAGTTATTACAGACGGATATTTCTGACGGATTTTATCCCACGGAAATACAGACGGAATTTACGAGGGATTTTTCATCGGAAACAAAAAAATGAATTAGCATAAATTACAGACAGAAAAGAGAATTCGTTGATAATTCTGTCGGAAAAATTAATTTTTTTGTGAAAAATGATTATCGACAGAAAATCTGTTTGTAATTAAATGGACAAAATGCTGTGTTTTATTAAATTAATACAGACAGAAAATCTGTCTGTAATTTAAAATTTTTCGTCGAAAATGTTAATATTCGCCTTTATGATCCTTTGTGCCCGAGCTCCATTCATTCATAGCACCAAATCAAACGAGCTAAACCTAGCATTCCCCTCTCCATCAACGAGCTTCTTATTTTCCTTTCTTCACCCACAGTGCCACCACCGGCCACCCTAACCGTCGCATCTACCTTCTCCTTCTTCTCTTCTTTTTTAAACACTGAACCAGTAGAACACAGCCCCTATCTCTCTCATTCTTTCTCGTTCACAAAACAAAGCAAGCTCAAGCTCCACTACCACCGCCCCTCAAGCTCGCATATCTTCTTAGCGCTACAGCCATCATCTCCTCCAATCAATGCCGCGGCTACCTTTGCACAAGCTCTAGCTCCGTGGTGACCAAAATCAGTTCCTCGTCAGCCGCGGTTCCACCTCTCTCTTTCCCCTTATTCGAACCGTAGAGACCATGTTTTGGTTTTAAAATTCTTTTAATTTCTGTTGAGTTCAATTAATGTTGTTTAGTTAATTTGATTTTAGTAATTAGTTTAGTTAGATTTGTTTTCTGATTATTGGATTTTTAGGTTGATAAAATAGGATTAGATTAGGCTTTGATTCTGAATAGCTGAGAAATAGGATTAGATTAGGTTTTCTGTTTTCACTTTCCTTTCTTGCTGGGGTTGGTACCTGGTAGCAGGTAGGTTTCTACTTTCTACTGATTCAGGTAAAGACCTTGAAGCCTTTGAAAAGAAATATATTGTTCACTAATTTAGGTAAAGACCTTGAAGGCTTTAAATTATTTTTTCTACTTTCTACTGCAGTATTTTTTTAAATTAATAAAAGAGGAATATATTATTCACTAATTCAGGTAAAGTCTTTACAGCTATATATACTTTTCCACCTACACCTTTTCTACCTGTTTCTTTCAGAAGCAAGTGTTATTGTAGCCACAACATGCAGATAGGTCCCAATTCTATCCATTTTATTAATTAATTAAAAAGAAGTAAAATATCTTATCTATTGATTATGTTGTTTTTAACTTGTTGATCTGCAGATACATTATGATTACCAAGTGCTTCTTGATTATCTAATTTCAAAGGATACTGGAATAAGATGTGCTAAATATCTTTTGAGGTATTTTAAATTTTATTGTCAATCACATTACTTTCTTTTTCCTTGGTTTTAAATAAAATAGTTGGAAAAGGTTTTTATTGTTGTTGTAATTATTAATAACCAGACAAATATATAATCAAATCTTGTTGTGGTGACTAGTCTCCATGATTTTGTGGTGACTCCAGATACATGATTTTCATATCTTATTTTCAAAGGAAAAAAATACTTTCTAATGATTCAGGTAAAGACCTTGAAGGTTTTAAAATATATATACTACAGTGAATAAGATATTCTATGAAGACTTTGAAAATATATAATATATTCCTCTTTTATTAATTTAAAAAAATATATACAGTTAACGGTGTATGTAATATATAACTGTGATTTAATGATTTGGTTGTTTTTTCTTTTCATAATTCATAGAATAGTTCAATAGATAGGTAAAAAAGAGTGCGTAGCAGACAACTTTGATCACTACCATTTTTGTATTTTTTTTTCTGGTGAGTGTGAATGTGTAAGTGGGTCACCATTGATATATAAGCATTGTAATTGCAACTCTCTCTCTCTATTTCTGAATCATTACAGAACCCAAACACACACACACACACGCTCTTACTTCTTGTCTTCTACATTGCCTTGCCTTCTTCAAAACCTTCTCCAAGATCTTCATACTTGTTCATCTTCCAGTTTCCTTTCTCCATAAAGATTCAAAATTCACAGTTGCAACTTCAAGATAGTTGCATATGACCAACTGGGCTGCCACCTTTTCTCAAAATATGATCAGAAACAGAGACTTACTTCAATTCTTTCCTCTATTTTACTCCTCTGCTTGGCCTCTTCACCGAATTGCTTTCATAATCAAAGCCATCTTCTTTTTTTTGTTTTTTCTACCTTCTTTTTATATGTTTGAATAGATACATCAACATAACCACCAATTCAATATAAACTTAGCTTCCCTATTTAAGTAGGAAAAAAGATTTTTTAAAAAAAGGAATAACTAACAGATATTCATATCACTCACTAACTTCATAAAGATATATGAAGTTGTTCCAACAACAATGAGAGATAAGAACTCCAAGAAAAGCAAGGTTTGATTTAAGAAAAATAGCATTTGTGTTCCAAGCTTCTTTTGCAATTGCATTCTGCCATAGCCATTACTTACTCTCTTCTTTATTTGCTGAAGCTTTCATGGCCCAAAATATTGGTCAAGAAGTGGTTCAATATCAAGTGCAAAACTGATAACTTTCAAGCAGATGATGATGTTGATAATGATGTCCTTTATCAAAGTAATTGACCAATTTTCCACATGGCTTCAAAGAAATATAGAACTCTAGAATTGGGATTCTTACTTTCATTTAAAAAGAATTTTTTATTTACTTTTTAAATGGCTAGACTAGTTAACTATACATATATCTTTTCAATAATACACCCTCAATTCTGTTTAGCTTTTGTGAGCAATGTTCTTGTCTTTTCTTTCTTTGTTTATTTGATTTACCCTTAGTTATGTTTTTTTCCAGCTTCCATGGTTTTTTCTACCATTATTGGTACCCTAAAAAAATTATTTGTTTTGTTTTATTGTGCTGTGTTTGATTGAATGACATGATTAAATAACAATAGAAATTGCACAGCTTCATTTACTTTATGATTTTTTCTTTTTCAGTTATTGATGAAGAGAGAAAGAGCAACTATTCAGAAAAGGAGGCATGCACCATCAAAAAAAGCATAACAGGTTCAATTTCTTAAATTTTGATATCCATCACCTTGGACCACACCATTCCCAAACCCCAAACCCTTCCTAATTGGTAAAAGATAAAATGAATTTTAGAATACAGTTTTTCTGCTGCTGCAATCTCAGAATTTTGTGTCTATTAATATGCATGTAGCTGATGCGTGAGCATCTTTCCTATCTTTTCTTAGTGAATTTGCATTTAAATTGTTGAGTTTAATCAATAATTAATTATCTTTTAGCCACTATGGATGTTACTTTGAGTCGTGTACAATTCTGTTTATTTTAGGTAGCATTCGACTGGATTCGATGGAGTTTCCGCACAGAAAGAGAAGAAGACGAATGATGCTGTCAACCATGACCTCTCTTCACTTAAACCTGAATATCTCAAGCTAAAAAGGTCCAATGAACATGATTCTAGTGGAATTGAAAAGCTAACTCCTAGAACTTTCCAACGATATATAATAGTCTATACTTCTTCTCCATCAACACTGCCAAGGCTGCGCCTAACTTGTGATTTCTCAAGTTAGGCGCAAGAAACAACAACAATACGCAACATGTGCTCTCCTTCAAGTAAGGCGCACTCCCACTTCAAGTAAGGCGCATTACCTCCTCTTCAGCTCAAGTTAGGCGGCTTATGTGTTGAGCAGCATGAAGTTAGGCATGGATCTAGTGAAGCCAAGTGGTCCCCACGTTATAAGGCGTAGATTAGTTAATTAATTCTGATTTAAATTTAAATTTTATTTTAAAATAGGAAAAGCTATTATTTTAATTTTAGAAAATAGATTTTAAATTAATTAGGATTAGATATAAAAGAGAAAAGAAACTTCTCTTCTGGGGTTATTCCATCTCATCCCAAAAATTCACAGTTTACAAAAATCCTAGTTTTCACTCTTTTCTATGAGCAATTAAACCTCCATTGTTAAGGTTAGGAGTTCTGTCTATTGTATGGCTTGATTCTGTTTCTTTTTTTTTCTATTTTAATTCATGTACTGATTTACATTTCAAGAATTATTTTTGTTCTTTATTTTATGAAATTGGGTGGAACGGAAGTATGATCCTCTTTTTAATTGAGTTCTTGTATAACTTGGAAAAGCTCTTTACTTGAACAATAGTTTGAAAATATATTCTCCTAAATTTCTAATTTATCTGGATTTAATGGGATACGTGACATATAATACCCTTATATTTGGGTAATTAGAATTTCTGTGGCATAATAACCAGAATTAAAGTTCACCCTCTAATTGGAATTAATTGACCAAGAAATTGGCGGTTGATGAATTTTAGAGGAGACTAAAAAGGTCTAAGGAATTAGGGTTTAGTCATATATGATTTGCCAAGAACTAAATCTTGCATGATTAAAATAAATTAATAAGAGAAGTTAATCTGGAAAATAGATAACTCCGAAGCCTTAACTGCCTTCTCCATATTGTATTCCCAACTTATTTATTGCCTGTCTTTTGATATTCTGAATTTCCTGTTTAATACTTTTTGAACTCTCAAACACCATTTTCTGTTTGTCTAACTAAGTAAATTAATCAACCATTGTTGCTTGATCCATCAATTCTCGTTGAATCGACCCTCACTCACCTGAGGTATTACTTGGTACGACCCGGTGCACTTGCCGGTTAGTTTGTGAGTGTAAATTTTGAACCAAAATTTTGGCACCGTTGCCGGGGATTAATTGTGATTGACAACTACTCGTTGTTTGATTTCTTAGATTAGATAATTTTTTTAATTAGTTTTATTTTAATATTATTAATTTTTATTTTTCATTTTTTTTCCTTTATTCTTTTTCCTGGCTTTTCGTTCACCAGCCCCGTGTTTTCCTTTCTTTCTACTTTCCTTCGTAATTTTCATTTTCGTTCAATAGTTCTTAATTTTTTTTGTTATCCTGGTTAGTTTAATTTTCTTTAATTTCATAATTTTCCTTTTTATTGTTTTCATTTTAGTTTCATTTGTCCCTTGCCTTATTCCTACTTTTATTTTTAATTTTATATTTTATTAGTTTTAATTATTTTTTGGCTTTAATTTTTGAATTTTGAATTAATTATTATTTCTGAAATTAAGTTTGGTGTTACCTAATTATTTTTATTTTAATTTTTCTGTTCAATTCTTTTTAAAAAAAAGAAAAAATTCGAAATTTTCACTTTAATTTTATTTATAATTTTCGAACTGTTTGCTTTATTTTTTTAGTATTTTTTATTTTATTTGTTTACACAGGTTACCTCACTGTGAATTCTTTGTACTCTGACGTAGAGAGTTCCATCTTTTCTTGTCTTCTGTCTGTTTATGCGTAGGAACAAAGTCAGGGAACCTCTTTTAGATTTTGATCCTAAACGCGAAAGGACTTTCAGACAGCATTCGCAACAAGCAAGACTTTACAAGGCTGCAGAGTCCACTATGGATCATAATAATGCTGCTAATACCAATGTACCGAATCCAGTTGGGAATGAGCAACCTAGAAGAGTGCTTGGCTCATACACTGCTCCTACTGTAGATCTTTATGGAAAAAGCATTGTGGTGCCTCCTATTGCTGCAAACAACTTTGAACTGAAGCCACAGCTAGTCACTTTGGTGCAACAAAACTGTCAATATCATGGACTCCTTCAGGAAGATCCCAATCAGTTTATCTCTAATTTTCTGTGAATTTGTGATACTGTGAAAACTAATGGGGTGAATCCTGAGGTGTACAAACTCATGCTCTTCCCATTTGCCTTGAAGGATAGAGCAAAGCTATGGCTAGATTCCCAACCCAAGGAGAGTTTGGATACTTGGGACAAGGTTGTTATTGGATTTCTTACTAAATTTTTCCCACCAAAGAAGCTGACTAAGCTTAGGGTGGAGGTTCAGACTTTCAGGCAGAAGGATGGTGAAACTCTTTAGAAAGTTTGGGAGAGATACAAGCTACTGACTAGGCAATGCCCTACGGACATGTTCTCCAAATTGACCCAACTAGATATCTTTTATGAAGGCTTGGGTGAGATGTCCAAGATGTGCTTAGATAATTCTGTAGGTGGTTCATTACACATGAAGAAGACATCGGAGGAGACTATTAAGCTTATTGAGTTGGTTGCTAGTAACCAATATTTATACTCATCTAACAGAAATTCTGTGAACTCTGAGGCTCCTCAGAAGAAAGGTGTTATGGAAGTAGAAGCTCTTAATACTATCCTTGCTCAAAATAAATTTTGAGTCAGTGATAAACCCCATTTTTAGGTTTTATCTTGTATTGATTTTAGGAGATTTTATTACCTTTTACCCACATTTATTCAATGAATTAGCATGATTTTGTGATTGTCTCCTTATTTGTGCTTAGATGTGAAAACATGCTTTTAGACCTTTAATTTGATGATTTTTTATCTCCCTTTGATTCCACTAGATGCCTTGATGTGTTTGTTAGTGATTTCATATTGAAAAGGCTAGGAATGGATCAAAGGAGTGAAGAGGAAAGCATGCAAAGTGGAGAAATCATGGAAAGTCAAAGAAGTTGAACTCACCCATGGATGCACGCGCACACCTGGCGCTTACGCGTCGGTGCTGATATAAGATCTTTTAATGAAAATGCACCCAACGAATTCTCAAGGGTTGTGGGGCCCAATCCCAACCAACTTTGGCGCCTAAACTGCTATTTAAAGCCAAGGATTGAAGAGCAAAGGGGAATTCATTTTTACACATTAGGATTAGTTAGAAGTAGTTTCTAAAGAGAGAAGCTCTCACTTCTCTCTAGAATTAGGATTAGGATTAGGATTATGTTTAGTTCTTAGATCTAGGTTTTAATTCATGCATTCTTCTACTTCTACTCTTCAATTCCTTGTAGTTACATTCATTCTTCTTCCATTCTTTTGTTGTAATCTCTTTTATGTTGCTCTTGTATTTTGTTGTAGATCTACTCTTGTTCCTTCCCTTTTCTTTCAATTCAATTCAAGGTAATTCAATAATACTTGTGTTTCCTTTAATTGTTGTTGTTAATTCTTTACATTTGATTGTTGTTAGAATTAATTCTTGTTGTTGATTTACTATGATTTTCTTTTATGCCTTTTAAGTGTTTGAGAAAATGCTTGGTTGGATTCTAGAGTAGAGTTTTATGCTCTTGGCTTGGAAAGGTAACTTAGGAACTATTGAGTTACTAATGTCCAAGTAATTGATGATTGGGATCCATTGACTCTAGTTCTCACTAATTGAATTAGTGGATAGTTAGGACTTATGGACTAGGATTGATATAGCTCATTTGACTTTCCCTTACTACTAGTTAGAGGATGACTTAATGAGATTAATCCTTGCCAATTCTCATATTGTGGTTAGTAATTAGGATAGAGATTCTTGACCACCAACCCTTGCCAAGTCCTTTTTAGCCATTAGTTTACTTTTTAGCATTTAACTTCCATGTTTCTTATCAAAACCCCAAAAATAACTCATAACCAATAACAAGACACTTTATTGTAATTCCTAGGGAGAACGACCCGAGGTTCCAATACTTCGGTTTATAAATTTTAGGGGTTTGTACTAGTGACAAACAACTTTTTGTATGAAAGGATAATTGATTGGTTTAGAAACTATACTTGCAACGAGAATTCATTTGTGAAATTCTATACCATCAAAAATTCGTTCATCAGTCAGCAGATGAATTTAATTACTCAACAGTAGAGTGGAATGCAAGTTTCAGCTATCAACACCCAAAATCCACCTCAAGATGCCCCTTATGACATGACAGATAATTTTGTGCAAAATGATAATTATGATTATGCTCAATCCTCTTCTGAACAGGTAAATTATATGGGGAGTAGTCCTAGAAACCCCAATAATGATCCATACTCTAAAACATATAATCAGGGGTGGAGAAATCACCCAAATTTTGGGTGAAGGGACCAACCTCATATATCTCAAAATTTTAACAATGATAATAACCACCAATTTCAGTCTCATCAACAACAACCACCTCAGCAAGCAAATTCTCAACCCCAACAAGATTCTAATTGGAAGATGATAAAAGTTTTATGTAGAAAACCAGAGCTTCCATTAGAAACTTGGAGGTGCAAATGGCCCAACTGAGCAAGCAAATACCTGAGAGGTCCTCAAATACATTTTTGGGTGATACAGTGGTGAATTCAAGAGAGGAATACAAGGCTATCACCTTGATAAGTGGAAAAGTAGCAAGTATGGAAGCACAAGTTAATGAGGAGCCAGTTGACCAAGAAGCTCTAGAGAAGAAGAAGGAAAAAGTAGAGCACGCCCCTCCAAAGCATGCGGACAACCCGTTCCCGGACTCTCTTGACACTTATCCTACATTGTCAAAGGTTCCTGAATACAAGCCTAAAATGCCATATCCTCAGAGACTTCAAAAAGAGACCAAGGACAAGCAGTTTTCAAAGTTCTTGGAAGTCTTCAGAAAGATATAAATCAATATTTCTTTTGCTGAGGTTTTGGAGCAAATGCCTTTCCATGTCAAGTTCATGAACGAGCTGTTGTCAAAGAAGAAGCCTTTAAGGGGAGATGAGACAGTGGTCCTGACTAAGGAATTGATAAACCCATATTTCATGGTTTATCTTGTGCTCAATTGAGTGGTTTTTATCAACTCTTTACCCACTTATTCATACTATTTGCATGTTTTACATTTTCCTTCCTGATTTTGTGCTATGATTGAAAACATGCTTCTTTGATCTTATATTTGCTTATTATTAATCCTCTCTTATTACCATTAGATGTCTTGATATGTGTGTTAAGTGTTTTCAGATATTATAAGGCAAGAATGGCTCAGAGGATGGAAAGGAAGCATGCAAAAGTGGAAGGAATACAAGAAGTTGGAGAAACTGCTAAGCTGTCCAGCCTGACCTCTTTGCACTCAAACGGCTATAACTTTAGCTATAGAGGTCCAAATGACGCGGTTCTAGTTGCGTTGGAAAGCTAACGTTCGGGGCTTCGATTTGATAGATAATTTGCCATAGCTGCCCCGATGCCAGGCGACGCGAACGCGTGGGTCACGCGGACGCGTGACCTGGCAGGAGCGCAACCCGCGCGGCCGCGTCACTTTTTCGCGACCTGTACGGACCAGAAAGCGTTGGAAGTTACTTCTGGGCTGCTTTTGACCCAGTTTTCAGCCCAGAACACACAGATTAGAGGCTATAAAGTGGG
>NC_029772.3:28015478-28016783 GCF_000817695.3 Arachis duranensis | reverse complement strand
AAAAATGGCGCCGTTGCCGGGGAATTGCAAACGTGTGCCTTATTATTGGTTATTGTAAATATTTTTCAAAAAAAAAAATTTTCAGATTTTTATTTTAAAATTTTTTATCTTATCTTATCTTTTTCAAAAATCATATCCTTTTCAAAATATTTTCTTTTTATTAATTTTTGTTTTTATTTTCTCTTACTACTATGAACTCTCACCCCTTTGGCTATGAGTCTGGTTTTAATTATGTTGCAGGAAGAGGAGATTATAATGACAACAGGCATCAAGGTTGGAAGAATCAAAGATGGGAGGAGCCACAATGATTTGATCAACCCTCTTGGCAACAACCCCCTCCAATGCACTACAACCAACAACCATTATGTGATGCATACCAAAATGATGACTATAGCGGACCCCCTTGTAGTTACCAACAAGTCCCGCCATATGCTTATGAACCATCTCCTCAACAAAACTTTGGACCACCAAACTCACAAGCCCCTTTCCACCATTCACCTCCATACGACCCTAACCCTCATCCACCATACCAACCACCTTATGAGCCATACGAACCATATATAGAACCACCCCAATTCCAACTCAATTACTCACAAGAACCACCACTTCAATATTCACCATCTCCATATCCATCAATCCAAGAGCACTATGATCCTTTTTATGAAAGCCGAGTGCATCAAGAGACAAAGGATCGTTTCAAGGACACAGTGGATCGATTTCAGACAACCGTTCAACAACTAGAGCAAGCATTAATCCAATGGGCTTCTAGGCGCTTAAATATACAAGGCTCAGCCACAGCTCCATGTGGACAGTCTGGTGAAGAGTGTAGCATGAAGGAGATACCAGAAACCCCAGTGGACAAGACAGGGAATGAATTCGTACTAGAACAAGTAAAAAAAGCTGTCATTGTTCAAGAAGAAGAGTTGGTTGAAGATCTAGGAGATGCAGAACCTCCATGGGAAAGTCCAATCATAAAACCCCCTTCCAAGACGTTTGAAATTGATGCTGAGGAGGGTGTACAACCTCCAAGGCATATCACAGTTGAAGACTTGGAAGATGTTGATCAAGAGATGGAGATTCAAGAAGAAGAAGCACAACCTACCATGCCCTTGGAAAGCAATGAAGAGGAGATTGAATTGAAAGAGAGCTACCAAGAGAAAGAGGTTGAAATTGAAGAAGCTTGCAAAGAGGTGGTAATTATCAGAGAGGAGCACAAGGGAGTGGAGCTTGCAATTTCATTAAAGATACCTCCCCCTAAGTCGCCATCATCCTTCACAACATTCAAGTGGGTAAAATTCATATCCC
>NC_029772.3:28013193-28015334 GCF_000817695.3 Arachis duranensis | reverse complement strand
CCTTGCAAGGTTCATCATGGTTGGAAGCTTTAAGTTTAAACGCAAAGGTTGGTATAAAGCTCAACTGAATGGGTCTAGGAAGCTGTTTGGTCGCTGCAGTGAGAATTCAGATCACCTTTCACCCGGCTGGAAAAATGCAGATCGAGACAAAAACGGGTGTAAAAGTAAAGTTTGGGATCCTGGAATCTGTTCTGGCATTTGTCACCCCGGGAGCCTAAGAATCTATTTGAAGCTTCTTAAGGGCTTTCCATGCTTAGTTTGGGACCCCGGAGGTTACTGGAGACACAAACATTGGTGGAGATTCCTGGATGAGTTCAAGCACAAGCCACCATAACAGGAAGCTCACCAAATGTCCAACTTAAGGACTTTAACTAAAAGTGCTAGGTGGGAGACAACCCACCATGGTATGATTGTTCCTTTTTCATTTTTATTTAGTTTTATTTGTTTTCTAGTTTTATTTTATTTTATTGAACCTGGAATTTTGCATTACATTCATATTAACACTGCATTCTTCATTTTTCAGATAAAAAAAGAGAGCGAGCACACGACGCGACCGCATCAGCGACGCGTCCGCGTCGCAAGGAGATGGGAGATAATATTAATATGAACAGAGAGTTTCGCAGGAGCAGCGCTGGAGGCGTGCCAATGGCACAAATCACCCCACGCGACCGCGTCACCCACGCGGCCGCGTGACCTGAAATCGGCATAAAAAGGGTGTATGGCAGAAAGTTGAGCTGGAGTTGGGCTGGACTCGTGCTGGAAGCCCAAGCCTCACCACGCGAACGCGTGCCTCACGCATCCGCGTCATATTGGAAATAAGGCCACTCACGCAATCGCATGCCCCACGCGGCTGCGTCACCCAGGATTTTGGCAATACTAAGTTTTGAACAGAGAGTTGTGCGACCGTGAGGCTGCACTCGCGCCACCAGCACAAATCAAGTCACGTGATCGCATGCCCCACGTGTCCACGTCGCCTAACGTTATTTGCGCACCACGCGACCGCGTCAGCCACGCGACCGCGTCGCCAGCGTCGCACAACCTATCCAGATTAGTGCCAATTTTCTTATCTTCTCTTTTCTAATCCTAATTTCTTCCTTCTCTCTCATTTCTCACTTTCTTTTTTCTTCTCCTCCTTTTTCCCTCTCATTTTATTTTATTTTATTTGCATACTTTCATTCATTGCATATTTTTATTTTTCTAAATTTATTCTTTTACCATTGGTGTTCAAATGTTCTTATTCAACTGTTATTTCTTTTCTGGTATTATCTTGGTGCTTATGACTTGTTTTATTCTGGTTAGGTAATATTATTTAAATCAATGCTAATCTTTTATACCTGTATTACTTTTGTATTGATTTTTAATTTATATTATCTTTCCTTCCCCACTCTCTTCCCCATTGTTGCATATTCTGCACCACTGGTATGCCATGGCTTCTATTGTTTTCTTACATGTTGTAGCTACCATGTGAATGAGACCCTTTTCATTTGGCACTAACCCAACCATACTCCATCTTTTAATTTCTATCTTTATTTTTGGGTTACTTTTCTTTCCTTTTTCTTTCAGGATGGCCACCAGGAAGAGAACCGGAAGACGATCACATGGGAGAGACAAACAAGTCCATCAGCACAATCCTTGAAGAAAAGCATCAGTTGGAACAGCCCGTCCACCTGCACATCTCAGCATGCACCGAGGACGGTGCAATCTTTAAGTGTGGGGATGTCGATACCGACTTCCATGGGTTAGTCACTTCATATTTTAGCACCAATGTTTAAATTTTCTTTGTAGTTCATTATTGCATTTGCATGATTGATTGCATATTTGTTTGATTTTTTTTTACCACTTGGTTGAAGTAATATTTTCTTTTTCAAGAAAATTTTTAGAGAATTTCACTAATTTGAATAAAATTTTTTGTTACACTTGTTTGAAGAAATATTATTTTGGAACATAGTTTAAAGCTTGAACACACAAAACCTGTGAGATTTTTGAGCCTATTTGAATTGGTTGCATTTTTTTCAACCAATATTTTATTTTTGATGTGTGTTTTTCTCTCTAAAATTGTGATCTTTGTCTTGCTTAATTCTATATTTCCATTATTTGATGTATGCATGCACTTATATGATTGAGGCCTTGTTTCACTGAGC
>NC_029772.3:27990001-28012410 GCF_000817695.3 Arachis duranensis | reverse complement strand
TTTAAGTGTGGGGAGGTTGATAAACCCATATTTCATGGTTTATCTTGTGCTCAATTGAGTGATTTTTATCAACTCTTTACCCACTTATTCATACTATTTGCATGTTTTACATTTTCCTTCCTGATTTTGTGCTATGATTGAAAACATGCTTCTTTGATCTTATATTTGCTTATTATTAATCCTCTCTTATTACCATTAGATGCCTTGATATGTGTGTTAAGTGTTTTCAGATATTATAAGGCAGGAATGGCTCAGAGGATGGAAAGGAAGCATGCAAAAGTGGAAGGAATACAAGAAGTTGGAGAAATTGCTAAGCTGTCCAGCCTGACCTCTTCGCACTCAAACGGCTATAACTTTAGCTACAGAGGTCCAAACGACGCGGTTCTAGTTTCGTTGGAAAGCTAACGTTCGGGGCTTCTATTTGATATATAATTTGCCATAGCTGCCCCGACGCCAGGTGACGCGAACGCATGGGTCACGAGGACGCGTGACCTGGCAGGAGCGCAACCCGCGCGGCCGCGTGGACGACGCGACCGCGTCACTTTTCCGCGACCTGTACGGACCAGAAAGCGCTGGAAGTGACTTCTAGGCTGTTTCTGACTCAGTTTTTGGCCCAGAGAACACATATTAGAGTCTATAAAGTGGGGGAATACATCCATTCATAAGGAGGCTCTCATAATTCACTTTTCATGTTTTAGATGTAGTTTTTAGAGAGAGAGGTTCTCTCCTCTCTCTTAGTATTAGGATTTAGGAATTCTCTTAGTTTTAGGAGTGGCTCTCAATCCCAGGTTCTTTATTTATTCTATTATTTTATTTCAGTTTGTTAATATTAGTTTACGAACTTCATGTTAGAATTGATTTCTTTTATTAATGCATTTTGAGGTATTTCAGATTATGATTGTTTTATTCTGTTTAAGATTGCTTTCAATTTAATTTAGATTTATTTTTCCCTTTCGGCTTTGGTTAAATAATTGGTGACCCTTGAGTTATCAAACTCATTGTTGATTGAAAATTGGAATTCTTCAAGAATTAATTCAAGTTCCAATAACTCTAGTCTTTCCCAAGGAAAGACTAGGACCTGAGGAATCAGAATTAATTCATCCACATAACTTACCTTCATAGTTAGAGGTTAACAAAATGGGAGAAGAATCCAATTCTCTTTACAATTGATAAGGATAACCAGGATAAGATTTCCTGTTTTCGTACCTTGCCAAGAGTTTATTTTATAGTTATTTATTTATTTTATTTCTTCTTATGCGACATACTGCTCCCTAATTTCTAAAACCCCTAATTTACAAACTCATAACCAATAATAAGAACATACCTCCCTGCAATTCCTTGAGAAGACGACCCGATGTTTGAATACTCAGTTATCAATTTCAAGGGGGTTTGTTACTTGTGACAACCAAAACGTTTGTCTGAAAGGACTTTTGAAGGTTTAGAAACTATACTTGCAACGAGGATTTATCCGCAAATTTCTAGACCATGCAAAAGTTCTCTCATCAGGAATGTAGTGCCATAATTCAGAATAACTTGCCAAGGAAGATGCTAGATCCAGGGAGCTTTCAAATTTCATGCACTATTAGGAACACAACCTTTGAGAAAGCGTTATGTGATCTGGGAGCAAGCATCAATTTAATGCCGTTGTCTGTGATGAAAAAGCTACAAATCCAAGAGGCACAACCCACAAGGATAACATTACAGATGGCAGACAAATCTATGAAGCCTGCATACGGATTAGTGGAGAATATCTTGGTCAAAGTGGGTAAGTTCTTCCTCCCAGCAGATTTTGTGATTCTTGACACAGGGGAGGATGAGAATGCCTCTATAATTCTAGGAAGACTATTCCTATCCACTGGAAGAGCTCTAATTTATGTGGAAGAAGGTGAATTATTGCTTAGAGTGAATAATGAGCAACTAGTCTTTCATGTCTTCAAAGATATAGATTTAGCAGGTGAAGAAGAGAGGTGTATGCAGACTGAACTTGTTGATTCAACCCTTCAAGAACCTCCTGATGATGCACAGCAGAATCTGCAGCTCAAACCTCCTTTGGTGACAATCAATAAATTCCTCCTGACATCAAACCTAAGTTTGGTGTCAGGAATGCATCATCCACCAAAGAGGAGGTTCCCAAAAAGAAAAAAGTACCCAGAGGATGGAGAAACAAAAAGATCCCCACTGAAGGTTTCTCCCCAGGAATGAAAGTGGTGTTGACTAGCAATCCAGTGTGGATTTATACAGTGAACAAAATCCTCTCTCTGAAGCATATTGAGCTACTTTATGGAGACACAGAAAAGAATTTCAAAGTAAAGGGTGAAGAGCTGAGCCCCTATGATCCTCCTCCTTAGAGGAGCTGACCGTCAAGCTTGTGACGGTAAAGAAGCGCTTGTCGGGAGGCAACCCGATAATTTCGTATCCTTAGTTATTTTTCGTAGTAGTGATTTTCTTATTTATTTGATTTTTATGGAGTTTTTACTATTTTTCTTTCGTTTAACGTGTGTTTTGATCATGCAGCTATTTTAGAACAGGAACTGAACACTTCGAAAAAGTTTTGCCTATCTCCAAATTCAGCGTGGAAGAATTAAAAAAAAAAGAAAAAAAAAACATGCAAGCTGGTCCCCACAATACCTTTCTTCATCCTCTTATTCCCTTTCCTCTTATTCCCTTTCCCCTTATTCCTGTGATCACCCCCACCTACCTCCTCATTCATTCCCCATTCAAACCAACACCTTTCCCCCACCCTCCCCTATTAATTAACCATTAAACCCAACAGCCCCTTCTATATATATCTCTCTAATATATTCTTCTTTTATCATAATATTTGTTTTTACTCCTCCGTTTGTCTTTTTATGTCTCTCTCTGTTTTCAGTTCTTCTTTGCTTGAGGAAAAGCAAATTTTTAAGTTTGGTGTTGTCGCTTTGCTTTTTGGCTTTTCTGTTTATTTTAATAACACCAAATGGAGGTAAATCATCTTCACGGAGGAGCACAAACAGAAGAATGAGATGGACACTAGGATAACTAAAGTGGTTGAGTTCCTTTCATTCTATATTTCCTCCCGTTCTTATTATGTTATATTCCTATTTTTTGTTTATTTTGTTATTGCATGATCAGTTATATTTTCAATTCCTAGGTTCTAATTTAATTTACTGTCTATTTTATTATTTGATTTCCTTTAATGTTGAAAGGTGTCTCATGTATTACCCACTAAGCTTGAAAAAAAAAGAAAAAAAAGAAAAAAGAAAAAATATAGTGCATGAGAAATTGAGTTTGATTTTAAGAGTAGTCTCATTTATCCAAATGTGGTGGTATTTTCTGTGACTCTGAATGTATGACATGAACATTGCATATTTAAATTTGAATCAAAGAATGTTGAAGTACAAGGAACAGAAATTTAGAAAACTATTATGAATTCTCTGCAATAAGTGAAAGTTTAATCCTTGAAGCAAAAGAAACAGGAAAAGAAAAAATAAAAGCAAGGTCCAAGGCTCTGGGCATCAATGACTAGGGAGGTCAGACATGATTAAAAGCTCAAAGAGTTGTTTCCATGGTCATATGCTTGTGGTGTGATTGTGTCAAGTAATCCTAGACACAGAACAGTAAGAGTCGAGATCAATTGCATTTAACAGAGTATGTCAAAGGCTTTGAGCACCACTGTCTGGGAGTAACTAAAAGAAAAATCAGAACTTAAAGAGAGTTCCCCAGTTAAGTGCTTATGGTGTTTTTGTGTCAAGTGAAGTTTGGGACAAAATATTTAAAGTCACGGCTAGGCTTAAGGTGCAAAGCACCAAAGAAAAGAGAGTCAAAGGAAATTTGTTGTGTTCAATGATTAAATTGAAGTACAAAAGATTAGAGAATTCATAATATTCTCCGGATTTTAATTCCGAATGACAGTGACATCCTTCTGATTCAAATGAGAGTGAGATGCCAAAACTATTCAGGATTACAGTTGTAAACCCCACTATAAGAAGAGACATGAGTTTAATTAAACTCTCACTCTCATGCAAATTCACATCCTAAGCTTATATTAGTTTCGGTGCTTAAGGACAAGCAACAATTCAAGTTTGGTGTTGTGATGCGTGAGCATCTTTCCTATCTTTTTCTAGTGAATTTGCATTTAAATTGTTGAGTTTAATCAAGAATTAATTATCTTTTAGCCACTATGGATGTTAATTTGAGTCGTGTGCAATTGTGTTTATTTTAGGTAGCATTCGACTGGATTCGATGGAGTTTCCGCAGAGAAAGAGAAGAAGACGAATGATGCTGTCAACCCTGACCTCTCTTCACTTAAACCTGAATATCTCAAGCTACAAAATTTCAATGGACGTGATTCTAGTTGCGTTAGAAAGCTAACTCTTAGAGCTTTCCAACGATATATAATAGTTTATACTTCTTCTCCATCAATGCAGCCAAGGCTGCGTCTAACTTGAGATTTCTCAAGTTAGGCGCAAGAAACAACAACAATAAGCAACATGTGCTCTCCTTCAAGTAAGGCGCACTCCCACTTCAAGTAAGGCGCACTCCCATCTCAAGTAAGGTGCATTACCTCCTCTTTAGCTCAACTTAGGCACCTTATGTGGTGAGCAGCATGAAGTTAGGCGTGGATCTAGTGAAGCCAAGTGGTCCCCACGTTATAAGGTGCGGATTAGTTAATTAATTCTATTTAAATTTAAATTTTATTTTAAAATAGGAAAATATATTATTTTAATTTTAGAAAATAGATTTTAAATTAATTAGGATTAGATATAAAAGAGAAAAGAAACTTCTCTTTTGGGATTATTCCATCTCATCTCAAAAATTCACAGTTTACTAGAATCCTAGTTTTCATTCTTTTCCATGAGCAACTAAACCTCCACTGTTAAGGTTAGGAGCTCTGTCTATTGTATGGATTGATTCTGTTTCTTGTTTTTTTCTATTTTAATTCATGTACTGATTTATATTTCAAGAATTGTTTTCGTTCTTTGTTTTATGAAATTGGGTGGAACGGAAGTATGATCCTCTTTCTAATTGAGTTCTTGTATAACTTGGAAAAGCTCTTTACTTGAACAACAGCTTGAAAACATATTCTCCTAAATTTCTAATTTATCTGGATTTAACGGGATACGTGACATATGATCCCCTTATGTTTGGGTAATTAGGATTTCTGTGGCATATAACTAGAATTGAACTTCACCCTCTAATTGGAATTAATTTACCAAGGAATTGGCGGTTGATGAATTTTAGAGGAGACTAAAAAGGTCTAAGGAATTAGGGTTTAGTCATATATGATTTGCCAGGAATTAAATCTTACATGATTAAAATAAATTAATAAGAAAAGTTAATCCGGAAAATAGATAACTCTGAAGCCTTAACTACCTTCTCCATATTGTATTCCCAACTTATTTATTGCCTATCTTTTGATATTCTGAGTTTCCTGTTTAATGCTTTTTGAACTCTGATGAGCGGATAATTTATACGCTTTTTGGCATTGTTTTTAGATAGTTTTTAGTAGGATCTAGCTACTTTTTAGTATATTTTTATTAGTTTTTAAGAAAAATTCACATTTCTAGACTTTACTGTGAGTTTGTGTGTTTTTCTATGATTTCAGGTATTTTCTGGCTGAAATTGAGGGACCTGAGCAAAAATCTAATTCAGAGGCTGAAGAAGGACTGCTGATGCTATTGGATTCTGACCTCCCTGCACCCGAAATGGATTTTTTGGAGCTACAGGAGTTAAAATGGCACGCTCTTAATTGCGTTGGAAAGTAGACATCTTGGGCTTTCCAGCAATATATAATAGTCCATACTTTTCCCAAGTTTAGATGATGCAAACTGGCGTTCAACGCCAGCTTTCTGCCCTATTCTGGCGTTAAACGCCAGAAACAAGTTGCAAGCTAGAGTCAAACGCCAGAAATAAGTTACAAACTGGCGTTTAACTCCAAGGAAGGCCTTTATACGTGAAAGCTTCAATACTCAACCCAAGCACACACCAAGTGGGCCCTGAAGTGGATTTCTGCATCATTTACTTGTTCTTGTAACCCTAGTAACTAGTTTAGTATAAATAGAACTTTTTGATATTGTATTAGACATCTTGGATGCTGGGATCCTTTGATCATCTTTTGATCTCTTGATCACGTTTTGGAGGCTGGCCTCACGGCCATGCCTGGACCTTCATTGCTTATGTATTTTCAACGGTGGAGTTTCTACACACCATAGATTAAGGTGTGGAGCTCTGCTGTTCCTCGAGTATTAATGCAAAGTACTATTGTTCTTCTATTCAATTCATGCTTATTCTTATTCTAATATATTCATTCGCACACAAGAACATGATGGATGTGATGATTATGTGACACTCACCACCATTCTCACTTACGAACGCGTGATTGACAACCACTTCCGTTCTACATAAAAACAAGCTTGAATGCATATCTCTTGGATTTGTAATCAATGATTCACATCGACTCCCCTCTGACAATGGGGCATCTAAATCTGAGATTAGAATCTTCGTGGTATAGGCTAGAATCCATTGGCAGCATTCTTGAGATCCGGAAAGTCTAAACCTTGTCTGTGGTATTCCGAGTAGGATCTGGGAAGGGATGACTGTGACGAGCTTCAAACTCGCGACTGTAGGGCGTGGTGACAGACGCAAAAAGATAGTAAATCCTATTCCTACACGATCGAGAACCAACAGCTGATTAGCAATACGATATCTGTGCATGGTATTTTTCATCCGAGAAGAGTAATCTGACAGTTGATTAGCCGTACAGAAATCATAGAGGACCATTTTCACTGAGAGGACAGGAAGTAGCCATTGACAATGGTGACACCCAACATACAACTTGCCATAGAAAGGAGTATGAAGGATTGGATGAAGGCAGTAGGAAAGCAGAGATTCAAAAGGAATGAGGCATCTCTATACGCTTATCTGAAATTCCCACCAATGAATTACATAAGTATCTCTATCTTTATTTTATGTTTATTTATATTTTAATTATTAAAACTCCATAAACCGTTTCAATCCTCCTGACTGAGATTTACAAGATGACCATAGCTTGCTTCAAGCCGACAATCTCCGTGGGATCGACCCTTACTCACGTAAGGTTTATTACTTGGACGACCCAGTGCACTTGCTGGTTAGTTGTGCGAAGTTGTGAAAAAGTGTTGAGATTACAATTGTGCGTACCAAGTTGTTGGCGCCATTGAGATCACAATTTCGTGCACCAAACTCTCAAACACCATTTTCTGTTTTTCTAACTAAGTAAATTAATCAACCATTGTTGCTTGATCCATCAATCCTCGTGGGATCGACCCTCACTCACCTGAGGTATTACTTGGTACGACCCGGTGCACTTTTTGGTTAGTTTGTGGGTGTAAATTTCGCACTAGTAGCCGACCACATTTAGTGAGATAAGACTTTGTTGCCGTCACTGTTGTTGACTTTTTTGCTGCTATTGTCTCCTACTAATCTCATTTGTTGATCTTCATTTGAAATTCAGATAGACCAAGCAGAAGATTCTCAGATAGAATTCATAGAGGTAAGAATGACCTTGATCAAGCTCAGATTACAGATGTGTATAATTATAGGTATGGTTCATGTAGCTCTGTGTTGTACTAAACTATCTTCTTCTAACAACAACAACTAAGGATCTTCTGTTTTATTGAGTTCTTTATTCCTTCTGCATGCAGAATCTTTGTTGCCACTTGGAATGTAGCAAGGAAGTCACCTCAAAGTTATTTGAACCTTGAAGATTAGCTTCACACCTCTCCACCCGCTGATATCTATGATCTTGGGTAAATTACTAATGCCGGTTGTATAATGTGTAAGTCACCTTTTGTGCTGCAACATTTCTTGCTGAGAAATTTTTTGCATTTTCTTTTTGGCCTCAGGTTTCAAGAAATTGTACCTCTTATTGCTGGTAACATTTTCGGAACAGAAGACAATGGCCCTGCAAGGAAATGGATTGCTCTTGTTAATAAGACCCTTAACAGTCTTATAGGAACACGTGGTGGATGCCACACTCCATTACCATTCTCTGATCCTATTATAGAGATTGAAGCTGATTTTGAGGGATCAATGAGGCAGAAGACAACCTCTCTACTTAAAATTATCTCAGTCTAAAAAATTGTTGGTGGAGCTGCTGTAAAATCTCGCAGACATGGATAATACATTCCAAGGTTGAAGGTAACTTAGCTTTTTTTCTTTTTTTAATAATAATAAAATCCAACATTTTCACATTTTTCACACTATAAACCTTAGCCATCACATTATTTGTTGTTACTTGTTTCCCACTTAGCCATCCTCCCTGTCCTCAATTGGTATAATTCCAATTTTATTATATTATTATTGTAGTTTTAGGAGGCATAGAAAGATGGGAAGGGATCCTGTTGTGACAAAGTAGGACTCAAGAAAGGCCGTTGGACAAATGAGGAGGATCAAATCTTGACCAACTACATTCAAGCCATTGAAGAAGGTTCTTGGAGGGCTTTGCCTAAGAATGTTGGTATGCATGCTTCCATCTCTATTAGTCTTTTCATTTGTTTCATCACCAGGATCTTATTCTTATTCTTCTTCATGAAGGGTTTCTAAGATGTGGCAAGAGTTGCAGATTGAGATGGATTAACTATTTGAGAGCTGATCTCAAAAGAGGAAACATCTCTATTGAAGAGGAAGCCATCATCACTAAGTTGCATGCTTCTTTTGGCAACAGGTTAGTGCTATTTACTACTACTCTATATGTGTCTCAATGCCATTATGTATGTCCATTAGAAGAAAGAACAAAACTTGAAGCTATACACATGGACAAAGACAAAAGTTTCTTATTGTTACCATCCATCTTTTGTTCACAATTTTGGCAAACAGCACACAAAAGATTTCTTAGCCAACCATACATCTATCTTTCCTAGCTCAAGATAGTTTATATTTCAATAAATGGTGCCTTGTATTTTTTTCAGGTAGGTACCTATCTCATTCTATTATTTTCAAGTATTTTTTTGGATAATTATGTGAAGCTAGTAAAATACTTTTCCAGTTTTTGACCTGAAAGGAATGTGACTAAAATGTGACTATGTTCAGGTCTGTATGAATGGTTTGTTGGTTTATGCATATACATTTTTGGCTGCTGTATTGTAGCCTTTAAATTGAATTACTTCTTGCCATTTTTTCTAGTTATAAATTAATCTCTAAACAGTTGCATTATGTTACTTGTTCCAATTTTTTTTTTGCGTACTACTTGAATAGCATGATGAGGTTCAAAATTTTAAATTTCTTAGCCCTGTGCATTTCTTGTTTTTGATAGTTTTGTACAGGAATATGATCCCTAGTAACTTTACTATGAATACATCTAATGTGATGGCTAGTTTGGCCACAGATCTGCTAGTGAGTTATTTTTTTATTTTAATTTACAATGTTCTCTTGTTGATGGCAAAGTTTCAGTTTCTAAGTGTAAATCTAATTTTGATTTCAATTTTTGTGTTCTTTCTATGTGAAAATTAGATACTAGTGCAAATATCAAAATAGGGATCAGCATCAAAGACAGAAAACACCAATTTTCTTAAATTCGCTTTCTTTTCAGGCCTTCCTGTTTATTACCTACAAAAGTAATGCACAAAGAACTCTACATTTTCCTTTCCACTCCAGATAGAATCCTATAGTAAACAGCAAGGTATGGTACATTCCTGTATTGATAAGATTTCGTGTATAAAAGTGGTAACTGAAAAGTGAATCGATAGTTATGGGCTTATGGTTATGCTGTTTATGCAGTTATTATATTAAAAATTGACAATCCCTTTTGCCATTCCTGTTTGTGAATCATCGATAAATATGCATGTGTTGAAGGGTAATTGAACTAGTTGGAAGTTATGATAATGGTATCAGAAGTGGAAGAAATGGTTTAATAATTGGCCTTTGCATAATATATTGGTTTGTGTACGTAGCTTTGTGATTGCTTGATGCAGTTTGACTAATCATAGAGTATTTACTTTGTCAACGAGAAAATTTAATTAAGGATCATTAAACTTACTGAATGCTCAATGAGAAAGTTACTGAACAGTCAATGATAAAATACTGCACTAGAGTTTCTTTTGGTTCTGAAATGGCAAATTATATTATGAATTATTGTTTTCAAATTTTCAGATTATAGGCTATTCGAATACAGATGTTGCTGAATATCTATATAATTCGAAACCTGATGCCGATTCATTATACAAATATCTCTGCAAAGACCTTACTAAAGCATGCAGCACCAAGTCACCTCCTGTCCCTAAGGTAGTGACAATCTGAATTGTTGTTTACTTACTGCTTTTGAGTAAATTTGAATTAGAATGGACATTAATTACTAACTTACTATAAATATTGCATAGCTGTCCCGTTTTTCGGAAACCAACTTTGCACTTTTAAGAACAAACTAGAAACTAGAAACTATAGCAGAATCCACAGACTTTCTCTTTACTACAAGAAGACCAAGAAACTCCCACCTGTGTGGAAGTAGCAAGTGCCTTTGAACACTATCAATTGTTTGATTTCCCTAATTGCTTAATTTGTGATTACTCTTTGAGGATAGTATTCATCAATTGGTTTAGTATGCTAGAACTTTGTATCTAGTAGATGGCAGTTTAGCTTGGATTGTGATATAGGTTAACTATATGCTATTTATTGGATAGCAACTGGTTTCTCTGTCAACGCACTATTATATCTTTTCTATTCGCACATAGCCAGCCAATATAATCAACATTTATAAATAATATAATCAAACCTAATTCACACTTATAACCAAATTTCTTAAAGATTATGTAATCAAACTAGATTTTCAATATAATAAAAGGAAAAAAATGTTATCAAAAATCATAGTTTTAAAAGAAGATTGAAATTGCTTCACTATTTGTTCTATCCGACGAGACTTTTACAGAGGGACAAAATCCTTCTGTAATATAGACAAAATCTGTCTGTATTAAGCCATTTTTTAGTTGTGTTTTAGGATGTATATATATGTGTGTGTGGCATCTGGAGTCTCTTTTGGCAAGCGATGATGAGATATTGTCTTTTGTTTTTTGCTATGTATATAGATATGTATATAGACTTCTCCTCTGGATATGCTTTACTTTTGTTCCTTTTAGAGGTTTCATGGAGATATATGAGTTTATGTCATGTATTTTGAGTATTTTTGGGATGTATATGTGTGTGTATAGATATTCTTCGGCTGGCCATGGCTTTGCAGGTTCCGCCTGGAGCTTGATATTCTGTATCTTTTGACACTCTGTTTTTATTATATACATATGTGTCTTTACTTTTCTTCGTACGTAAATTTTTGTTATATGAGCATTGCGCTTTTCTTTTCACGATTTTGCTTAAACTTTCCTTCAAGACTCCTCGATTATTAAATTCTTTCAACTGCTATTATGTATATATTTTATTTTTGAAATCGTAATACCACACTACCTCTGTTTTATAGCTTAAGCGTAAAGCTCTGTGTGGTAGGGTGTTACACATCCAAAACAAACATCTTTCAAATCCTTCTCAACCTTTCCCATACCAAACAATTTCTCAATATATACCAATCAGATCTCTAATATCAATGTATTTATTTTCTTATCTCAATTTTTCTTTAAATTATCAAATTTTCACACATTAGGGCAACAAACAAATAGTTCAAATCCTAATCCGCCAACCAAGAGACTTCAAAATTATTACTAATTAATTTTATTATTTGAGTATTTAATCTCTTTTTAATCCATTTTTTATTTCAATCATTTACGAAAAATAATTTTAAATTATCAAAGCTCAATTATTCCACCTTTGATAAAGATAGGTAAGCCATAAAATACTCAAACTCAAATGCACATATTTTCTAAACTTTCGAAACATTCCAAATTTGTAAAAGAAACACCCCTATCTCAGTTAGCCGAAACTCAGAAATTAAATGCTACAAACTCCCTTTTGTTCTTAATTCACAGAAACGGCAGCAACCTCAATGATTTTCAAGCAACCACAATTATCACAGCAACAACAACGTATCGGACATAATTTAGAATTAACGTGAAATGGATATTAGGCGAAATTAGAACAAAGTATCATGGTGAAGGAGAAAAAACCAGTTTCAGCCACACCATGAAGAACAACCTCAATAACTATAATACTTGCAATAGTAGCAACAACAACAGTAGTTCTATTAGCAACAACAGCAACTTTGGAAAGGAGATATCGACAGTGGCTGAAGCAAGGTAAGGGTAAAATGGAGCAGATCATTAAAGAAGCAATAACCACAATAATGGTTGCAGAACAAAACCATTCTTACCAGAGAAAACAAAGGAATTGAACAGCAACTCTGGTGACCCTCACCAGCAAGAACAGAACCATTTGAAATAACGCAAAGTTAGGGCAAGCTGGCAGAGGTTCCAACGGTGGTGTCCAGTGACAACAGCACTGCTTTCCAGCGACGAGAGGCATGGTGACGTGGTCTCTCTGTGGCCATCACGTTCTCTTTCTCTCTGTCTCATACTCACTCTCTCTTCTACTGCGATGGCGATGGCAAGGTTTTTTTCCAGTGACAGCGACAGTCTTGATTGCGATAGTTGCAGCGGTGTTATGGCGACAGGAACACGCCTCTTTTCCTTATTGCCTCGCGTCGTTTCTCTCTCATCTCCTCTGTGAACCTCTCTCTCAACATCAATTTTTGTCACTCTCTCCCCCTCGTTCTTGTGCTCGATGGCAACGGCAGCTCTCAGCCTGCCGGCGCCGTCCCTCTTTCTCTTTCCTTCTTTCTTTCTCCTTTGTTCACTGTGGGTGCGTGAGAGAGCAAGAGTGAGTGAATGCAGCTGTGTGTGTGTGTCAATTAAGGTTAGTGTGGGTTTGAGTTGAAAATTAAGGTTAAGGTTTTGGTAAAAAGGTTAAAGGTAGTATAGGAATTTTAATAAAATTAGAGGGTAGAGATTGTAATTGAAAAATAAATATAATTCAATATAATTATCTTTAATAATACTATTTATTTATCAACTTACAAATTATTTTTAAATAAGTAATCTAATTTAAAACTAGAGATAAATTATTTAATTTTTGTTAGTTTATAAAATTGAACTAAATTCAAATTATTCAAATTAAATTAACAAATCTTCATTATTTTTCAATTGCTAAAACTTTAAATTGTAAAAAAGAAAATTTTTTTAATTACTATAAAAATCTCTGAGTTCTAATTAATTTAAACTCAAAGTATCATCAATTTGACTTAAATATTTTTAGTGAAATAATTTTTTGGATATAAAATCCTAAACAATTATAATAAGTCATAATTAACTCATTATTTTAAATTTCAAATATTCGAGTGTTATACTAAATACTATAAAGGGATATTGGGATGGTTACACAACTAATAAGAAATGTAGAGAAAAGAAGTATTAGCAGAGAAAATAGGAAAAAAATGAACTGTTATTATTCAATACTGAACAGTAAAATAATACAAGATGAAAATAGACTTGTACAACAGTCACACTTTGCACTCACACCCTTTATATAGACTAGCAAACCCCAATTCCACATATTTAACTAATCTTGATTTTCTTGATTAACTGAACTTTGACCAAGTCTATTTTCTTCTCTCATCTCCACAAGCAGGGCCATTTTTGTCTTTTCATGCTAATTTAGAACCGAAAAGATGAGTTTGCTTCCAAACAGTTTTTTGTACTCGCATCTGAACTTCCTTCAAATTCAGACGTTGTCAACATGCATTTCCTTTAAAATCATGTTGGGTTAGTCTAGTAGTTAGTTCACTAGTCCGCTTGTCACTTGATTCTGTCATTACAATCTGTCTTCACATCTACTTTTATTTTCTTATGGGTTCTCTAGTTAGTCTGGCTTCTGTTATAGTGGCAAGTTGTAGTTTGTCTCAAACTACAACTTGAGGGGGAATGTTAGTAGAGTACATATATGAGTACATGTTTGTTAGTAAAAAAGTTAGTAAGAAAGTATTGACAATTTTGTAATACTCAGAGTAAAGGTGAATCCCTCACCTCCTTTGTCTTTCTTCAAGCCTCTTTCTTCTTCTTCATCCCTTTTCAATTTCTTCTTCTCAACGGCAAAGAACACAAAATTTAACATGGTGAGGTGATCGTTTGCCATTGAATTTCCTCCTTTATTTACTCTCGATCCCTTCTTTCCTCTCTTCTCTTTCACCTATACAACAGAGATTGATGAGATTCCACTTTTCTGTCCTTGATAATCTTGCAAGAAGCGGGGTTTTCGATCAACGGGTTTTGGAGAAGAAGATCTAAATATGACATTTCTTAGATTCATCAATACTCAATCTTTCTCACTCAATCAACAATGGAATCTGCTCCAACGATGGAATCAACAACCCTAAACTTCGATCCCGATACATTGGCACAACTCATCAATCGAATCAATGTTCTCTAAGTAGCTACGACAAGAAGCACCTTGAATCTAGTAACGGATCTATCTTCCAATCCCTTCTTCCTTCATCTTGGTGAGAATCCTGGTTCTCCAATTATTTCGGTGATTGTTGATCATAGGAATTACAGTTCTTGGTCTCGTTCTATGATACGAGCATTAACATCCAAAAACAAAATTGGTTTCATTGACGGCACAATACCTAAACCAAATAAAGATGATCCTTCTTCTGCATCATGGGAAAAGAGCAACATTTTTATGGTTTCTTGGATAAATCTCTTATTAGCTACCGATATTGCACAGAGTGTAATTTGGCACAATACTACTCAAAATCTTCAGGAAGAATTAAAGAAACGGTTCTACCAAGGAGACATTTTTTGCATTGCAGAATTGGAGGAAGAATTCTTTTCAATCAAGCAAGGTGATTTAGCCATCACACCTTACTTCACAAAATTAAAGATTTTATGGGAAGAATTGCAAACCTTTCGGCCAACCCCTCCGTGTGACTGTGCATCTCCATGTTCTTGTTTCCTTGGACTTATCAGAAAGCACAAAGAAGAAACACTTGTGATAAGATTTCTTCGTGGACTGAGTGACCAATATGCCTTGGTTAGATCAAACATCATGATGATGGAGCCTTTACCAGCCCTGGAAATTACTTGTTCGATGCTAGCTCAACAAGAACGACAGCTTCTAGGCATTGATATGAATGATACCAATCCTCTTCTTAGTACAGCAACTCATAATCCCTCAACCCCATTTCCACAAAGAGGTCGAGGTCGTGGCCGGGGATATGGAGGTTGTGGCAGTGCCAAACTGTGCTCGTTTTTGTGGAAAAACTGGACATCTCGTCAACTCTTGCTATAAAAAGCACGGTCTACCTCCTCACCTCAAAACTAGGTCTCTTGGCAAGATCAACAATGTCATTGCTGAGGACTGTGAAGATAGAAAAGACATGGTCACATTCTATCATGAAGAAGCTGATTGCTCAATCGGTTCATTCACTCCAATGCAGAAACAAGCTCTTCTAGTTCTCCTTCAACACCATGGAGCATTCACCACTCATAGTTCCATCAAGTTTCAGCTGCAGATCCTGTCCCTTGCAATGAAGGTAATAATGTGGTCATGTCAGTGTCTTTACCACACCATCATAGTCCCTGGGTCATAGACAAAAGTACAACCATTCATGTGTCAATCTCACTTGAAGCATTTCACACTTATAAAACCATCACTCCCATTAGGGTCAAGCTGCCTAATAAGTGTACCATTATTGCATCAATTTTGGGCACTATCTATTTTTCAGAAAATTATATCTCACAAATGTCTTATACCTCCCTTCTTTTGCATGTAATCTCATATCCGTGTCTCAACTTGTTGCTTCAATTGATTGCCAATTTGTCTTTAATAAATTTGGTTGTGAGATACAAGATTACTCTACCATGAAGATGATTGGAGCAGCTAAAGTCAAAGAGGGATTGTACACACTCAATCACAAAGAGAAAGCTCTTTCACTCACTACACATACACAACACAATCACCATTCACTGCATGAGTTAGAAATATGGCATTGGAGACTTGGGCATTTTATTTTTAATAGAATGCATCTGTTACAAAAATCATATCCTTGTTTTCAAGAGTTAAAAATAAATAAAGATGTAGCTACACGCTCTTGTGATCCTTGCCATTTGGCTAAACAACAAAGACTACCATTTCATTCTAATTCTAGCAAATCTGAATTTTATTTTCAATTACTTCATCTTGACATTAGGGGTCCAATTGGGGTTCCATCAACTAAGGGTAATAGATATTTTTTAACTGTTGTTGATGATCACAGCAGATTTACTTGGGTATTTCCCATGAAACTCAAATCTGAAGCACCAACACTCATTCAATTTTTTATTATTTATGCAGAAAAACAATTTAATACGAGTGTGAAGTGCATTAGATCTGATAACAAAAGGGAGTTTCACCTCAATCAATTTTATCAATCAAAAGGAATGATTCACCAAAAGTCTTGTGTTGAAACACCACAATAAAATAGGAGAGTTGAAAGAAAACACCAACACCTTTTAGAAGTTACAAGGGCTATGCTATTTCAATCTAATGTTTCAAAATGCCACTGGGATTTAGCAGTCCTTCATGCTGTAACTATAATCAACACTTTGCCTAGCCCTCTATTAAACAACAACAGTCCATTTCAAGTTTTGTTCAATAGGAACCCAAATTTTAACAAATTCAAAGTCTTTGGTTGCTTAGTTTATATCTCAACTATAAGTACTCATAGGAAGAAGCTAGATCCAAGGGAAAAAATGCATATTTTTGGGGTTTAAATCAGGTACCAAAGGGTTCTTAGTTTTAGACATTTAATCTAACAATTTAATAATTTCAAGAGATGCAATTTTTTATGAAACTGAATTTCCTTACAAAGAAACCACTCAGGTAACTGTTGATTCCATTTCCACATCAATTCAACACTCTCCTCATGCACAACATTCACTTGTTGATGATATTTTTACTTACACATCTCAATTTTCAAACATTTTGCATAACTTTTAAAATTATTCGCCACCTACTGCATCAGATTCTGCATCACAGCCATCTAATATGATAGACACACATACTGACACATAAATCACAAATTCACAACCTCTAAGGAGGTCCACTAGAGAAAAAAGACTACCTCACCTTAATGACTTTTAATGCATAACTACCTCTATTGACAAATTTTTCCAATCAACTTCCTCAAGGTATTCAATTTCAAATTATCTGTCTATCATCTTTTACCTTCTTGATGCACGAAAACTTGTCTCTCAGCAAATTTTCCTTCGGCAAGTATACCGAATTGTCGTCAAGAAAAAACTCACAATAGAGTGAGGACGAATCCCACAGGGATTGATTGGTCAAGCAACTTTAGTTGGAAGAGTGTGCTAGTTGAGCTAAACAGAATGTAATTGGGAATTGCAGGAAATTAAATGGCGGGAAAGTAAATTGCAGAAAATAAAGTGCAGAATCATAAATGAGGATTTAGGAAGATGGACATGGAAATAAATGGCAGAAAGTAAAGAGAATGGGTAAGATCAGAGATGGGGATTCATTGGGCTTAGGAGATGTTGCATTCTCCGGATCAAGTTCATTCTCATCTCTTCCTCAATCAATGCATTCATTGATCTCCTTGGAAATCTTAGGTGATTGGATCCTAATTCCTTGGCAATCCAATCTCTCTAAGCTTGAACAATTGTCCAATTCTTTGATTTAATTGCTCATGGGAAGAGATGAAGTGTGGTCACTGATTATACCACATGTATTTCCAAATCAAAGTGTTGGGAGGATTACATGTCATTATATCCGCCCAAACCCCAATTTGGTCCAACATGAGAAAGCATTTCTAGCATGATCTCCTCATCCCTTTTCCAAGGCTCAGAGGAGATCCAATTATGGAGAGTTTCTTTTCCAAAACAACTAACCAATTGATTTAAGATTGAAAGTTTTCTAGTAAATCAAGAGAAAAGAAAGAAGAAGAAAAATGAAAACTATAATTGATCCATCAAATCACAACAGAGCTCCCTAACCCAATGAAAGGGGTTTAGTTGTTCATAGCTCTGGAAATGGAAATGAAAAAGGGTAGAATAGAATACATGCAGAAAGTAAAATATATAGTGTGTAGTTCTCCAAAGTGCAAAAGCTTCATAATAGTTCAAAACTACTCCTATATATACTACTCTTCTTGATCTTCTAGTGAGTTCTCCAAGTCTTGGATATGGGCCTTTGATCTTGAGTTGAAGCAGTTACAATCTTCAGTGGGCTCAGCTTTGTTTGCAGAAAAAGTGTGAGTTAAGCATGGGCGTTAGTTAGGACGTTAGTGGCGTTAACGTTAAGTGAGGATGTGGGTTCGAGAACATTAGTGACAATCACTTTTTCCACTAACGTTCCAACCCAAAATGATCAATGTTAACTTCAACGTTAGTGGCACTAATGTGACCACTAACGTCGCCTCTTGGTCCTTCGCAAACGTTATTGGGAATCACCTTTTCCAATAACGTTGCCTTGTGCCCCCTTTTCCTACGTTAGAGTTCACGTTAGTATAACTAAAGTGACTCTTAACGTGGGCATGCCTAAGCTTCGAGAGCGTTAGTGACACTTACCTTTGTCACTAACACTCCAAACGCTCCTTCTTCCCACGTTAGAGTTCACGTTAATTGGATTAACGTGACTACTAATGTGGTGGTGATAGCCATCTCCAACGTTAGTGACAAAGGTGAGTGTCACTAACGTTGGCCTATCATGCTTGGCTCCACGTTACTATTCATGTTAGTGGTCTTAACGTGACCACTAACGTGGACAATGTTGGCTTAGTCCAACGTTAGTGACAAAGGTGAGTGTGACTAACGTTGGCACTTTCTTCTTCCTCCATGTTAGAGTTCACGTTAACTAAGTTAACGTGACTCTTAACGTGGCCAATTGTGCCAATTTGGAGCGTTAGTGGTATTCACCTTTACCACTAACGCTGGAGCTCCCTTTTTCTCCACGTTAACTACCACGTTAATGTAGTTAACGTGGAAGTTAACGTGGGCTATGATGGCTTCAAAATCGTTATTGGCGATCACTTTTCTCATTAACGCTACAAGCTTCTTCCCATTCCACGTTAGTGGTCACGTTAACTAGATTAACGTGGCTACTAACGTGGCTCTTCCTTGCTTCCTTTGTCCTAAAATCAAGCAATTAAGGTGCATCAAAGCTCTGTTCCAAATCATGAGATTATGCATCATTAATTTTATCATACAATTCCTGCCTAATCCTCATGAAATCATGTAAAGTTCACAATAATTGCTTGAATCAAGGTGTAAGTGTATTTTTATCCAAAACTTTCCTATTTACTAAGAAAATGCATGAAACTGCCCTAAGACAGTAAAGAAAAGGTCAGTGAAACTGGCCAAGATGCCCTGACATCACAACACCAAACTTAAAGCTTGCTTGTCCCAAAGCATACTGAAACATGGGAAAGAAAAGAATGAAAGAACAAGATAAACAAGTAATCATTATAGAAGTCAAATTCCTGGTTTATGGGGTTTCAAGCATAGAAACTTAGGTTCATTCCTTTACTGGTTTTCAGGCCTTTATCATGCCCTTGAGCACTCACTTGATTGCATCCTTTGAGACTTCCTAATTGTTGATCCTTCCTTCTTTTCCAAGTTTTATTGCATTCTTCTTAGGCTATGTGCTCTGTAAAAGGGCGGCTCTTTATGATAAGCTTTCAGCCAACACTCCCGAACCAGTTGGTTCAAGGTACTAGGTGTTAAGACACCCCTAAGGACTTACTCCCTCAAGTCTCTTTCCCCCATACATACACACCACAGGCACATGGCTTGTTATTATTAAGTGCTTTGTAGCAAAGGTTACTCTTGATAGTGGACTTTCAGCTGATAATCCCGGATTAGTTAACCCAAGTTACCAAGTAATAAGGCACCCCTAAGAGCTTATTCATCCAAGTATATCCCTTGCACATGAACACCACAGACACATGCCTCAATATTCAAACCCTTGGTGCCTAGCATTATCTCTTATTATTTTTCTTTCTTTTTCAAACTCTTATTGTTATTTCTCTTCTCTTATTGGGATTTTATTGTTTGGTTAGTCTCATAGAATGTATTTCAAGCATGTGGGTTAGAGCATATAGTTACCTATACACCTTGTAGGTGAACCAACTTAGCTGATCAATGACCATACCACAAACTTATGAATTTACTTCACAAGATAAATCCACTCTTGTTTTTCATAACATTTTATTTTTAATTGACTTAGAAGGGCAAGCATACATATAATCAAGATGAAAATGAAAGGTAGGGCCCAGACCAGCACACTTAGACCTAATCAATGAAATCTTAAAGACAGAATTGAAAATTCCTAAGCTACTATGGAAGCATGTTCTATTTCATACATGATTTTCCTTATTTAAAGCTTGAAAAAGATAAAACAAAGAAAGAACTCCACCACTTTTCACTTATCGGAATGCTCAGGTCCCTTTGTCTTGGGATCCTTCCTGATTGCTTGGTTCCCCCATTTCCCTTACGCTTTCCGATTAGCTTCTTCCAGAAACCAGCATCCTCCATCTTCTTCTTTAATGCTTCCTTTTGTTGTTTTACCTTTCCTTCCTCTTGTTCTGTTAGGTCCATGCACACTGCATCATATCTTGGGATGGTAGGGTGCAAATTATGCGTATTCCCAGCTACATAAGTTAACTTAGCTTGAGTATTTATGTTAAACTCTTTCCGATGTAGCTGTCGTCCTTCATTGAGCACACTGAACTCGTTGAATGCTTTCATCTGAGACATCTGACGTTGGTTGAGTTCTTGAAGGTGCTTGTCTTGACGCTCTTGCCTTTCGGTCACTTGATTGATGGCTTGAGTGAGCTGGGAGTAATGCTCCTGTTGCAGCTCCATTTGTTGTTTCTGCCATTCCCTTTGTTGACCCATCCAATTAGAGAGTAGTTCTTCTTAATGATCCATCCTTTGAGATTGAACCTGCAGTTGCTGTTCTTGTCCCTCCATATAGCTCCTTGCCAGATCCTCAATGGCTCCTTGAATGTGAACCAGATTGATGTTGGTCGAATCATATTGCTCTTCTTGCTGGTACCCTGTTTGTTGGGGTTCTTCTTGGTGAGGCTCTTCTTGTGCAGTCCTTTTCCTTATCTGAGGCCTTCTTTGCTGTTGAGCGGGTGTCACATAGTTTATACGCTGGAGCGTAACTAACCTCCCCGGGTTTACCCATTTTGGATTGTTATCTTCAAATACTACCTTGGCTTTCATACATAGTCTAAGGATGGTGCTGGGGTACCAAAGTCTAGCACTTGGATCTCTCTTCTCGGCTGAATCTTGGATTCCCTCAGCTATAATTTCATGCACATTGATGCCTCCACCCTTTATTAAGCAATGTATCATAGTAGCTCGAGCAATATTGACCTCAGAATTGTTTGCGGCTGGGAGGATAGATCACCTCACGAGCTCAAACCATCCTTTGGCTTCCGGGATGAGGTCTCCTCTTCTAATGAACAGTGGCCTCTTGTCCGAGTACCTTTCCCAATCAGATCCTATAACATACATATCGTTCACAATTTCTTCAAGTTCATCTTCGTCGGGGGCATTGCTTATTCTTACTTGATAACTGAGCTCATCAAAATATGGCGATCTCAGCTGAAGAGTCCTTGTTATAGCATTGGGGCTGAAGTCCACCTCTGTTCTTCTCACATAGCTTTTGAAGGTAGGGGCCTTAGTATTGTCTTCTCTAGCCACATTGGCGTAGAACTCCTTGATGAGATTTGCATTTATCTTTGTTTCTGGGTTTGCGAGCTTTTGCCAACCCCTCTGTTCAATCTTATCTCTAATCTTTGGGCATTCATCCTCGTTGAACTGGAATGTCAACTCTGCCAATATTTTCTTGTTCTTTATCCGTTCAAATTGGAGCTCATGGAAAGCGGTCTTGAATCTCCCTGCATCGAAAGGAATGTTCTCCACCGGTTCTTTCCCCCTTCGCCTCTTGGAGCTTGATAATGCCATGAGTGAGAATTGATGTGTGAGGATGTTGAGTGTGTGTAAGGGTCGATCCCACAGAGATTGTTGGTATGAAGCAAGCTATGGTCACCTTGTAAATCTTAGTCAGGCAGACTCAAATGGTTATGGATGATATATGAATAAAGCATAAAGATAGAGATACTTATGTAATTCATTGGTGAGAATTTCAGATAAGCGAATGGAGATGCTTTGTCCCTTCCGTCTCTCTGCTTTCCTTCTGTCTTCATCCAATCCTTCTTACTCCTTTCCATGGCAAGCTGTATGTAGGGTTTCACTGTTGTCAGTGGCTACCTCCCATCCTCTCAATGAAAATGTTCTACGCACCCTGTCACGGCACGGCTAATCATCTATCGGTTCTCAATCAGGTTGGAATAGAATCCAGTGATTCTTTTGCATCTGTCACTAACGCCCAGCCTTCAGGAGTTTGAAGCTCGTCACAGTCATTCAATCATTGAATCCTACTCAGAATACCAC
>NC_029772.3:27989062-27989793 GCF_000817695.3 Arachis duranensis | reverse complement strand
GTCACATAATCATCACATTCATCATGTTCTTGGGTACGAATGAATATCTTAGAATAAGAACAAGCCGAATTGAATAGAAGAACAATAGTAATTGCATTAATACTCGAGGTACAGCAGAGCTTCACACCTTAATCTATGGTGTGTAAAAACTCCACCGTTAAAAATACATAAGAACAAAAGTGATCATTGGCTTCGGTCCCAGAGAGGGAACCAGAAGAACCAAAATCTAAAGATGATCAAAGGATCTAAAGTGATCCAAAGATCCAAAGATCCAAAGATCCAAAGATGAAAATACAATAGTAAAAGGTCCTATTTGTAGAGAACTAGTAGCCTAGGGTTTACAGAAATGAGTAAATTACATAAAAATCCACTTTCGGGCCCACTTGGTGTATGCTTGGGCTGAGCATTGAAGCTTTCATGTGTAGAGACTTTTCTTGGAGTTAAACGCAAGCTTTTGTGCTAGTTTGGGCGTTTAACTCCCATTCTTGTGCCAGTTCCGGCGTTTAACGCCGGGTAGTTTTGAGCTGATTTGGAACGCCGGTTTGGGCCATCAAATCTCGGGCAAAGTATAGACTATTATACATTGCTGGAAAGACCAGGATGTCTACTTTCTAAGGCCGTTGAGAGCGCGCCAATTGGGCTTCTATAGCTCCAGAAAATCCACTTCGAGTGAAGGGAGGTCAGAATCCAACAGCATCTGCAGTCCTTTTCAGCCTCTGAATCAGATTTTT
>NC_029772.3:27987716-27988937 GCF_000817695.3 Arachis duranensis | reverse complement strand
AAAAGTGAATTTTAACTAAAAACTAATAAAAGTATACTAAAAACTAACTAAAACATACTGAAAACATACTAAAAATAATGCCAAAAAGCGTATAAATTATCCGCTCATCACAACACCAAACTTAAATTGTTGCTTGTCTCCAAGCAACTGAAAATCAAATAAGCTAAAAAGAAGAGAATATGCAATGAATTCCAAAAACATCTATGAAGATTAGTATTAATAAGATGAGCGGGGCTTTTAGCTTTTTACCTCTGAACAGTTTTGGCATCTCACTCTATCCTTTGAAATTCAGAATGATTGGCTTCTATAGGAACTCAGAATCCAGATAGTGTTATTGATTCTCCTAGTTAAGTATGATGATTCTTGAACACAACTACTTTATGAGTCTTGGCCGTGGCCCAAAGCACTCTGTCTTCCAGTATTACCACCGTATACATACATGCCACAGACATATAACTGGGCGAACCTTTTCAGATTGTGACTCAGCTTTGCTAGAGTCCCCAATTAGAGGTGTCCAGGGTTCTTAAGCACACTCTTTTTGCCTTAGATCACAACTTTATTCTTTTTCTCTCTTTTTTTTCTTTTTTTTCGTTTTTCTCCCTTTTTTTCTTTTTTTTTTTGTATTCACTGCTTTTTCTTGCTTCAAGAATCATTTTTATGATTTTTCAGATCCTCAGTAACATGTCTCCTTTTTCATCATTCTTTCAGGAGCCAACATTCATTAACAACAAATTCAAAAGACATATGCACTGTTCAAGCATACATTCAGAAAACAAAAGTATTGCCACCACATCAATATAATTAATCTGTTATAAAATTCAAAATTCATGATTCTTTGATCTTCTCTAATTTCATAGAGGAGGATGGAATGTTCTTGGTGCTCCACCCTTAGTTGTCCCATGTTGGAACTTAATTCTCCTAGGGAGGTGTTGATTTGCTCCCAGTAGTTTTGTGGAGGAAGGTGCATCCCTTGAGGCATCTCAGGGATTTCATGATGAGAGGGGTCTCTTGTTTGCTCCATCCTTTTCTTAGTGATGGGCTTGTCCTCATCAATGGGGATGTCTCCCTCTATGTCAATTCCAACTGAATAACAGAGGTGACAAATGAGATGAGGAAAGGCTAACCTTGCCAAGGTAGAGGACTTGTCCGCCACTTTATAAAGTTCTTGGGCTATAACCTCATGAACTTCTACTTCCTCTCCAATCATGATGCTATGAATCA
>NC_029772.3:27987387-27987619 GCF_000817695.3 Arachis duranensis | reverse complement strand
TAATTCTTTGGGTCCGGGTTCACACTTTGATCATGGTTCTTGGTGATCCATGCATTGGCATAGAAGTCTTGAACCATTAAGATTCCGACTTGTTGAATAGGGTTGGTAAGAACTTCCCAACCTCTTCTTCGAATCTCATGTCGGATCTCCAGATATTCACTCTTTTTGAGTTTGAAAGGGACCTCGGGGATCACCTTCTTCATGGCCACAACTTCATAGAAGTGGTCTTGAT
>NC_029772.3:27986067-27987200 GCF_000817695.3 Arachis duranensis | reverse complement strand
AAGGTTTGCTCATCCTCGAGCAAAAGAAGAAAGTAGAGAGTAGAAGAAGAAGAAATGAAGGAGATGGAGGTGGCTTTGTGGTTCGGCCAAAGGGGGAGAAGTAGTGTTTAGGTTGTGTGAAAATGAAGGAGTGAAGATGGGTTTATATATGGGTGGAGAGAGGGGTAGGGTTCGGTTATGAATGGGTGGGTTTGGGAGGAAAAGTGGTTTGAATTTGAATGGTGAGGTAGGTGAGGTTTTATGAAGGATGGATGTGAGTGGTGAAGAGAAAGATGGGATTTGATAGGTGAGGGGTTTTTGGGGAAGAGGTGTTGAGGTGATTGGTGAATGGGTGAAGAAAAAGAGAGAGGGTGGTGGGGTAGGTGGAGATCCTGTGGGGTCCACAGATCCTGAGGTGTCAAGGAAAAGTCATCCCTGCACCAAGTGGCGAGCAAAAATGCTCTCTGTGTCAATTCTGGCATTAAACGCCGGGCTGGTGCCCATTTCTGGCGTTTAACACCAGCTTCTTGCCCTTTCCTGGTGTTTAACGCCAGTCTGGTGCCCCTTTCTGGCGTTAAACGCCCAGAATGGTGCCAGACTGGGCGTTAAACGCCCATCTGCTGCCCTTACTGGCGTTTAAACGCCAGCAAGGTCTTCCTCCAGGGTGTGCTATTTTTCTTTCTGTTTTTCATTCTGTTTTTACTTTTTCAATTAATTTTGTGACTTTCCATGATCATCAACCTACAGAAAACATAAAATAACAAAGAAAAATAGATAAATATAACATTGGGTTGCCTCCCAACAAGCGCTTCTTTAATGTCAATAGCTTGACAGTGGGCTCTCATGGAGCCTCACAGATGCTCAGAGCAATGTTGGAACCTCCCAACACCAAACTTAGAGTTTGACTGTGGGGGCTCTGTTTGACTCTATTTTGAGAGAAGCTCTTCATGCTTCCTCTCCATGGTGACAGAAGGATATCCTTGAGCCTTAAACACAAGGGGTTCTTCATTCACTTGAATGATCAATTCTCCTCTGTCAACATCAATCACAGCCTTTGCTGTGGCTAGGAAGGGTCTGCCAAGGATGATGGATTCATCCATGCACATCCCAGTCTCTAGGACTATGAAATCAGCAGGGATGTAATGGTCTTCAAC
>NC_029772.3:27984580-27985720 GCF_000817695.3 Arachis duranensis | reverse complement strand
AATTCTCTGTCTGTTGCTGAGAAGATGATGGGAAAGGCTTGCTATTGCCAAACCTGTTTCTCCCACCATTATTATTATTGAAACCTTATTGAGGCTTCTGTTGATCTTTCCATGAAAAATTTGGGTGATTTCTCCATGAAGGATTATAGGTGTTTCCATGGGCTTCCCCCATGTAATTCACCTCTTCCATTGCAAGATTCTCAGGGTCATAAGCGTCTCCTTCAGAGAAGGCGTCATTAGCTTGCAATCCAATCAGACTCTGAGAAATTATATTGACTTGCTGAGTCAATATTTTGTTCTGAGCCAGTATGGCATTCAGAGTGTCAATCTCAAAAACTCCTTTCTTCTGATTCGTCCCATTGTTCACAGGATTCCTTTCAGAAGTGTACATGAATTGGTTATTTGCAACCATTAATTGAGGCTTAAGCTCAAAGTTGTTTGCTCCAATGGCAGGGATAGAGATGCTTCTCCCATAGAAGTCGGGAGTAGGTGCAGTAAAGTCACCCAGCACCTTCCTTGCATTGTTGGCATTGTTGTTGTTTTCGGCTGCCATGTCTTCTTCTTGTTTGAAGATTTCTGTTAGGTCTTCTACAGAGAGTTGTGCCTTAGCTTCTCTTAGCTTTCGCTTCAAGGTCCTTTCAGGTTCAGGGTCAGCCTCAACAAGAATGCTTTTGTCTTTGCTCCTGCTCATATGAAAGACAAGAAAATAAGAAAATATGGAATCCTCTATGTCATAGTATAGAGATTCCTTGAGGTGTCAGAGGAAAAGAAAAATAGAAGGAAGAGGTAGAAGAATTCGAACTTATCAGGAAAGATGGAGTTCGAATTGTGCATTAAGGAGGAGTGTTAGTCCATAAATAGAAGGATGTGAAAAGAAGGGAAGAAATTTTTGAAAATAAATTAAAAAGATTTTAAAAACATTTTGAAAAATACTAATTGATTTTCGAAAACTAAGAGTGAAAAAGAAATCAAGTGATTTTTGAAAAAGATTTTGAAATAAGAAATTAAAAAGATATGATTGAAAACTATTTTGAAAAAGATGTGATTAAGAAGATATGATTGAAAAGTTATGGTTTTAAAAAGATGTGATTGAGAAGATATAATTTGAAAAACAATTTAAAAAGATTTGATTTTAAAAAT
>NC_029772.3:27983540-27984328 GCF_000817695.3 Arachis duranensis | reverse complement strand
ATTTGAATTAAAAACAGAATCTTCCCTCTTGTGCCATCCTGGCGTTAAACGCCCAGAATGGTATCCATTCTGGCGTTTAACGCCCAAAACACTACCCTTTTGGGCGTTAAACACCCAACCAGGCACCCCGGCTGGCATTTAAACGCCAGTTTGCCTTCTTCACTGGGCGTTTTGAACGCCCAGCTTTTTCTGTGTAATTCCTCTGCTGTATGTTCTGAATCTTCAATTCTCTATATTATTGACTTGAAAAGACACAAATAAAAAAATTTTTTTTTGGATTTTTAATAATGAGGAATAATCAAAATGCAACTAAAATCAAATAACAATGCATGCAAGACACCAAACTTAGCAGTTTGTATACCATTGACACTAACAAAATGAAAATGCATATGAGAAACAACAAAACACTCAAGTCAAGAGAATTTAAAGATCAGAGCAAGAAAATCATCAAGAATAACTTGAAGATCCTTAAGACACATGAATGAATGCAAGAAGAACAGAAACATGCAATTGACACCAAACTTAAAATGAGACACTAGACTCAAACAAGAAACATAGAATATTTTTGGTTTTTTTATGATTTTGTAATTTTTTTGGTTTTTTTTTTCGAAAATTAAGTGGAAAATAAAATAAAGGTATCAAAATTCTTAATGAGGATTCCAGGAATCATGCAATGTTAGTCTAAAGCTTCAGTCTAAAGGAATTAGACATGGCTAGCCAAGCTTCAGCAGGGCATTACATTCAAGAGCTAAATTGAAGAGAATCAATCAGCTTTGGTGATGATAAGA
>NC_029772.3:27982275-27983451 GCF_000817695.3 Arachis duranensis | reverse complement strand
CCTAATCTAAGCAACAAGATGAACCGTCAGTTGTCCAAACTCGAACAATCCCCGGCAACGGCGCCAAAAACTTGGTGCCGAAATTGTGATCATCAATGGCGCCATCAACATGGTACGCTCAATTGAAATCTCAACTCCTTATCACAACTTCGCACAACTAACCAGCAAGTGCACTGGGTTGTCCAAGTAATAAACCTTACACGAGTAAGGGTCGATCCCACAGAGATTGTTGGTATGAAGCAAGCTATGGTCACCTTGTAAATCTTAGTCAGGCAGATTCAAATGGTTATGGATGATATATGAATAAAGCATAAAGATAGAGATAATTATGTAATTCATTGGTGAGAATTTCAGATAAGCGTATGGAGATGCTTTGTCCCTTCCGTCTCTCTGCTTTCCTACTGTCTTCATCCAATCCTTCTTACTCCTTTCCATGGCAAGCTGTATGTAGGGTTTCACCGTTGTCAGTGGCTACCTCCCATCCTCTCAGTGAAAATGTTCTACACACCTTGTCACGGCACGGCTAATCATCTGTCGGTTCTCAATCAGGTTGGAATAGAATCCAGTGATTCTTTTGCATCTGTCACTAACGCCCAGCCTTCAGGAGTTTGAAGCTCGTCACAGTCATTCAATCATTGAATCCTACTCAGAATACCACAGACAAGGTTTAGACCTTCCGGATTCTCTTGAATGCCGCCATCAATTCTAGCTTATACCACGAAGATTCCAATTAAGGGATCCAAGAGATAAACATTCAAGCCTTGTTTGCTTGTAGAACGGGAGTGGTTGTCAGACACGCGTTCATAAGTGAGAATGATGATGAGCGTCACATAATCATCACATTCATCATGTTCTTGGGTACGAATGAATATCTTAGAATAAGAACAAGCCGAATTGAATAGAAGACTAATAGTAATTGCATTAATACTCGAGGTACAGCAGAGCTCCACACCTTAATCTATGGTGTGTAGAAACTCCACCGTTAAAAATACATAAGAACAAAAGTGATCATTGGCTTCGGTCCCAGAGAGGGAACCAGAAGAACCAAGATCTAAAGATGATCAAAGGATCTAAAGTGATCCAAAGATCCAAAGATCCAAAGATCCAAAGATCCAAAGATGAAAATACAATAGTAAAAGGTCCTATTTGTAGAGAACTAGTAGCCTAGGGTTTACA
>NC_029772.3:27946368-27982139 GCF_000817695.3 Arachis duranensis | reverse complement strand
TGGAGTTAAACGCCAGCTTTTGTGCCAGTTTGGGCGTTTAACTCCCATTCTTGTGCCAGTTCCGGCGTTTAACGCCGGGCAATTTTGAGCTGATTTGAAACGCGATTTGGGCCATCAAATCTTGGGCAAAGTATGGACTATTATACATTGCTGGAAAGCCCAGGATGTCTACTTTCTAACGCCATTGAGAGCGCGCCAATTGGGCTTCTGTAGCTCCAGAAAATCCACTTCGAGTGCAGGGAGGTCAGAATCCAACAGCATCTGTAGTCCTTTTCAGCCTCTGAATCAGATTTTTGCTCAGGTCCCTCAATTTCAGCCAGAAAATACCTGAAATCACAGAAAAACACACAAACTCATAGTAAAGTCTAGAAAAGTAAATTTTAACTAAAAACTAATAAAAGTATACTAAAAACTAACTAAAACATACTAAAAACATACTAAAAACAATGCCAAAAAGCGTATAAATTATCCACTCATCAGTCTCCAAGGCTATCCAACTCCCAATGTTGCATGGTGACACTTCCCAAGGTGCACCCCTTGAAGACAAGTGTGTGTTTCCGTGGGTGAAGTGGCCGAACCCCCCTTCAATTGGTTGTCCCATCAAGTTCCTCCAATATTCCTTCCCAATCCCTTGCGAAACAAAAAAAAAAGAAGAATTAATTTAAATTGTGGCGGTAAAAGAAATTTGGAGGCTAGCCACCCCCCAATTTTTTTTTGTTTTTATTTTTGACTAACTAAGAGCCATTCATGAATGCAAACCAACCGACCAATCAAATGCCCATGCGTGCAACGTTGGTGATACCAAACTTGTTTGTGATCATATGTTGCAACAAGATTCGATAAGAATCTCATATTCTGGAGTGTGCTCAAGCCTTCTTGGTGTGCCTTGAACACCAAATTTATCACGTACTATATGCTGCATGTAGGGATTCTTATAGTATTTGTCAAAGTTGATTTAGAATTCATGAATTTTTGACTTTATTAACGACTATTAAAGATTAAAAGGAAAGGGTATAGAACATGGGTTGCCTCCCATGAAGCACTTCTTTAGTGTCATTAGCTTGACGTTTGGCCTTTGTCAGGGTGGTTGGTGGTGCTTCAAATCTTCCCCTCTTACAGTGAATTTGTCTCCATTGGCTTTGTTAAGAAGCTCCACATGTTCTAAGGACAAGATTTTGTTGATGGTGTACACTTAAGGCAGCTGAGATGGAATGGTGGGGAGATGAGGTGGGATAGATGAAAAATAGGCAGAGACCACTTCATCTCCTGGAGAGAAATTCTCTGTAAGGATCTTCTTGTTTCTCCATCCCCTTGGGCCCTTTTTCCTCGTGTTTCTTGATGTCACCTTGCTCCTTGTGGTTTCTTCTTTCAGAAAGGTTTTGTTGCTTGTTTCATATGACTCCGATGGGTTTAGTTCCTCTTGGATTACACTTGGCTGTTGTTCCTTCCGACCACATTGCTTGTCAACCATAAGGGTTCTCAGGTTTGATGCTTGTGTTTCCATGCTAGTCTCTTCCATTAGCTCATTACTGTGGTCTTCCCTTGAACCTTTGTTATCATGATATGCTTCTTTTGAGGGTTTAAAGACATTGAAGGTGAGGTATTCATCATGTATTCTCAAGATTAGTTCCCCTCGCTCCACATCTATAAGTGCCCTGGCTGTGGCTAAGAATGGCCTTCCCAAGATGATGGGATGGATGTGATTCTCTTCCATCTCCAGGATAACAAAGCCTGTGGGTAGGAAGTAGTTCCCAACCTTCACTAATATGTTTTCAATCACTCTTATTGCCTGTTTTTGAGTTTTGTCAGCCAATTTGATGATTACGTCCATGGGTGTTAGCTCATTGATTTGAAGCTTTTTCATGAGGGATAGAGGCATTATGTTGATACTTGCTCCCAGGTCACAGAGCCCTTTATCAATCATTGTCTTTCCTATAGCACAAGGAATGTGAAAACTCCCTGGATCATTTATCTTTGTAGGTGGCTCTGTTTGAATGAGAGCACTGCACTCCCTGTTCATCCTTATTGTTTGCCCCCTTCAATGTACTCTTTTTGGCCAGCAGCTCCTTTATGTACTTGATGTAGGAGGACATTTGCTGGAGGGCCTTAATGTATGGTATATTTACATCTAGAGATGCAAACATGTCAAGGAACCTTGAATACATTCTCCTTGCCACACCACCTTTGAGTCTTTGGGGAATGGGTGCATATGGTTTAGGGTCTCCCCTTTCTTTTGCTCCTCCCTATGTGTGGGATGGGGTGTATGGTTTCTTTCTTCACGATTTTCCCTTGGAATGTCTTGGAGATGTTCTGTTTGCGTGTGCACTTCCTCCACACTCCTCTCATCACTTATAGTGATCATCTTGCATTCTTCCCACCTTACTTTCTTTACTTCTCCTCTTGGGTTCTTCTCTATGTCACTTGGAAAACTATCAGTGGGTTTGGGAAACTATTGAGATAGATACCCCACTTGAGACTCCAGTCTCTTGATGGTGTCTCCCTGGTTTTTAATGTTGGCTCGCACTTCATCCTTGAACACTCTATTGTCTTGGACTTCTTTACATATGTCTTCAAGTAGAGTCTCAATCCTGGAGAGTCTATCCTCGGTTAGTGATGGTGGGTTGAGATTAGGTGGTTGAGAAGGGTGATTAGGTGGGTGTTGATAGGATCTCTGTGAGGTATGTTGGTGAGTTGCATTGTTGTTGGGATTGTGGTTGTGGTGTCTCTGGTCTTGGCCTTGGTCTTGTTGATTTCCCCACCCAAAGTTAGGGTGGTTTCTCCAACTAGAATTATAAGTTTTGGAATATGGATCATCGGTCTGTTTGGGTGAGTTTCCAACATAGTTGGCTTGTTCCCAGTCACCCTCTTCTCCTACATTCACTCCTTCTTGAGCTAGTGATGAGGTGATGACTGCTGCAACTTGGTTTTCTTCCACCTTCTTGGTAAGATCTGCTAGCTGCTTGGTGATCATCTTGTTTTGAGCCAGCAGTGCATCCATGTGGTTCAGCTCCATTACTCCTCGAGTGTTGCTTCTTTCAGAAGCATAAAAGTAGTCATTCTCAGCGACAGTCTCAATGACATCTATGGCTTCTTCAATGGTTTTTTTTCTTGTTTAGAGAGCCCCCTGATGAATGGTCTACGGCCTTCTTTGACTTATAAGAAAGACCTTCATAGAAGATGTGTAGTTGAACCCATTCATTGAACATGTCTGGTGGGCATCTTCTTGTTAAGTCCTTAAACCTCTCGCATGCCTCACAGAGAGTCTCACCATCTTGTTGCCTAAAGGTTTATACCTCAGCTCTCAGCCTGTTGATTCTTTGAGGAGGGTAGAATCTTGCCAAAAATTTGTTTACCACGTCTTCCCAATTCGTTAAGCTCTCCTTCGGGAAGGACTCCAGCCACATAGATGCTTTGTCCCTAAGTGAGAAAGGGAACAAAAGCAACCTATAGACATCCGGATGAACACCATTAGACTTCACAATGTCACATATTCTTAGGAAGGTGGTTAGATGTTGATTGGGGTCTTCTTGGGCACTTCCTCCAAATGAGCAATTATTCTGAACAAGGGTGATGAGCTAGGGTTTCAATTCAAAGTTGTTGCCATTTATGGTGGGCTTTTGGATGCTACTTCCACAATTTCCTGGGTTTGGATTGATGTAAGAGCCTAGAACTCTCCTTTCTTGCCCAGCATGATTCACAGGGCCTTCTCAGGCATGGTTGTGAGCTTCTTCTTCATGGTTGTTTTCCATGTTCTCCTTCATGTTTGTTTCAAAGTACTCTTCCTCTTCCTCAGCACCAACAACTCTTTTTCCTCTGGCTTCCCTCCTAAATCTACGGAGGGTCCTCTCAGGTTCGAAATCAAAGGAAGTTGAAGCTCCGCTTCGTCTCCCTATCATACAACTAACAGAGCACACAGCAAGAAAACAAACGGAGTGAGTATTCTTGTTAGAGTGATTGTTAGTGTGAGTGGTGCAAATTATCAAACAGTTAGTGGGTTAGTGAGCAGAATTGTAAGTAAATTCAAAGAAAAAGAAAACAACGAGGGGATAGGGGATGAGGAAGAAGATTAATTGAAACTAAGAGTAAATGACTAAGCAAATTAAACAATAAAAAGAAAATGCTCAATCTAGTGAACTTCCAACTTAATCATTGTCGATACAAAATCAATCCCCGGCAACGGCGCCATAAACCTGATGCACGAAAACTTGTCTCTCAACAAATTTCCCTTCGGCAAGTATACCGAATTGTCGTCAAGTAAAAACTCACAATAGAGTGAGGTCGAATCCCACAGGGATTGATTGGTCAAGCAACTTTAGTTGGAAGAGTATGCTAGTTGAGCTAAATAGAGTATAGTTTGAGAATTGCAGAAAATTAAATGGTGGAAAAGTAGGGATTTGGGAAGATGGACATAGAAATAAATGGCAGAAAGTAAAGAGAATGGGTAAGATCAGAGATGGGGATTCATTGGGCTTAGGAGATGTTGCATTCTCCGGATCAAGTTCATTCTCATCTCTTCCTCAATCAATGTATTCATTGATCTCATTGGCAATATTAGGTGATTGGATCCCAATTCCTTGACAATCCAATCTCTCTAAGCTTGAACAATTGCCCAATTCCTTGATTTAATTGCTCATGGGAAGAGATGAAGTGTGGTCACTGATTATACCACATGTATTTCCAAATCAAAGTGTTGGGAGGATTACATGTCACTATATCCGTTCAAACCCCAATTTGGTCCAACATGAGAAAGCATTTCTAGTATGATCACCTCATCCGTTTTCCAAGGCTCAGAGGAGATCCAATTATGGAGAGTTTCTTTTCCAATGCACTACAACCAACAACCATTCTGTGATGCATACCAAAATGATGACTATGGCGGACCCCCTTGTAGTTACCAACAAGTCCCGCCATATGCTTATGAACCATCTCCTCAACATAACTTTGGACCACCAAACTCACAAGCCCCTTTCCGCCATTCACCTCCATATGACCCTAACCCTCAACCACCATACCAACCACCTTATGAGCCATACGAACCATATATAGAACCACCCCAATTCCAACCCAATTACTCACAAGAACCACCACTTCAATATTCACCATCTCCATATTCATCAATCCAAGAGCACTATGATTCTATTTATGAAAGCCGAGTGCATCAAGAGACAAAGGATCGTTTCAAGGACACAGTGGATCGATTTCAGACAACCGTTCAACAACTAGAGCAAGCATTAATCCAATGGGCTTCTAGGCGCTTAAATATACAAGGCTCAGCCACAGCTCCTTGTGGACAGTCTAGTGAAGAGTGTAGCATGAAGGAGATACCAGAAACCCCAGTGGACAAGACAGGGAATGAATTCGTACTAGAACAAGTAGAAGAAGCTGTCATTGTTCAAGAAGAAGAGTTGGTTGAAGATCTAGGAGATGCAGAACCTCCATGGGAAAGTCCAGTCATAGAACCCCTTCCAAGACGTTTGAAATTGATGCCGAGGAGGGTGTACAACCTCCAAGGCATATCACAGTTGAAGACTTGGAAGAGGTTGATCAAGAGATGGAGATTCAAGAAGAAGAAGCACAACCTACCATGCCCTTGGAAAGCAATGAAGAGGAGATTGAATTGAAAGAGAGCTACCAAGAGAAAGAGGTTGAAATTGAAGAAGCTTGCAAAGAGGTGGTAATTATCAGAGAAGAGCACAAGGGAGTGGAGCTTGCAATTTCATTAAAGATACCTCCCCCTAAGTCGCCATCATCCTTCACAACATTCAAGTGGGTTGGTATAAAGCTCAACTGAATGGGTCTAGGAAGCTGTTTGGTCGCTGCAGTGAGAATTCAGATCACCTTTCACCCGGCTGGAAAAATGCAGATCGAGACAAAAACGGGTGTAAAAGTAAAGTTTGGGATCCTGGAATCTGTTCTGGCATTTGTCACCCCGGGAGCCTAAGAATCTGTTTGAAGCTTCTTAAGGGCTTTACATGCTTAGTTTGGGACCCCGGAGGTTACTGGAGACACAAACATTGGTGGAGATTCCTGGATGAATTCAAGCACAAGCCACCATAACAGGAAGCTCACCAAATGTCCAACTTAAGGACTTTAACTAAAAGTGCTAGGTGGGAAACAACCCACCATGGTATGATTGTTCCTTTTTCATTTTTATTTAGTTTTATTTGTTTTCTAGTTTTATTGTATTCTATTTTATTTTATTGAACCTGGAATTTTGCATCACATTCATATTAACACTGCATTCTTCATTTTTCAGATAAAAAAAAAAGAGAGCGAGCACGCGACGCGACCGCATCAGCGACGCGTCTGCGTCGCAAGGAGATGGGAGATAATATTAATATGAACAGAGAGTTTCGCAGAAGCAGCGCTGGAGGCGTGCCAATGGCACAAATCACCCCACGCGACCGCATCGCCGACGCGTCCGCGTCCCATGGGAACTTTGGCCTCCCACGCGACCGCGTCACCCACGCGGCCGCGTGACCTAAAATCGGCGTAAAAAGGGTGTATGGCAGAAAGTTGAGCTGGAGTTGGACTGAACTCGTGCTGGAAGCCCAAGCCTCACCACGCGAACACGTGCCTCACGCGTCCGCGTCATATTGGAAATAAGGCCACTCACGCGATCGCATGCCCCACGCGACCGCGTCACCCAGGATTTTGGCAATACTAAGTTTTGAACAGAGAGTTGTGCGACCATGAGGCTGCACTCGCGCCACCAGCACAAATCAAGTCACGCGATCGCATGCCCCACGCGTCCGCGTCGCCTAACGTTATTTGCGCATCACGCGACCGCGTCAGCCACGCAACCGCGTCGCCAGCGTCGCACCACCTATCCAGATTAGTGTCAATTTTCTTATCTTCTCTTTTCTAATCCTAATTTCTTCCTTCTCTCTCCTTTCTCACTTTCTTTTTCTTCTTCTCATCCTTTTTCCCTCTCATTTTATTTTATTTTATTTGCATACTTTCATTCATTGCATATTTTTATTTTTATAAATTTATTCTTTTACCATTGGTGTTCAAATGTTCTTATTCAACTGTTATTTCTTTTCTGGTATTATCTTGGTGCTTATGACTTGTTTTATTCTGGTTATGTAATATTATTTAAATCAATGCCAATCTTTTATACCTGTATTACTTTTGTATTGATTTTTAATTTATATTATCTTTCCTTCCCCACTCTCTTCCCCATTGTTGCATATTCTGCACCACTAGTATGCCATGGCTTCTATTGTTTTCTTACATGTTGTAGCTACCATGTAAATGAGACACTTATCATTTGACATTAACCCAATTATATTTTATTTATTTTCTATCTTTTTGGGTTACTTTTTCTTTTCCCTCTTCTTTCAGGATGGCCACCATGAAGGAAAAGAAAAAGCTTCTTAATGGGAAGACAAACAAGTCCATCAGCAAAATCCTTGGAAAAAAGCATCAGTTGGAGAAGACCCGTCCACCTGCACATCTCAGCATGCACCGAGGACGGTGCAATCTTTAAGTGTGGGGAGGTCGATACCGATCTCCATGGGTTAGTTATTTCTTGACTCAACACCAAAAATTTTTTATTTTATTTGTTTGTTCATTGTTGCATTTGCATAATTGATTGCATATTTGTTTGATTTTTTGCATATTTTACTGCTTGGTTGAAGTAATATTTTCTTTTTCAAGAAACCTTTTAAAGTATTTCACTAATTTGAATAAAATTTTTTGTTACACTTGTTTGAAGAAATATTATATTGGAACATGGTTTAGAGCTCGAACACACAAAACCTGTAAGATTTTTGAGTAGAGAAGTGCATAATGCCATATGGGCTTTTTCACAAACACATAGCATGCATGGTAAATAAGGTATAGAAAGTATTAAAGTAAACATGCAAGCAATCCTTTAAAGAAAATAATATATAATTGCCAAATAATTTGCAACAATCCACAAGCATATAATGAGGAATAATGACTCAAATAAATTTCTAACACCATGTAAAAAGGAAAGAAGAAGAAAGAAAATATGGATAATAAAAAGAAAAGAAAAGAAAAGAAAAAGAGCAAATAAAAGGGGACAAAATGCCCCAAAGTGAGTGGTGAAAGCAATGCATATGAGTTGTACTTGAAATTAGAATGTATGAATATGTGGAAAACATAGTTAATGGATGGTTAGATGTTGTATTATGATTACATGGATTGTCTAAGTTAGGTGGAAAAGTTTAAGTTAATTAAGGATTCAGATTTTTAGTCCACTTGGCCAAATACAATCCTACCTTGACCCTAACCCCATTACAACCCTTAAAAGACCTCTTAATTTGTGTATTTATGCATTAAATTTTTGTTGATTGTTAAATGAAGAGCAAGCCTTAGAAAGCAAGGTTAGTAGAGAATTGAGAGAGTCGAACCTTAAACACTTGAATGATTAGAGTGTATACACTTCCAATGAGGGTTCGATGCTCGATTCTTTGTTCCCGGCTTTCATGAACTATTTTCTTCTGCAAGTTTACTTTTACTTCATTTTTATGATTTGAATCAGTGAAATCCAGTTCATATATGTTCTTGAAAGATTTATTTATTTTTAACCAAGTAGGTAGAAACATTCTGCATGTAGTTGCATTCATATAGATAGGATTGCATTTCATATTAATCTATCATTCCTCTTCATCTTTATAGTTTCTCTTGAGCTTAGCATGAGGACATACTAGTGTTTAAGTGTGGGGAGGTTGATAAACCCATATTTCATGGTTTATCTTGTGCTCAATTGAGTGGTTTTTATCAACTCTTTACCCACTTATTCATACTATTTGCATGTTTTATATTTTTCTCCCTAATTATGTGCTTTGATTGAAAACATGCTTCTTTGGCCTTAAGTTCCCTATGTTTAATCCTCTCTTATTACCATTAGATGCCTTGTTTAATCATCTCTTATTACCATTAGATGCCTTGATATGCGTGTTAAGTATTTTCAGATATTATAAGGCAGGAATGGCTCAGAGGATGGAAATGAAGCATGCAAAAGTGGAAGGAATACAAGAAGTTGGAGAAACTGCTAAGCTGTCCAGCCTGACCTCTTCGCACTCAAACAGCTATAACTTTAGCTACAGAGGTCCAAACGACGCGGTTCCAGTTGCGTTGGAAAGCTAACGTTCGGGGCTTCGATTTGATATGTAATTTGCCATAGCTGCCTCGACGCCAGGTGACGCGAACGCGTGGGTCACGCGGACGCGTGACCTGGCAGGAGCGCAACCCGCGCGGCCGCGTGAGCCATGCGGCCGCGTCACTTTTCCGCGACCTGTACGTACCAGAATACGCTGGGACCAATTTCTAGGCTGTTTTTAACCCAGTTTGCGGCCCAGAAAACACTGATTAGAGGCTATAAAGTGGGGGAATCCATTCATTCATGAGGAGGCTCTCATAATTCACAATTTTAGGAGTAGATGTAGTTTTTAGAGAGAGAGGCTCTCTCCTCTCTCTTAGGATTAGGATTTAGGATTTCTCTTAGTTTTAGGAGTCACTCTCAATCCCAGGTTCAATGTTCTTTTACTTTATATTCCTCTTTTTACTTTCAGATGCTTCAATGCTTGTATTAGATATGTTGCCTATTTGGCTTATGCTACATTCATGTTATGATTTTCTTAATTAATATTATTTGAGGTAATTCAGATTTAAGATTGCTTTGCTCTGTTTAAGATTGCTTTCAATTTAATTTAGATATTTTTCTCCCTTTTGGCCTTGGTTAAATAATTGGTGACTCTTGAGTTATCAAACTCATTGTTGATTGAGAATTGGAATTCTTCAAGAATTAATTCATCCACTTAACTTACCTTCATAGTTAGAGGTTAATAAAGTGGGAGAAAAATCCAATTCTCATTACAATTGATGACGACTCGAGGTTTGAATACTTGGTTATCAATTTCAAAGGGGTTTGTTACTTGTGACAACCAAAACGTTTGTATGAAAGGACTTTTGAAGGTTTAGAAACTATACTTGCAACGAGGATTTATCCGCAAATTTCTAAACCACGCAAAAGTTCTCTCATCACTTGGCTCCACGTTACTCTTCACGTTAGTGGTCTTAACGTGACCACTAACGTGGGCAATATTGGCTTAGTCCAACGTTTGTGACAAAGGTGAGTGTCACTAACGTTGGCACTTTCTTCTTCCTCCACGTTAGAGTTCACGTTAACTAAGTTAACGTGACTCTTAACGTGGCCAATTGTGCCAATTTGGAGCGTTAGTGGCACTTTCTTCTTCCTCCACGTTAACTACCACGTTGATGTAGTTAACATGGCAGTTAACGTGGGCTATGATGGCTTCGAAGGCGTTATTGGTGATCACTTTTCTCATTAACGCTACAAGCTTCTTCCCATTCCACGTTAGTGGTCACGTTAACTAGATTAACGTGGCTACTAATGTGGCTCTTCCTTGCTTCCTTTGTCCTAAAATCAAGCAATTAAGGTGCATCAAAGCTCTGTTCCAAATGATGAGATTATGCATCATCAATTTTATCATACAATTCCTGCCTAATCCTCATAAAATCATGTAAAGTTCACAATAATTGCTTGAATCAAGGTGTAAGTGTATTTTCATCCAAAACTTGCCTATTTACTAAGAAAATGCATGAAACTACCCTAAAACAATAAAGAAAAGGTCAGTAAACTGGCCAAGATGCCCTGGCATCACATCTAATCATAAAATTCTTTCCGTGGCTATTGCATCCTCCATCGAGCCCAAACACTATGAGGAGGTTATTGCACACTCTTGTTGGAGAGAAGCTATATCAGCTGAATTGAAAGCGTTGGATATGAATAACACTTGGTCTCTCACTTCTTTACCTCCGGGTAAGCATGCCATCGAATGCAAATGGGTGTTTAAAACAAAATCGAAGCCATATGGGAGCATTGAACGACACAAGGCTCGATTGGTAGCAAAGGGGTACACACAAACACCCGGGTTTGATTTCTTTGACACTTATAGTCCAGTTGCTAAAATGGCAACTTTGAGAATGTTTTTAGCAATTAGAGCTGCAAAAAACTGGCATATACAGCAACTGGATGTCAACACAATTTTCCTACATGGGGACTTAGATGAAGAATTTTACATGAAGATCCCTCAAGGCTTTACAGTGCCGAAAAGTAATCTTGTGTGCAAGCTTCAGAAATCCTTGTATGGGTTGAAACAAGTTAGTCGGCAATGGAATGTAAAGCTTACAAGCATGTTGTTAGGCCTTGGATATACTCAATCAAGACACGCTTACTCTCTCTTTACTAAGATGGAAGATGATCATCTCACAACCGTTTTGGTTTATGTAGATGATCTGATTTTAGCAGGCTCTAACTTGGCAGAGATCAATTTTCTAAAGCAAAAGCTGGATGAGGCCTTTAAAATTAAAGATATTGGAGCACTAAAATACTTTTTAGGTTTGGAGATTGCAAGAAGATCAAAGGGTATCACTATGAATCAGAGAAAATATGTCATTGACTTGCTTGAGGAATTTGGCATGATAGATTGCAAATCGACTTCTACTCCGATGGACTATTCAGCAAAATTGGCAAAAGATAGTGCTCCAATCTACTCAGATGTTCCCCATTATAGGCGATTAATTGGAAGGTTAGTTTAATTGACCACAACTAGGCCAGATATCGCTTTCGCAATGGGAAAGTTGAGTCATTGTTTAGATTGTCCAACCCAAGCTCACTACACAGCGACTTTATGTGTGCTTAAGTATCTCAAACAGTCACCAGCCACTGGCTTGTTCTTTGCTACATCCTCAAACGTCTCTCCAACAGGCTTCTCGGATGCCGATTGGGCAGTCTGCCTCGATACAAGGCGGTCTGTAACTGGTTACTGCTTCTATCTTGGCAGCTCCCTTATATCATGGAAGAGCAAAAAGCAACCCACTGTGGCTCGATCATCCTCTGAGGCAGAGTATCACACACTTACTCTAGCTGTTTGTGAGGCTCAATGGATCTCCTTCATCCTTGCCAATCTCCACCTCCCGGTTACAAAGCCTATACCCCTTTATTGTGATAGTCAATCTGCACTCTACATAGCTGCCATACCAGTATTTCATGAGAGGACGAAACATATTGAAGTCGACTGCCATGTTGTTAGAGAGAGAGAGAGCCATTTCTGGTTTATTGAAGTTGCTTCTGATTTCCACCAAGGCTCAAGTTGCTGACATCCTCACCAAACTGTTATCTCCAGGACCATTTCAAACATGTTTTTCCAAGCTTGGATTATACAATATGTACACTCCAAGCTTGAGGGGGAATGTCACTTGATTCCGTCATTACAATCTGTCTTCATATCTTCTTCTTTTATTTTCTTATGGGTTATCTAGTTAATCTGGCTTCTCTTATAGTATCAAGTTGCAGTTTGTCTCAAGCTACAACTTGAGGGAGAATGTTAGTAGAGTACATATATGAGTACATGTTTGTTAGTAAAAAAGTTAGTGAGAAAGTATTGATAATTTTGTAATACTCAGAGTAAAGGTGAATCCCTCACCTCCTTTGTCTTTTTTCAAGCCTCTCTCTTCTTCTTCATCCCTTTTTAATTTCTTCTTCTCAATGGCAAAGAACACAAAATTTAACACCGCTTAAACAGGTGTTGGGATTCAAATCCTGCCTTGTACATCCAGCAATCCATTGGCCAGCGACAAACCCTTAAATGGAGCTCCAATCCGCGACAGATTAACTTTTAGCATGCGAGAATGAAAGATATCATGAAAAACCAAAAAAAGAAAAAGAAAAACATGAACCTCCCTTCTATGTACTAAAATAAGATAACAAAGAATATGATTCCAACCTGAATCTATAATCGATGGATAAGTAAGCTTAAAATTCTACAAGATTGAATCAACACTTTGTAGTTTGTACGTGTTTATCTCACTTGCCCACTGACTAACAACTAATTACTTGAATAGGAGCATTATTTCGATATAGGCGTAATAGATTGAAGTCCAGCACCCATCTAGCCCAATAAGCGTTCAAATCACAAAAATTCGACCTAGGCCCAATACCAGTTGGCCCAATAAGAAGGGACCCTCAAAGACCTAGCCGACTGGTGAGCAAGACACCATTATCTTCAACCCAGGAATCTCACGCCCGAAGCAATATTCTCCCAGGCACAACTGAACCGTTATCACCTAGACTTAGCAAACAAATTGAATAACTATCCGATAATCAACAAGAGATCAACTACTCACGAGAGCTCTGTAATTTAACTCCCAAACAGGTTGGCTCATCGACCACCATATAAATACCTTCATATATGAATTCATTTCAATTATCTAACACTTGCTTTATCCCTTACTAGCTTAAACAACAAAATTTCTTAGACTGCATTTGTTTATAATCACAGATACTGGAATATGAATACAGTGATATAAAATCATGTTTTGCATATAAGACAAACAAAAACTGAGACATGGAATTAGTATACTACAAAGATGCTGGACAAAGACAATTTATTTTTTTTTTCTTTTTCCTTTTATTGTCACTATCAAATTTTTATAATTATAGTTTTTACCATCCTAAATTTTGTTTGAAAAAAAATAAGATAAATTGGAATTTTTATTATCTATTTTTGTTATATTCAATTTAGCATTGAACAAAATACAAAAATATTAATTTTTATATCTGTATTTTTTGTGTTGTATTCTCAATATTATACCTTGTGCTATTTTCAAAACCAAATGCAGCCTTACAAATATTCTCAACCAGTCATGTTTTCGTAAGTTCTAAAGTACATCCCACGCAACAATATACGTTTAAAGTCAAATTAAACTTAGAAATTCATAAAGGAATAAAATTTAACTAATCGGATACGAGGAATGCCATACAAATATAACCAAACAAAATGCATGTCCAATTATGAAAACAATAGATTGTATTGAGTGTGAGAGTATTTAACTGACATTTTTATCACCGTTTAGACAAGTGAATAGAAATAAGCGATTCTTAATAAGTTTAATCTTTAGACTGTTTTTCAAACCAAAACTCTTATTCCTTATATTTTCAAGCCAAGGCAGGAACCAACAAAATTACAGACGTTCCAAGATACAGTGTAATGCCAAGAGCCCAAGACTTTGCCTTTTATTTACACAATAATAATTATTATATAATTAATATATAATAATTCCTCAACATGCTAAGTTCTCACTGTATGCAATGTGAGATCATAGGAGATAAGTAGTCCCAAATATTAATTCCAAAGTAATAATTGTAAAAATTCAAAGCTTATACCTGGTCATTACCCATTGAAACAAAAAAACTGTAAAATAACCTATGAGCTTGCACCAAACACCCGAATTCGCTGTTGGATCGGAACCCTGCAGCAAGGACAAGCAGCTTTTCCCTTTCTTCCATACTCATCGCCGCAACCGGCACACATAACTTGGTGTGCACACGGCAAGAAAACAACGGAAACTTCATCTTTCATGCATATAATGCATTCTCTGTTGCCATTGACTTCCTTCTCCGAATAATCCTCTAGATTATTTAGTTCTTGAAGTAGCTTGGCAATTGTATCTCTCTGGGGCATTGCGCCCTCAGAGTTGCCACCAACAGGTGAAGCAGCATTTGACTGATGATGCAGCTCGGCAGACTGTGCAGACGCTTTAAGCCGTGAGAGCTCTTGCTCAAGTCGCAGTAGATCGTCCTTGTGGCGCTGGAAATCTATCTCAATCTTCAGACGTAGAGCCTCGAGTTTCCTCTTATTATTAGATTCAGCTGCTTCCTTAGAGTGGCGCTCCTCTTCGATTAGTGCTGAAGCTTCCTCTTTAGCCTTCACCTCTTCTTTCCACTTAACCTGTCATAAGTCATTATAGAAAATCAATGGTTTAACTATGTATTAGAAACACTAAACAATTTATTTGACAAGTGTTTTTGCAGATTTAATAATGAGCAATAATAAGATGATAATCCCCCAAGATTATAACACTCCATAGTTGTACAATTTAGGATCCTCAAGAACTGAGAAAATTTACTTTTCAAGTGGCAACTCAATAACGAAAAGTAGGCAGGATCTCTTACCTGATAACTGGATTGGGACCAGATCTTAAGGTAACAAAAATGATCAAGGCTAGAAATAAACAGAATTACTGAAGTAGTTCATTCGATTAATTGAAATTAATTCAATTCCATGAGTTCCAAACCTAGTACGTCAGTACAATACAAGAGATTTCAACTTAGGTTGCATTTGTTTACAGGTATAAGACACTAAGACAAGGACATGTACACAAAATCATGTTTGGCAAATGAGACATAGATACAAACATTGTGTCCTAAGACATTGAATTAGTATATTTTGTGTCTTTTTTGACAAAAAGAACACAAAAACACTAGTAAGAAAGACTTATTTTTTCATTTTTCCTTTCATTATTCCTATCAATTTTTCATAATTAGATTTATATCATTAAATTTTTCTTTCTAAATTTTCTGTATAGATAAACATGAAGGTAAATTAGACTTTTATAATTTGTTGTTTCTTATATTTAGTTTATCCCCAAACAAAATACAAAAATACTAATTTTTGTGTCTGTCCTTTGTGTCTTATTTTCAGTGTGCTATCTTATTCTGTTCTCAGAACCAAACGCAACCTTAAGGGACAGAATTTGATGTTTAAGTTTATTAGCATAACAGAGAACAATGACAAACGGAGCTACATTCACAGAACCAACCATTGCAAGGTAGGAGAGCCAGCTGAAGGCCATATATATGCCACACAAGAATCTCAAACTTCTGATGTGGATCTTGAGTCCCATATATTTAAATTGGATCCTAACATTCCAGGATGCTCTGCCAGGATGCTCTGCAGCCCCCTTGGCTATGCAGGCTGGCTTTGTGCTAACTTCCTTTCTTACTAGTATCAAATGATCACTACAATTTTATTGTTACAGCCAGCACCATTCCTGCAACTAACATATGGTTGAAGGCACTAATACAAATTGATACGAACCTTGGGAGAAACACATCATAGAAGCTATTTACTGTGATCTGAAAGGCCAAAGCCTTATAAATGCCAAACAGAAATCCCATGTCCATCATGTCCATCCTAACACACTCCTAACAAATGGGTAGATTCAAACTGCAGAGATAAATCTCACGATACAACTGAGAGGTGATGCCATTGAGTTGGATTGGTTAAATATCATGAATATCCGTAACATGTCACGAAATAAATAGCCTGATACCAAACAAGAATATAAAATAGAAAATAGATGGGCAAAGAGATATGTTAATGGTTTCTTCAAGTTAGCTAAAACAAATGCATTTATAAGAGCTAGAATACCTCAGACATATGAAGTGAGCTAATGAAATAAAATACCCTCAACTTTTCCCAATAGACAACGCTGGCCCATAGATCATGACTCATGAGTATTGATTTCTATTTCCTTTTTAAAAAAAAATGAATTTCCAATAAAACCGCCTAAAAGGAATCGAATAAGTATATATTATGCCGCATTATCTTCTTTCCTAAATTATCAGGCAGTTTCTTGGTCAAGATTAAATTAAATTTGATTTACAATTATTCATTGTACATGGAACATATTTAAAGAAAAATCTATAGCACCAATCCCAGACTATTCAATACCATCTCCCTTCACATAATTCAGGAATTAAATGTTTGTTTTACACTTCTACCCTCACTCAAAAATCCGTGTTTTACGCTGACTAAAGTCCAGCTGTACAATGCATCAACTTATTGAGGGAGAGTTAGATTCACTGCATCACACAGGCAAATTTTTAGGGTTTGTCGCAGCACTCACGGTTGAGGAAGATGAAGCCTCTGTATGCACAAAATTAGGGATTTCCAATCAGTGTAAAGGCTGTTGCGGTGTCGGAATCACCCTGCCCGCAATGGCAACCACAATTGCAGCAACACCATGGCAACTGTAATTGCAGCAACACCATGGCGATCTACAACATGAATGGCATGTTTTGTTGCAAGTTTTTTTGAATTTGAGGGTCATTTTGGTAATTTAGAAAACTCTAAAAGCAAGATATCATCTTTCTCAGGAACCTTCACTCAGAAACAGTCTCTTCCTCCGGCACCAACCCAAAAATCTCTTCTATCTTTCTCGGAATCCCTCTCTGCTGCACTGGGTGCTGCCAGAAGAGCCATCGGCGGCACGCCAGGCACCACCATCTGACTCCATCTCTTCTTCCTCCATCTCCTTCTTCCCTCTCTGCCGTTCTCTCTGCTGCTGGAAGTGCAGTCAGCTCAAGGAAGAGATGAAGCCATCGCCACTGCAGATCACAGCTGCAGATCATCGCCGCAGATCACCACCGCTGCTTAAAGCTGCTCCCTCTGTCTTCTCTCTGATTCGTTTCTCTTTTTCCCCACCTGTTCGAGTGTTATAGACCTCTCTTCTTCCATCCTTCTTTGTCTTAAATTATAAGCCGCTCTTCTTACATCCTTTATTTCCATTTACAAAGGTAACTACTCATTATCTCTATTTCAAGACAACCAATAGTTCATTTCATCTTTGGTGTTTCTTTTGAGATTTTAGCTTTTGACTATGCCATAGTTGGTATTTAACTTCTATGTCGAACATGTAAACCAATACATATAAGCAATGCAATCTGTTATTTGAAATAATGAAAGAGGATATAGGGATGGGATACTTAATATTTTGATTGTTTTTTTCCCCAAGAAAAAGATTGCATTATCAACTATGACGCCAAACTTCAAGGGAAGTTAATGCATTCAGTTTTTAATTAAAACTAACCAGTCTTTGTCTTGATTCAATGTCAATATGGCAATAGCAAGTTGTGCGTCACACCAATCTAATGTTGGATTAGCACTTTCAGACTTGTGCTTGGCCCTAACCACAAAGCATTTGCAATGGGCATCAAGCCTCTCTATTACAGTTAAGCCCAACCATGGAGCTCACTTTCAGAGTTGAGCTATGCCTCATGGTTGAAACATTTAACTATAATTCTGAAGTGAGAGATTCAAATCTAATCAATTACCACAGTACAGTAATTCACCAAGCAAACATAGGAAAAAATCGCAAATCCTTATTTCAGCAAGTAACATTATTAATGTATAAAATATAAATAAATGAGGGGGATAGAGTCCGAGAACAAACCTCCGCGTCTTTTTGGCGCTGTCTAATCTGAGCCAAGACTTCTTGTGTCTCCGATATCTTTGCTTTTTCATCAGCAATCTCCTGCTGCAGCTTAGCTTTCTGTTTCTCCCAAGCTAGAAGCTTCTTTAAGCATTTTTTCTCCCTTTTTGCAACCTCTAAGCAAGCTGTCACGGACTCTGATGCACTTAACTTGGAAGCCTCCATCTCTGCTTTAATTTCCGCATTCTCTGTCTCTAGTCTCCTCACGGCTGCATTCGCACGGTCCACTTGACCACTAGCCTTTCTCAAAGCATTTTCCATCTCTGAGAGCCTCTTCATGGTGGTGTCCTCGAGTGCCTGTTTCCCTTTCTTCAATCTCTGAGTCTCCTCTCTTTCCATCCTCAACATCTTGAGCTCAGTAAGATCACTGCTTAGCTTTCTCGCAGCTTGCATTGCCTTCTGATGAGCCCAATCTTTTCGCTCCTTGACCTGTTTCTCAAGATCCTTGATCTGATGAAACAAAGTGACTATCACCTCATCCTTCTGATCATCCGCCACAAGCTCCAAATTCTCATCAAGATTAAGATCACGAAACTTACTCAGCACTGAATTCACAGCATCTTGGCTATCAACATTCTGAGATTCTCCCACCTGTCCAGGCTGCTCAACCAGTGCTTGTGCCCCATTCACAGCCGGAGAATCCAACTTCGACACAGCAGCACTACCAGAAAAGGCCTTCACCTGAGCCTGAGTCTGCAATTGCTTCGAATTCGCCCTAAAACCAGCAGCAAACGCAGCCACATTCCTCTTCAACAATGATTTCATTGAAGGCGAAAGATTAAACCTCTTAGGGAACTCAATATCCCTTTGCAGATGCAAATTCATCTCAGCAGCACCATAAGAGAACAACCCATTCGCCTGAAACCCTGAGCCTGCCCCATTCCCAAATCCCCAACCACCATGAAATCTACACAATGCAGGAGCCATAACACCACCACCACCAACCGCCGAATTGCCACCACCATCACCAACTACCACCGAATTACCACCACCTTCAACCGTGGCAGCCACAGTGGCAGTACTCGGGTACCCACTTCCCGGGACCGGAATCTCCATAGTGCTGGCCCTACCAACATGAAGATCACTCATTAGCAAACACCACATTGCATCACCTTTGCTCAAATGAGGCCTCACCTGTTGCAACAAACACACCATACCAGCAAGAGAATACTCCTCCAAGTGCCTCAAATCAGAGAAAGCAGCCTCACTCTCGTCCAAATTCCCACCATTTCCAGCACTATTATTATTATTGCTATTATTATTATTCAAGTAGGCTAACGAATTATGTAGTATGTTGGTGAGAACATCCATTCCACCGTAGCAATGGCCGTTTTTCAAAATAGCTTTGACCGCAACGTCCTCATCGTAACCCAAAGCGACGAGCTTGGAAACCGCTTCGTTGTAAATGAATTCGAGGTTCTTCAAGAGGATCTCCTCCAACTGTTCCTCCGTGCAGTAACCCCAACCCGTTTCATCGGAGTTAGGGTTCGTGTTCTGGGTAGAAGAAGGTTCGTTGTTGTTGTTGTTGTTGTTGGGAGGCACATGGTGATGGTACCTGAAGGGCTTGAGGCCAGACTCAGCTATGGATTTGGAAATCGGGTCTCTGTCGCACGAATCAGAATCGGGTTTCGATGATGATCGGGGCCTCCGATTCGCTCTGATGTGCTTTTCCCTCACAGTGCAACCCATTTCTTTCTTTTTGTTCTTCTGTTTCTCTTTTTCTTTTTTTTAGTTCGTCTCTGTTTTGAATAAAGGGATTGGAGAGGAGTCAAGGGGGTATTGTGATCAAAATTGAAACTTGAGGAAGAGAGAAACACAGAGATTCATGTAGATGAGGAATTCAGGATCGAAGCAGCTTGAAGAGAAAAGAGCGAAGAGAGCAACGGAGAACACATCACAACAATAAACATGTAATTGAAGAAATTTTTTTATTTATATATTTTGGAGTTTCTACCCAAAAGTTAAAAACTAAATTTATTCACGAACAAATAAAATTATCATTTTTATGTTGATTTTTTTAATAAAATTATCCAAATCTTAAAAAATTATTTAAAATTTTTATTTTTATTTTTAGTCTACACCATCACTTTTACTTAAATTCTTTACTATTATTTTCATCTCTTAACCACCATCATTATTATTGTCATTATCATCCCCAAATCCTTCTCTTTATGAAAAAGAACGAGAGAAAGCCAAAACAAAAAGAGACTAGAGAATGACTAAAAAAAGAAGTTACTCATTGATATTAAAACTTTCATTTTAAAGAGGAGGAGTATTCAGATTCAAAATTTCACATTTAAATTCAAACAACAATATCTCAATATAACCATATTATTACCGATTCAGCAACATAACCAACAAAATTGTAAACACAAACTCAAATTCTAACAACGAAAATGGAGCATTCAAATTCAACAATCATAAATCTACAATTCAATAATAAATCAGGTTATGGAGATGCAGAATTAGAGAATGAAGTAACAAAAATTAAAAATTAAAAATTGAAAAAAACCACGACAACGACATATTGCTAAATCTTCGAACCCCTCAATTCCTGCCTTGAAACTCCGTGAGCAGCTGATAAACCACTATTTTATGGTTTATCTTGTGCTTAATTGAGTGGATTTTATCAATTCTTTACCCACTTATTCATATGATTTGCATGTTTTATATTTTCCTTCCTGATTCTGTGCTATGAGTGAAAACATGCTTCTTTGACTTTTATTTCCTTTTATTTTAATCCTCTCTTATTACCATTAGATGCTTTGATATGTGTGTTAAGTGATTTCAGGAATTACAGGGCAAGAATGGCATAGAGGATGGGAATGAAGCATGCAAAAGTAGAAGAAATACAAGAAGTTGAAGAAGTTACCAAAGTTGTCAGCCTGACCTCTTCACACTCAAATAGTCATAACATGAGCTACAGAGGTCCAAATGACGCAGTTCTAGTTACGTTGTAAAGCTAACGTCTGGGGCTTCGATTTGATATATAATTTGTCATAGTGGCCATACCGCTAAGTGACGCGAACGCGTGATCCACGCGGATGCGTCGCAGTGACGAAAAACCAGCGCAGCTAAATTCGTAAACAGCGACTTATGGGCTGTTTCTGACCCAGTTTTCGGCCCAGAAAATACATATTAGAGGCTATAAAGTGGGGGAATCCATTAATTCATTATCATACTTTTCATAATTCATAATTCATAATTTTTAGTTTTAGATGTAGTTTTTAGTGAGAGAGGTTCTCTCCTCTCTCTTAGGATTAGGATTAGGATTAGAATTTATTTTAGGATTAGGATTTCTTTTCAATTCAGGATTATTTCATCTTCATATCAGGTTCAATGTTCCCTTTATTTATTTCCTCAATTTAGTTTATGGATTCCTATGTTTAACTCAACTTTTTTATTTGGCTACAACTGCCCATGTTACTTTTGATACTTTTATTAATTCAATTTGAAGTATTTCAGATCTAAGATTCTTATTTAGCTTTTTATATTATTGGCTTTAATTGATTAACTGGAAGCTCTTTAGTTATCAGCTATTCCTGATTGATTGTTATGTCGGCTAATTAACCGGAATTCCACTAACTCTAGTCTTTCCTTAGGATTTGGCTAGGACTTGGGAAATCTAACCAATTAGTTCACTTGACTTCCCCTTGCTTACGCAAAGGTTAACTAAGTGGGATTAACTTCCATTCTCATAGGAGTAACTAGGATAGAACTTCCGAATTTTCATATCTTGCCAAAAGTTAATTTTACAGTTATTTAATTATTTTATCTGCCATTTAAATTACTTGTTCCTCATCTTCAAAACCCCGATTTACAAAACCCATAACCAATAATAAGAACATACCTCCCTGCAATTCCTTGAGAAGACGACCCGAGGTTTTGAATACTCGGTTATCAATTTTAAAAGGGTTTGTTACTTGTGACAACCAAAACGTTTGTAAGAAAGGTTGATTGCTAGGTTAGTAACTATACTTACAACGAGAGTTTACTATAACTTCTAAATCATCAATCTTCAGTTCTTCAGCAGCGCTTTGAGGTCGAAATGTTGGTGCAGAGGCTGTTGTCAGAGATGGTCCCAATTAGAGTACATGTCGTTCTTGTAAAAGCTAACATAAAGACCAAGAATTGGGTCATCGAAACGGAGCTCAAGGGAATCGAGAGTGCCACCACCATGTAGGATCTCATGCTTATTTGCGAAGGAAAGGCAGAGAACGTTCACGACCCTCGTTGATGGAGTAACAATGGTGACGAACCCAAATCTTTGGATAAAGGCGGCGATGTGCACATATCTTGTCACCGCTACTACTGGAATCGCTACTGTCAAGCCACCACTGCCGTCACTCTATTTCTGCCTTTGCCATTGTATTAAAGAAAGAGACAGTGATGACAGTGGTGGTGATGACGGCAGTGATGGTGATAGTTAGGAATAAGAGTGGTGGTGAGAAAGGATTTGGGTGGTGGTGGAGTTTGGGATTGAGGGAGTGGTGGTGTGAAATAAAAAGAGAAGTTAGAGTTAGGTTATATCAGAGGGTATTTTAGAGATTTTAATTTAAATCATTGGTCTTGATGTTTGGAAGATGGTTAAGCATACATTCTCCAGTTGCTCTTGATTCGAGAATGATGGAGACTTTACTAGTTCTTATTCCAAAGGTTGAATCATCGGTATCTATCAAAAAGATTTCAGGCCGGTTAGTCTCTGCAACGTAGTTTACAAGATCATCACGAAGGTCTTTGTTAATAGGCTTCGTCCTCATCTTGCAGAGATTTTTGGCCCGCTTCAAGGAAGATTTATTCCGAGACGAGAAACTCGTGACAACATTATTATTGCTCAAGTGGTCATCTGCTTTATAAAGAATACTAAATCAAAGAAAGGCACACTGGCCTTTAAGATTGATCTGGAGAAAGTTTATGACAGAGTTGACTTGAGATTTTTAGCCCATACCCGTAAGAGCTTTGGTTTTTCCAATCCTACAATTAATTTGATTATGAATTGTGTTACTACTTTCTCCTTATCTATTTTTTGGAAGGGGAATCATCTGAATGGCTTTACTCCTAGCTGGGTTCTTAGATAAGGAGACCCTATGTTACCCTATCTTTTTGTGTTATGTATGAAGAGATTGGCATGCTTTATTAGTCACCAGATTGATTTGGACTTGTTGGAGCCAGTTGCTATTTCTAGAGGGGGACCAAGAATATCCCACTAAATGTTTGCAGATGACTTGCTTTTATTCTGTAAAGCTACAAAGAGACAAGTGCAAAATGTGATGTTGGTTTTAGAGACTTTTTACAAAGTATCTGGGATAAATATTAATGTGGAGCAGTCTAAAGTGCTTTGCTCCAAGAATGTCTCTGCAACAAGAAAAGAGCTTTTCAGTGGGGTGTTCTCTATCAGATTTGTCTAAGACTTGGGTAAGTATCTTGGTGTTACCCTTAGCCATTCTAGGGTGACCCGTTCAACTTTCAATGGTATCCTGGATAAGATTCAGGGTAGACTAGCAAACTGGAAAGGGAGTTTATTCAATCAGGCAGGTAAACTCTACTTGGCTAATTCCGTTGCAACCACTATTCCCATGTACCAGATGCATGTCTCTATTTTTTCCAAAGAGATCATTAGTAAACTGGAGTCTATGATGAAAAATTTTCTTTGGAAATGACAAGTGGATGGAAGAGGATTGAATCTTTTTAGTTGGAAGGTATTCGTTACTCCAAAAAAACGAGGTTTGGGGATTAGAGATCCTTATTGTGTGAATATTGTTCTTCTTGGGAAGCTAGTTTGGAATTTTTTTTCCATCAGCCAAACAAGTTATGGGTCCAATTGTTGGATACCAAATACCGATCATCTATATATGATTGTTTTGGTTGTCCTAAAAACAAGGGCTCTCCCATTTGGAGGAGTCTTTGCAAGGCTTGGGAAGTGTTGAAGGATGGCTTTGCTTTGTGTATTGAAAATTTGAACAAAAATTTTTAGTTTTCTAGCTGGAGGAGAGATGGGCAATCATCTAATGAGATGGATTATGTTCAGATTTCTGATTCGAACCTCCAAATATAGGATATCTAGTCAGTTGGTAGGTGGCATTTAGATACTCTTTATTTCCCTTTGTCTCAAAATCTGAAAGGCAGTATTCTTTCTTACAATCCAGATATGCAAGTAGGTCCAGAAGCGGGTTGGTATTAGTCTGGGTTTGCTGCCAAAGTCTATGATTCACGCAACGGTTACTTGTGAATGTGTAAGCAGCTATTTGGTTGGGAAGAGCAGGAGAATTGGCTTTGGCTTTGGCACCATCTTGTTCCGAAAAAGCACAAGTATTTGGCTTGGTTGTGTCTTAAGGAGGCTCTTCCTACTGCAAGTTTTCGCTTCAAAAGAGGGATGTCGTCATCAAATAGGTGCCCAAGATGCCTTTCTAGCCGGAATCGATTTTATATTATATTCGGGATTGTCCAAAAGCTTAGCTTGTATGACATAGATTGGATATTTCTTGTCATCCTCTGGATTTAAAGAACTGATACTTGTATCATAGCAGAGAGCATTCATTCAGGTTTTTTTCGGGACTTTGGTGGATATGGCGAGTAAGGAATAATGACATCTTTAATCTTCATGAGACCTGGCCTCCAGAAAAAGTGATTTATCTGGCTTTAGCTTCAGAAAAGAAGCTTAGGAGTATTCTTGAATTACAACGTATGTCTCTCCCCTCTATTCTAAGTGGTTCTTAGAATACCCATCCATTGGTACTTTTAAGATTAATTGTGATGCTAGTTATCCTGATTTTGGTGATAGTGTTGGTTTTGCTTGCATTATTAGATATTGTATAGGAGTTGGCAAAGGGGGTGTTTGAAAATGATCGAGAGCAATAATATTCTTTAAGGGGAATTGTTTGCTATTTGGAGAGGATATCTCTTAGCATGGGATGTGCATCAACAAGATGTTATTTGTGAGATGGATTGTGTGAAAGTGTTTAATCTTATTACTAATCACCAAAATAGTTTTGGATTTATTAATCCATTGGTGCTCAAAATAAGGGATATCATGCATTGGAATTGGTGTGTTGACTTTTATTTGATTATGAGAGATGCAAACACAGTGACAGACACCATGACAAAGATAGCGGTGAGGTTACAACTTCATCAAGTGGAGTTTCCTTCGCCTTAGGAGGAGTTTAAGAGTACTCTTAAACGAAATTGTCCCTCTATCTAAGCAGTTCCTTTATTTTTTTTCTTTTGTTTAGCTTATTTAAGTCACTAAAAAATAATTTTTTAGGGTTCGGGTAGTTTTGTTAGTAAAAGTCCATCTTTCATGGGTAGAAATGGTAGTTTTATTTATTCGTGAGTAAATTTGCTAGCATTCTGAACTTTCATGAGTAGAAATGGTAGTTTACTCTATATTTTGAATAGTAAAAATACTTTTCGATTCCTAACTATTTACTCGATGCACATTGTGACCCTAACAATTATAAAAATACAAATTGGTTTTCACCCATCTTCATATTTATTCAATCCAGTCCCTGCAACCGGTTGGCAGTAGGTCACACGCTGACGTCTCGGGTAACGTGTTCACGTGACTTTGTTTCCTTCCTAATATGGACAAATCTCCCCTGAGTCCCTCAACCATCCAGCGTAATTCCTCCTCCGCTTCTCCCACTGGCTTCTCCCTCTCCCTCTCCCTCATTCTCTCCTCCCCCTTCGCCACCACCTCCCTCAGCTCCAAAACCCTAACCCCAACACCCCCAATCCACTTCACCTCTCCCTTGGAATCATCATCAAAATTATCACCACCATACTTATACTCCTCCTCATCCTCATTCTCATCCTAATCACAATAATCATTGTCATCAATAATATCATCATCAGAACTTAAAAATCCAAGGCTTCACAATGAAACCACATAATTAAAACTGTTTCTCGCAATCGAGGGAGGTGAAGGAATATCCCTAAAGACTTTCTTGTAATAAAGAAAATTCTCCCAGTGATTGAGACCATCAGACCAGTTGAATGAGTGATCCGAGAAAGCTTGGATCTGTTGCTTGATGCCGAGGTACAAATAGCGCATGTTCTGGACCTTTATGAACACGTCACACCATGATCACGTGAAATGGAAGGGATCGCGGTAGTGGTGGTGGGAGTTGACATGGTCAGCGACGGGCTTGAACTTCTTCTCACGGGTTTTGAGCTTAGCAAGGGTGCTGGAGTGGAGTAGTTCAAAGTACTTGGATAGAAGGGTTTGTTCCTCGTGCTCCGACCATTTCTTGCAATGTGCTTCGTTTTGGATCGAAGATGGAGATTTTTATGGCGGCGAAAATTTAGGTGGAGGGAGAGAGAGTTTTGGAAGGAGAAAAAGGAGGAGGCGACAGAGAGGGAGTGGAAGAAGTGGTGGAGAGATCAGACTGACTAGTTGAGAAATTGAGGGGCTCGGGGCAATTTGTCTCTATTACAAAGGAGACAAAGCCACGTAGACACGTTACCTAACACGTCAGCGTGTAACTTGCTGCCAACCGGTTGTAGGGACGTGATTGAACAAATACAAATGTAGGTGGGGACCCATTTGTGTTTTTATAATTGTTAAGGGTACAATGTCCATCAGATAAATGGTTAGGGACCGAAAAGGGCTTTTATTTTATTTTGAATAATAGAAATGTTATTGATCAAGGTTTTTTCTTTCACAATTAGGGGTGTTCGCGGATCAGATTTGATATGACCACAATTCTGATCAGATTCACACTAAACACATCAAATTATATCAAATCTAATACCCACAATTTTTATGCTCGAATCCGATCCGATCCGCATTTGTGGATGCTGGTCAGATATCGGGTATCAGATGTACTTACAAAATAAAAAAATATATTAAAAAGGCTTTTTTTTTTGCAAAGGTAGCACTTTATTCATTGAATAAAAAAGGAATACATAGTGAGTCTTTTGTGGACAACAAATTAAGAATGTCAAGAATACTCAAAGAAAAGAAATATCATAACAGAAGAGAGAGAAAAGGTAAAGGTTCTGGTGTCTTCGTCTAGTGGCTGTGAATTCTTCAACTAATCTTCTTGCCTCCTCCATGACTTCCGGCGGGATTTTCTCTTTAGCTTCAAAGATTTTTTAGTTTCTGGCTATCTAGATTTTTTCAAGTGTGAAAGCTATAAGTCTAATTATTATTTCTTCACTTCTTTGGTCCCTCTTTGCTTCTTGGATATTCTTCAGCCACAACTTTTGAAATTTCTACTTGTCTTCGCCATCATGTGTTGTTTTAGGACTTATTTCTCTTCTACACATGCTGAGAGTGGTTGTAGCTTAGCAAGTAGTGACTCATCAATTTTTCATGTTTACATCTATAAAAAAAGTCAATAAAATTCTTTTTTAACTCTTTTAAGCATGTTTATTTTTAAAATATTATTAAACTAATATTTTTAAATAATAAAAGTAAAATAATACAATATATGTGAATAATAATTATTAATTGAAATAAAACATAAATATAACATGTATATTATTTATTTATTAATTATAGGTGTGGATCCATAGACATGTGGATCAGATCCGCGGATATATATGAGATATCCACAATCCGATCCGACTCGAATGTCTGATCTGATCCAATCAACTTTTAGATCCAATCATATCGGCAAATTACGGATTGGATACAGATAAATACTGCGAGTTTGTGAATATGATCTGATCCATGAACATCCCTATTCACAATATCAAATCCACCCCAAATTATGAAAATGCTAACAAAAAAATTCCATACATTTTGAAATACTACAAAAATGTTGAACTGTTAAAAAAAACCTTCTCAATTAATGGATAGCTGAGGGGTCAAATAAAAATGCTAATATAGCATCCATTACATAATGAAACTCGTTAGATTCTCAATCTACCCTCAAATTTGAAACCCTAATTTTCTAATTTTCCTAATTGAGTGAGAAAGATAAAATTAGCCTTCTAGTAAATAATTTTTCAAACAATAAATTCACTCGTCACCATAACACAACTCACAAATTAAACACTCTTCTTATTTTATTTGTATATTTTGTAGATGCCAATGTATACCACTTTTGTTTATCATCACATGAGTATATTAGATAAAAATCAGCAAAATGGGCTTAGCATAATGCAGGTTTTGTGAGTAATATTGAGAAGGTGAGCACTGTTATTTGCAATATGTTCTTCGTTGAAGGGTTGTTTTTGGATTGGGGTATATTGACTATAATAAGATTTATTGATTGGAGCTAGGGCTGGAGTTGATTAATGCGTTAAGTGTAACGACCCAGTTTCTAGCATGTCATGACCAATGCTAGTCGTCAGGAGCAACTTCATGGCTTTCCATAGAGACTCTAAACCTTATATTAAATATATACATATGAGCCTATAACGTTAATCGAGATTGCATGTCAGATATATAGACATAAAGAAATAGGTAAGAGTTAAATAAATAATATATACATGAAGAATAGAAAATACATAAAATATAGTAATATCATACATATATGCCCGAAGGCTCATTTAGTACATCATAATTCACACCATATTACGTCGTTCATTATTCATGAAAATATTTACAGACTCCAGATTTATACTAACAGGGCCTCAACTCACAAGAGTCACCCTAGTCTAGGACCCATTCTAACTTATTTATATAGGTATTTGCAAAAGCACCTAGCCCTCTAAAAGTCTATTGATGCGAGAAATCTGTATCGCTACAAATTTCCTTCGGCAAGTATACCAAATTAGTCGTCAAGTAAAAACTCACAGTAGAGTGAAGTCGAATCCCACAGGGATTGATTGGTTGAGCAACTTTAATCAGAGGATGTTCTAGTTGAACTAAACAGAATTGAGTTGAGAATTGCAGAAATTAAATGGCGAACAACGTAAATAGCAAGAAATGTAAATGACAGAAAAGTAAATGGCAGAATGTAAATGGCAGAAAGTAAATCACATAAAGTAAATTATAGAAAAGTAAATGGGGATGGGGATGATGAACATCAAAGTAAACAACATAATATAGAGAATGGGAATATGAGAATAGGGAAGCTCATTGGGTTCAGAAGATGTTACATTCTCCAGATCAAGTTCATTCTCATCTCTTCCTCAACCCATGCAACTCATTGATCTCTTGGCAATCTTAGGTGATTGAATCCCAATTCCTTGGCAATTCAATCTCTCTAAGCTTGAACAATTGCCCAATTCCTTGATCAAATTGCTTATGGGAAGAGATGAAGTGCGATCTTTTATTATACCACATGTGTTTCTAGATCAAAGTATCGAGATGATTATATGTCACTATATCCATCCAAATTCCAATCTAGTCCAACATGAGAAAGCATTTCTAGCATGAATCCCTCATTCCACTTCCAAGGTTTCGAGGGATTCCAAGTATGAACAATTTTTCTTCTGAGAAAATTACCCAATTGGATGAAGATCAAAAGCTTTCAAGCCAATCAAAGAGAATGAATAGAAGAAGAACAATAAGAACTATGATTGATCCATTGAATTACAACAGAGCTCCCTCCCCCAATGAAGTGGGGTTTAGTTGATCATAGCTCTCGGAATGGAAAATGGAAATGTAAAGTGCATTGAAAGTAAATTGAGTACAAAGAGAAGTGAATTGTGAGTATTTACAATCCTAGATCCCTCATGTCCCAATCCCCTTCTAGTTCAAAACTGCTCCTATATATACTACTTCTGTACTCCTCAATTGAGTCTGCAAGTCTCTGGATGTGGGCCCTTGGCCTTAGTTGAAGTAGTTAACAAACCCATTGGGCTTTGCTCAGCTTCCTGGAAGAGTTTAAGTTAGGCAGTAGTCACGTTAGTCAGGCCGTTAGTGGGGGTAACATCATGTGTAAAGTCCTGGCTCGAAGACGTTAGTGACACCAACGTGGTCACTAACGTCTCCAATCTCCCTTGAATCATGTTACCCTTTCCGTTAGTGGCACTAACGTGGCCACTAACGGCATCACTTTTGCCTTAAGTCCACGTTAATGCCCACGTTAGTGACATTAATGTGGCCTTCCTTGTCCTTGGTTTTTCCTTCAACCACGTTAATGGTGTTAACTTCACCATTAACGTCCCAAACTCCCTTTTTTCCACGTTAATGGCTCACGTTAGTGGCACTAACGTGGCCACTAACATGGCTTATTCTTCCTTAAGCCTTCCTTCGATCACGTTAGTGGCACCAACGTTGCCACTAATGGTCCTAATCTTGATTTGCTCTACGTTAATGCCCACGTCAGTGGCACTAATGTGGGTCTTCTCTGCTTCTTCTTACCTGAAATCAATCAAACAATTTACATCAAAGCCTTGCTCTAGTCATAAGATAATGCATCATTCATTACATCATTCAATCCTTGAATTATTCTGATGAAAATGTTTAGAATTTACAATATTTGATTGAATCAATATATGAATGCATATTCAACCAAATACTTGCTTATTGCCTAAGAAAATATATGAAACTAACCTAAAACATACTAAAAATGGCTTGTGAAACTAGCCAAGATGCCCTGGCATCACAACACCAAACTTAAATCTTGCTTGTCCTCAAGCAAGTAATAGAACATAAGAATAATGAATGAAAATACAGAGAGATATGGGTCCTTATTTAGAGAATTTAAAACTCAATAAGAATCAGATAAATAAGAAAACTACTACTACGAAAATAACTAAGGATACAAAATTATCGGGTTGCCTCCCGACAAGCGCTTCTTTAATGTCACTAGTTTGACGGTCATTTTTGCTAATTCAGCAGATGAGCGGACCTCTGGCATTCAATCTCGCCTCCAAGATAGTGCTTCAACCTCTGGCCATTCACTCTAAATTTTCTGTCAGAATTTTCTTCCTGTATTTCCACATGACCATATGGTGAAGCTCTGGTAACCACAAACGGTCCTGACCACCGGGATTTCAGCTTTCCTGGAAAGAATTTGAGCCTTGAATTATACAGAAGCACTCGCTATCCTGGCTCAAAGACTCTAATCGTAATCTTCTTGTCATGTAATAACTTGGTTCTCTCCTTATAGAGCTTGGTATTCTCATAGGCTGAGTATCTGAATTCATCAAGCTCATTTAACTAGAGCATTCGCTTAATTCCTGCAGCTTCTGAATCAAGGTTCAGATACCTGATTGCCCAGAAAGCTTTATGCTCCAGCTCAACTGGCAAGTGACAGGCTTTTGCATAAACTAACTGATAAGGAGACATGGCAATGAGAGTCTTGTGTGCTGTCCAGTATGCCCAGAGAGCATCATCAAGCTTCTTAGACCAGTCCGTTCTTGAAACACTAATGATCTTCTCTAGAATCCTCTTAAGTTCCCTATTGAAAACTTCAACCTGTCCACTTGTCTGAGGGTGATAGGGGGTTGTCACTTTATGATGGACTCTATATCTCTGCAGAAGAGAGTCTAGCTGTCTATTGTAGAAATGGCTTCCTCCATCACTAGTGAGTGTCCTCAGGATACCAAACTGGCTAAAAATATATCTCTGAAGAAAGCTCATGACCACCTTGGCATCATTGGTGGGTAGAGCCACAGCTTCCACCCACTTTGACACATAATCAACTGCCACTAGAATATAGTTGTTTGAATGTGAGGGTGGAAAAGGTCCCATGAAGTCAATACCCCACACATCAAATAACTCAACCTCAAGAATCCCCTGCTGTGGAATTTCATGGTTGGCAGGGAGATTCGTGGCTTTTTCACATCTGTAGTGAACTCCTTTGGAATGAAATTCATGGCTTTATAATTTATAATGTCTGCAAACCATGGAGCCTGCTGAATGAGAAACAACTGCTCGTCCGGAAATGTCTCAGTCATAGTTGTGGGTGGTTGTACTCCTGCTTCAGGCTCAATTCTAGAGAGATGGTCAGCTACTTGATTTTCTGACCTTTTCCTGTCTTTTATCTCAATATCAAACTCCTGAAAGAGCAACACCCATCTGATTAATCTTGGTTTAGAATCCTGTTTGGTTAGAAGGTACTTCAAAGCATCATGATCAGTATAAATAATAACCTTAGAACCAAGTGAATAAGACCTAAACTTATCAACAGCATACACAACAGCTAATAATTCCTTTTCTGTGGTTGTGTAATTCTTTTGTGCATCATTTAACACACGACTGGAATAGTAAATGACATGTACAAGCTTACCATGCCTCTATCCTAAAATAGCTCCTATAGCAAAATCACTGGCATCACACATCAATTCAAATGGTAAATCCCAGTCAGGGGGAGCTATAATGGGAGCAGAGGTAAGGTTTACTTTCAGAGTTTTAAAAGCATGCAGACAATCAGAATCAAAGACAAAAGAAACATCAACAACCAATAGGTTGCTCAATGGTTTAGCAATTTTAGAAAAGTCCTTTATAAATCTCCTATAAAATCCTGCATGACCCAAGAAACTCCTGACTGCCTTAACATTTGCTGCTGGTGGTAATTTTTCAATTACCTCCACCTTTGCTCTGTCAACCTCAATCCCCTTACTTGAAATCCAGTATCCAAGAACAATACCTTCTGTGACCATAAAATGGCATTTTTTCCAATTCAAAACAAGGTTTGATTCTTGACACCGTTTCAACACAAGAGATAAATGCCTAAGGCAGGATTCAAAAGAATTACCAAAAACAGAAAAGTCATCCATAAATACCTCAATGAAGTTTTCAACCATGTCAGAAAAAATTGAAAGCATACACCTCTGAAAAGTTGTTGGAGCATTACAAAGTCCAAATGACATTCTCCTGTAGGCAAATACTCCAAAGGGGCATGTAAATATTGTCTTCTCTTGATCTTGAGGGTCCACTGCAATTTGATTATATCCAGAATATCCATCTAGAAAATAATAAAAAGCATGACCAGCTAACCTCTCAAGCATTTGATAAATGAAAGGCAGGGGAAATGATCCTTTCTTGTAGCAGTGTTGAGCCTCCTGTTGTCTATATACATTCTCCATCATGTGATTGTTCTTGTAGGAATAAGCTCATTCTTTTCATTCTGGATCACTGTCATCCCTCTTTTCTTGGGAACTACCTGCACAGGACTTACCCAAGGACTGTCAGAAATAAGGTAAATAATACCTACTTCCCATAATTTCATTACCTCTTTTTGGACCACCTCTTTCATGGTTGGATTGAGTCTCCTTTGTGGTTGCACAACTGGTTTAGCATCATCTTCAAGAAAGATCTTGTGCATACACTTGGTCATACTAATCCCCTCTTTCTCTTCAGGCTTCAAGGAAGAGATGTTAATCACCGGATATGAATCATTTTCATCCAAGAACACATATTTCAGGGAAGGAGGTAAAGGTTTGAGCTCAAGCTTGGGGGCTTCCTCTTCTGATTTAGGCGTGTAAACCATCGTCTTCTGGGGTGGTAAATCATCAACTTCAACTAATTCATACTCAGAAACAGGATCTAGAATGTCATCAAGCACCTCAGCTTTCAGTACCTCTTGAACAAGTGGTTCAATAACATCTATTTTCATGCACCCTTCAGAATCATTAGGGTGTTTGAGAGCCTCAAAAACATTTAGAACCACATGTTCTTCATTGACCCTCAAGGTTAATTCACCCTTTTGCACATCAATTAGAGCTCTACCTGTAGCTAAAAAGGGGTCTACCAAGTATAATAGAGGATTTTACCTCTTCTTCCATGTCTAATATAACAAAATCAATAGAAAAAATAAATGGTCCTACTTTAACAAGTAAATCCTCAACAACATCCATAGGTAATTTAACAGAAAGATCAGCAAGTTGAAGAGAAATACGAGTGGGTTTTACCTCCTCAATTTGAAGCTTTTGCATCACTGAAAGTGGCATTAGATTGATGCTAGCTCCAAGGTCACATAAAGCTCTCTGAATGGTGACATCTCCAATGGTGCAAGGAATAACAAAGCTCCCTGGGTCTGGCATTTTCTCAGGGAGATTGTGTTGAATAATTGCACTACATTCCTTGGTTAACACCACTATTTCTTGTTCCTTCCAATACCTCTTATGGGTCAACAACTCTTTCATAAATTTAGCATAAAGAGGTATTTGCTCAAGAGCCTCTGCAAAAGGAATGTTGATTTGTAGCTTTTTGAAGACATCTAAAAATTTGGAAAACTGCTTTTCTTTGGAAGCCTTCTGAAGCCTCTGAGGATATGGCATTTTTTGCTTGTATTCAGGAGCCCTTGGCAAGGTCGGATAAGTGTTAAGAGAATCAGGGAATGGGTTATCTGCACGCTTAGGAGGGCGCGCTCTACTTATTCCTTCTTCTCTTCTGGAGCTTCTTTTTCGACTAATTCTTCATTGGCCTTGGTCTCAGAGCCAGTGACGTTGGGATTTTTGCCAGTAAAGAATTTCATAAAAACAGTCGCGTTGTAGATATAGTCTCTAAACCGACAGAAATCCCTTCGTACAAATGTTTTGATTGTCACAAGTAACAAACCCCTTTAAAATTGATAACCGAGTATTTAAACCTCGGGTCGTCTTCTCAAGGAATTGCAGGGAGGTATGTTCTTATTATTGGTTATGGAAAGATATGTTTTGGGGTCTTGGATTAAGGTAAAAGGTTAGTTGGACAAGTAAAATAAATTAACAATAATAAAATCTCTTGGCCAGTGATAAACCCCATTTGTAGGGTTTATCTTGTATTGATTTTAGGGGATTTTATCACCTTTTACCCACATTTATTCAATGAAATAGCATGGTTTTGTATATTCTCCTTTAATTGTACTTAAGAGTGAAAACATGCTTTTTAGGACTTAAAATAGCTAAATCTAATTCTCCTTGATTCCATTAGATGCCTTGATATGTTTGTTAAGTGATTTAAGATTTAGGAGGCAAAGATTGGATCAAGGGAATGAAGAAAGAAAGCATGAAAAGTTGGAGAACTCATGAAGAAATGAAAGAACCGGAAAGCTGTCAAGCCGACCTCTTCGCACTTAAACGACCATAACTTGAGCTACAGAGGTCTAAATGATGTGGTTCCAGTTGGGTTGGAAAGCTAACATCCGGGGCTCCGAAACGATATAAGATTTTCTATGGTTGAACCACGCATGGTGACGCGTACACGCATAGTACGCGCACACGCCGTTGCTGCCACCTGGTTCACTTAAAGCAAAACGTGGCCAGCAAATTCTAAAGCCTTGTGGGTCCAATCCAACTCATTTCTGATGCTATTTAACCCAAGGAGTGAAGAGGGAAACACATGTTAGTTACCATTAGTTTAGTTTAGTAGTTAGAACTAGTTTCTAGAGAGAGAAACAATTCTCATTACAATTGAGAAGGATAACTAGGATAGGACTTCTAATTTTCATACCTTGCCAAGAGCCTTTTATAGTTGTTAGTTTATTTTCATTGCCATTTACTTTTCATGCCTCTTATCCAAAACCCCAAAACACATTTCTAACCAATAACAAGGCACTTTATTGTAATTCCTAGGGTGAACGACCCGAGGTTTGAATACTTCAATTTATAAAATTAGGGGTTTGTTACTTGTGACAAACAATCTTTTGTATAAAAGGATTTTTGATTGGATTGGAAACTATACTTGCAACGAGAATTCATTTGTGAAATTCTATACCGTCAAAAATCCGTTCATCAAAATGGCGCCGTTGCCGGGGAATCGCAATGGTGTTATGTTATTGGTTATTGTATATATGTGAATATTGTGAATATGTTTGCTTTTTGCTTCTTTGTTA